>NC_044397.1:50277669-50590669 GCF_006542625.1 Nomascus leucogenys | reverse complement strand
ATTTATATATCTTAAATTGAAATTTTAAAAATTATTTTTAAAACTCCTGATAAACATTCTCAGGAGGCACACCATGTAACTGTTGGTTGATATACCTAGCTAGACGGTAAAATCCGATTTTGTTTAAAGCATGGAGGAGAGGGAAAAATTAAATCTTGCAGATCTTACAGTCCTTAACACCTTTGAAAGAGGAACATTTCAGACAATGTAATAAAAAGGCCACATGCTTTGACTTCTGTAGATTTTAAAAATACTCCTGTATAGTTTCTTCTTCCTTTGAAGAAATTAGGAAGTTCAGGAAGATGGAGAAAGATATAAGAATAGACTCCCCATATGGGTCATGAAGTATCTTTTTGCATCAGAATTCTTAGTGCAGTTTCAGTATTTTCTTCCTCAGGAGGGTGAGCTGCTTCCGAATGTCCTCCCCTTCTTTGAGGCATCCTCTGTTGGTGAACTTGGAGAGCATCCATTTATGAAGTAGATGACCTTTCCCAGTCTCTGCAAGCCCTTCAGTATGTGTCTTCTCTGAGCAAATCTGAATTGTGTGCTTAATACATGGAAAGGGATTTGGAAGGGGTTGCTTTTTAAACTGATTCTTAATTAATATTATGGTTTAGTTAACTAGACAGCCTCATTGCAGAAGTGCATAACCATAGTATGTCTTCAAATATATCTCCCTTCCTAACACCCTGTAATATGCTTTTGTAAAGATACCCTTACAGAATGTGATCCACCATTTATGAACCTGCAGCATTGCATTCAGAGACTAAGTGAAAAGCTGGCAGCTTTTCATTTAAAGCACAAGCTAAGGAAGAAAGCTGTTCTAGACAGAGCTACAGAAGGGTAATGCTTAGGGAAGGAATGATGTGCCTGTGGGTGGTGGTAGTTAAATCTGACCAAAGAATGATGTTGCGGGTATTTGGATATTGGATTGTCCACATTGGGTCACATTCTTTCAAACAAACACAAGAGTCTGTAGACATATGACCTGTAAAAGACTCTTAAATATTCTGGAAACTGTCTCTTCCTTTTCACATCATTATGTATACTTGAACCTATGCCTACCAGACATGACATGTGACTATTCATACAGATTTCATCGTCTCTGGTTTAAGAATAAAGGATGCTGCATAGAAGGCTCATATCTTTTAATTCACAAGAGTGAAATTGTTTTGAAATGACATTGTTTCTAAAAATTCACTACTTGCATTGTATTAATTTTTATTTTTCCATGCCAGAAGGATAGAAGTTCCTGTCCTCATATTAAGAAACAGCAATGTCAATCGAGGCCCAACTCAAGCCCAATTTATAGGAGTTATAAAGGGCATGTGCCTGTTCTGTCTAGAAGCAGCCTTGGGCAGCACTGAGTAGGATAGACCACCTGTTGCTACCGATAAAGGAGCGGCTTCTCGAATGCTGCTGTCTGGTAGGCGCTATCCCGAGTGCTTTGGACCCTCATCTACAATCTGTGTGGCAAAAGGCATTGCAGGCAATTCAGCGAGGAGAACGAGGCATGGAGAGTAAGTGCCATGGAATTCCCTAAGGCCGTGCAGCAAGCAGGTTGCCAAGCTGGGTTGAAACCCTCCTCCGTAGGCTCCCAACTCCGCGTGCGTCGCCGCTACCGTGCTGGAGGATGCCTGGTAGATGCAGATGTGGAGCCCTGTGGATTCTGAGACAGGCCGGGTTTCAGTCCCGTCCCAGCTGCCTATTGGCTGGATGACCTTGGCAAGTTGACTTCCTTGAGCCTCATTTGTCTCATCTCTCAATTAAGAAAACCAAGAGCCTATCTTTGGGGGTTATCTGAAGGATTCCAGGGTTGCATATGGCACTGTCTACCGCATGCAGTAACTGTTTCACAAATGATGAGGAACGATTTATATTCTTAGTGGAAATATGTCGGCGTGTGAATTCCCAAAGCTCTGCCCTGCCTGGCTTGATCCAGTGCCTAGACACTGCCCCCATCTCCCCTCTCTCCCAACCCACTGTAGGAGCCTGGGCTGCCTCAGTAACTCTGAGGGGCATTGACTCTTTTCATCCAAAAATTCATGTTACTGCCCCACATTTTTTCTGTTGTTTTACAATGCAGTAGGAAGTGGGCAAACTGTCAGGAAAAGTGATTTATAGTCATGTATTGCTTGTGCTTTGGCTTCATTTGATCCATTGCAGATCAGCTGCACTCAGAAAACTGCTCAAGTGAAAGAGAAAAAGTAACTGAAAGGAGAAATCTGGATGAGTAAGAATTCCAGGGATAGAAATATTAATAGCAAGCTTTTTGCCTGATATAGTCACTTTACGCTGCAGGGGTGCTCCTTTATAAAGTGATTGTACAATGGATGTTTGCTTTTGATTTTGAATTTGGAGTATAATGAATGTTCTAAATTATTATTAGAGGAGCTTTTGCTTGTTACATCTCTGCCTTTATTGCTTATTTTTAGCCATCTCCCCTGACGTCAAATGCTCAGGCAAGGATGATACATTCATTTATAATGTGGCTCCTTCAGAAATATATCACATACCTTTTGGTGTGGTTTGTGGCTGAGAAGAGTGGGGAATGCACAAGTGGGAAACTGCAGAAAGATTATGCTTTCATCACTTCAAGTATTTGAGATGAAACTAGATCATTTGCTGTTGCTTTTTATTCTCATTCTAAGTGCTTTACAAAGTCAGCGCTAAGATTTTAAAATGGGTTTCTGTTGTTGGGAGAGAGGGAATTACTCTATTACTTTCTGATAAAACACAGTCTTTCATGATCAAAGAGAACCAGGCTCTAGTAGTTCCAGTATCCTAACGTGGACACTGTTTCCCTCCTTTTCTTCATGAAAACAGCTTCTGCACAAATGATAGCCTTGTGAACTAGCCATGGGCACAACTGGAGAAGCATTTAGGGAGCTTTAGCGCAAACTGAGACCACCTACACATCCGACTCTACGGGGTTTGACAACATCCAGGGTGAATCACAAAACATCAGCCTAATTAGGGCTTATATAGAAAGAGTAAAAGAACTCTGATTTCATCCTAAGGATTATTTATATTAACCATTGTTCCAAATGCATCAATTATTTTAATTTAGTTGTTTTGATTGTTAAAAAAAACACATCTGTTTGGTACATAAGACATAATTTAAGACAAACATTCTATTTTATAAGCTTTTAGAAACAACTTATTTTTATTCTTTCCTGTGAGATAACTCAGATGTGGAGAATGTGACAAAGTTTTAAGCATAAGACGAGAAGGGCTGACACACATAAATTTCTGGGTTTTTACTTGAAAACAACAAAATTTAAGAATTTGGTAAAGGAGGTGTATCAGGTAGTGCAGAGTCCCCAGGAGACCTAGAGATCCAGGTCTGGGAGCCTAGCAGCAAGGGCTGGATGTGGGATGACATCAGCAGAAACTCACAGCCACCGCTATTCCAAAAACCCAGCAGCAGCTCAGTGCAGGGCAATGCTGATAGTACAGTGCCAGCAGCCCTCGAGTGGAGTTGGATGTGTCAGGTACGCACACGCTCACTGCTCCCCCAGCAGTACGTGGAACAGTGTGCGTCCAGGTGTCTGTAGGGCCCCTCGCCCTAACTCACAAAACCGTTCTGGGTCAGAAGCCACCAATATTGTCATCCTCTTCCCTTTTCTGAGAACCCTAGCAAGTCCCTCCAGTGGGGCAAGCCCACCTTTTCCCTTCATTCTGTGGCAATATGCCTTCATTTCCTAACCCGTTTTGCCCTACTCATTCAATGCAAAATGGATCTGCTTTCCTTGGGCACCAATATGTCCAGGGGTTGTTTATCAATCTTCAGTTCTGTTTCCTTTACACATCCCTCCAAAAATCAAGCCTGCACTGCCTGTGCGATCCACAATCCACAGGCCTGAAGGAAATGTTATCTTTGATGTAGAGACTTAAAGTAAAACTATTCAAATTAATTATTTTATGCAAGAGGCTAGTCCTGACTCTAATTCTAAGACATGTCTCCTAAACTCTGGAAGTTTGATGTATCCTATTATCAACATGTATCCTTAATGTGGTGGGTTATCATTTATCCTCAAAGCTGCATTGTAAAATGTACACTGTAAAGTGTACATTTTAAAGTCAGTTTTAAAAAATCATCTTTAGAGATCCTGGTAAAAATCTATCAAGTAAAGACATTACCTTGTTACCCATGGAATTGTCTTCAACTCTTACAGTTCAAATGTTCAGATATTCCTGAATTGGCTTTCACAATAAACATCCTAAATATGTAAGTAGAAACATATATATTGCCAACTTTGTGCCTTCTCAAGCAAAATTAAAATACAGGAAAAGTCAGTCTGTTTTGCCCATAAATAAACATATGTGTGTGTGTATGTGTGTGTGTATACACATATACACTCAGAAAAAATAGAAGCAGCAGCATATTTTGGCAGCATCTGGTTTATTGGAACTCAAATGTTCTGATTGTGCATACAGACTAGTTAATGTGGTAACAATTATGTATTTCTTCCCTGTTCCTTGCCTTCTTTTCCTCCCCATTTTTTTCTTCCTGATAGTAGGTGTATGCTTTTTTCCTATTTCCATTGGCAAGCCACATGACAAGCAAAACGATCACTAGAAGAATATTGTTCCCTCAATCAAGAAAAATGCCCACTGGGTTTTGTTATTTGATGTACTTGATGACAGAGACCTATTGTTTTTCCATTTTTCGTTTTTTGCTTTCCATGGCACCTATGGAATTAAGTAATATTAAAAAATCTATTATTTCAGATGTTCATGTCTAATGAATTTCATGTGAAATACTGGCAGTATAACCCCAAATAGAGGAAATTTGTGAAGAGTGGATGCTGCAGGACGTGAGACATCTGCACAGAGTTCATCTCTTCTAGCATCTTGCATGTCCCAAGCACTGCCCTGCCAGGCACAGAATACTGCAGATCATGGCAGTGAATTCCAGTTGTTCAGAGCTCATTTGACTTCCAAATTCTCAAGGCCACAGATTTGAGGACAGAACAATATTTGCATTTGAAATTGGAAGATTATTTTTTGCACAAGTGCCTATGTGCTATATAGAGTTTGCCCGCTCTGCGTTATCTTCCCCCTGTTCCCCTGTTATCTGGCACAAGCTATTCAAAAGACAGGCCTACTTGTAAAATAAATGGTTTGCAAACCAAGGAAAATATTTAAATCTCATGTAAATGGTACTATACTATGTATAAAAATGTCAAGAAACACAAAACAGCTCATGAACACCTCCACTGCTGTATAAAAGAACCATCTTTTTTCTGGCTCTTATTGGATGCCTTAGAAAAATCTGTATTTCCTCTTTAGTTATTGTGTTTGAAAGATGAAGTTGAGACAAAAGTTCTATTCTTTTTAAGTTGGCAGAACTTCTGAAAGGTGCTTTTTAGCTGCAGTGTGACTCATTCCAAATGCAGAAATCTCTGACCCTGAGTTAGTCTATTTGTCATGCAAGAGCCTAGAAAAGCCCTGAGTGATAAGGAATGGCCATAGGCCGTTCCCACAGAATTTTCAACAAAAATAGAATCATGCTCATGTTCTAGTCATGACTTAGAGCTTATAACTCATGTTCAGAACTGTCCATGTTCACGCACAGGGGCTGTAGCACTCCACCAGAGGTGCCCTGGGTGCTGGTGTGCAGAGGAGTCCGAGGGTGACTGTCTCTTCCTCTGTTGTTGGAAATGTGGGTTATCTCCATAAACGGTTGCCATGAGCATCCTTGTTCACACATTTTTAGGTACTTGAGTGAGTGTCTGTGGGATAATTTTGGGAAGTGGAATCTGTGGTCAGAGGTTTGTGAGTTTTACATGCTACATTTTCAGAAGTTGAGAAACAGCAGTAGGCTGAAGGCAAGTCGCCATGCCTGGAATTCATGAACACTAGTTGAAAGAACTGGTGTGATTTAGTCATGACAAGAGAGATGGGGAAGGGAGTTGCAGGTAGGAGGGCCATCTTCAAATTCTCAAAGCACAGTCACTCCAAACCAAAATTCGATGTAATCTGTAGGACTCCAATCTCAAAGCACAGTCACTCGAAACCGAAATTCGATTTAATCTGTAGGACTCCAGGTGGCAGAATAAGAGGCAATGAATGGGTGGAAGTGAAACAGGGCCAAAGTTTGACTTCATGTGCAACTTCCTAAGGAGTGATTTGAACTCCACAAACATGAACTAAGCAACTTGACACAGGCTGGGCAAGTTGCTGTTCTTTTGGAGCTTACATCTTAGTGGGGAAAGAGAAATGCACATGTAAACATATAAATCAGCAGGATACATTGTGAGGACAGTCATTGCTCAGTGAGACTACAATAGAGTGATACGCTGGAGAGGGCTGCAAGGGAGAAGGTGGGAGGGACAGCATTTAGTAGAATGAGCAGCACAGTCCCATAGGAAGAAGAATTTATTGCCTCCTTAGGCAATAAATTCCAAAACCTTGAACATTAGAAAGGAAATAGATTAATGTGCATAGAGGATTAAATTATGTGATCTGCAAAGTCATTTAAAATCTATTTCCACATAAAACATATTAATGCAATCTAAACAAAAGGGGTCTGGATACCCTTCTTCCCAAGCATGAAGTCTTTCTATAGTTAAACTGAGACGCTTTTATTCTTGGAAACTTTTAAGGAATATCTACAGCAATGGAAGAATCGGGTGTTGGGATGTGTTCCCAGGTAATAATGACTGCAGGCTGATTTGGCCCTTGAGGTGTGGCCTCATGGCCCTCTCCAAAAAAAATCAAGGACCTGCTACAAAGCACAAAGCCGACAGCAATGCTTGCTGCTTACTGGTTAGGCCAGCTCCTCTTTGCCAGGGACCAAGCAGAAAGCAAGACAAGACAGGTTCTGAAGCAGTAATTCAAAGCCTTCCTCACTTTCCCATATGAGTCATTGCTAGTCAGAATATTACCTTTGCAGAGAGGCTTAATTCCAAATTTGCTCTTAAAGGGATATCCTCTCCTGGTTTAGGTATAAACTTTTGACTCACAGGACAAATTCTATCATTCCTTTGGGCCTAGGATTGCATTTATTTCCATGACAAAAGGGCCTGTTTGGTATTTCAGCAAATGAAAACAAAAATATAAAGCCCATCTCCTTTTGAATGAGTTCCAAAACAGTTCTCCACTGGACTTCAGAACAAGAGGGAGCTCTGGGCTGCTGGCTGGTTGTGCATTTGCTGTGTGTTCCCTCTGGCAGGCGACCTTTCCACGCTGAGAAGGTTATCCGGATAACCAAGTAAGAAAGTACATGAGGAGGCACAGAA
Organism: Nomascus leucogenys; assembly: GCF_006542625.1. NCBI lineage: Eukaryota > Metazoa > Chordata > Mammalia > Primates > Hylobatidae > Nomascus > Nomascus leucogenys. The sequence goes on along the minus strand of NC_044397.1, from coordinate 50,583,422 downwards.
AGAAAAATGTGAGAGATAATAGCATAAACACACAGTGTATGTTGTTATGAGGCATCACATGATGAGATACTGCTGGGGAGGAAGAAGTGAGGAGATTCCTAGGAATCTTATGAGAATTTCCAGAGAGAACAAGTTTTGAGCTTTTTTTTAATTTAGAAAGTTTACCTTATTTTTAAAAGAGTATGTAATATATCCCATGCTATAAAATTCTAGACATAGTAGATTTAAAAGTAGCATAATGGAAAATATAAATATCTATTTTCTTTTCCTATTTATTTATTCTGTGCCAGTAGGAATGTAGCCAAAAAGAGAGAAAAGGGGTCTCTGCAGACATAGATGTCTCTGTGACTTGATCACTGCTAACCCGAGAAGATAACAAAGCAGAAGCATGTATCCGGGTTGCTGCAGCCAAGCCTGCCCAGTCTGCGGGGCGTCCTCGTACATGGGGCAGCCCTCCCACCCCACACACTGGGAAAGGCGGACAGAGGCTGGGCAAAGCCCCCAATTTTCATTGGCACTGACCCCGATGATTTTGTCTTACGATCATTAAATTATTTATAGCTCAATTAGCATGTGTCCAAAACCAGGAAGTTCATAGGAGACTGTGTGACTGGGAATTAAGGAGCAAAGCAACTTTCCAGTCTGTGATTTACTGGGTTTCCATTCTGTTTCCTGTTCGGATCCGGAAGTAGAATTTCAAATATTGCTTTTCATGCTTTATTTGGGACCGATTTTAGCCCCGCTCTCCTTTCTCTTGCCATTTCCTGGCCATTAGCCACCAGCCTCTGCACAATGACCAGCTGGCCCCTGGCAGATCTTGGGCCCAGGTGTGAAGTCGCTGGAGAAGCATTTCAGGGCCAAGATGGGAGTGATTTCATTTTCCATTGACACTATGCAGAAATGAAGGGGATTCAAGTGCCTTCAGAAAAGCTTCCTTCCAGCGAATGGAGTTTTGGGGGTTTTCCAGACTTGCAACTGCTTTTATTCTTGGAAGCATCATTGTTGCTTTTTCCCCCCTTCCATTTATATCCCAGGAACTGATTCAGAAACCATAGAAATTGGATTTGGAATCGCTGAATGCTAGCAGACAGCTGACTGCACTCTTCCCAAGAAACCTTGCCAGCTGGGTTCGGGTATCACGCAGTGTGTGCTCTCTCTGCGTGGCCCACCGAGTCCTCTAACTCTAATGGACTCCTTCTTACACCAAAGTGCACTAGAACTAAAGTGTTTTGCTTCATTCTTTAGACATTTTGTGGTTTAGGGCTCAATCAGCCAGGGTATGATTTGCAATCCACAGTAACCGGTTTCCGAGCAGCTGCCCAGCGAGGCAGGTTTCATCTCGCTTGCTAGACGTTTTGTTTTTTTTTTTCTAAACCTCACACCTTTTATTTATTAGACTTGGATTCCAGTTTCCTGAGCCTGTTTGTGCCACTGATTAGACAGGCTTGAAGCAGAACCCACCAGGCTTCTTGAATAAAATGCAGCAGTGACTATATTAGGAGGTTTTAAATTGCTCAAAATACTGTCTAAAAAACACTAAAAATCGTGTTACTTTCTAGATTGAATAAAATCCTATAGAAATGAATTCCTGGACTTGACATGTAGCAAGCTGGCATTGGCTCGGGAGTGAGTGGGCTCAGTTAAGTGAGCTAAGATGAGATGGCGCACAGGCGAGCACCCACCTGAGGAGCGTTTGGACGTTGTGACAGCCAGCTCGTCTGTAAAGACCTGTCTTTCTATGTCAGCAGCCCACCAGATAAATGACGTGTAAATACCACATTTAGGAGGGCTTATGATGATGCCAATTAATGGAGACCTTTTTGAAACAGGAAGGAGGTGAAACATATTCCTTTGCTTCTACATCACTGTGGGCCGGGCACTGTTTACAGCATCTTGTTTAACCAGCAGTCACCACCTGACGGACAGCTGATGTGGGGTGGGGTCCCAGGGTGGGATTGCGTGATGGGCTTGAGGTCTCCGGCTGATGGGTGCCAGAGCTGGGACTGGAACTCCTGGCGTGACTGAGGCAGACACCTGGGCTACCCAGCCTCACCCACGATGCCCTCGCTAAGTGACACACAGGACTCACCGGCAGCAGGGCAGCAAGGTCCCCTTACAGAGGCCCCCACTGCTAACCGATACCCAGCTTAGACAGCAGGTTCTGCAGTTGGCGTCTCACCCCTTCAGGTCTCATCGTGACTCACTTTGATAGCCACACGATTTAAGGGTGGTTCAGTAATGATTTGATGAGTGCTGTGGCTCAGGGTCATTCCCCTGCCCAAGCATTTCAAATTCTAGAAGTTCATGCCCTTCATGGTGGGTGAAAAGTCTCAGGCCAACCATGAGCACACAGCAGCCAGGCGACTGAGGCAGCTGCCCAGGGTGGCACGTTGCTCAGACCCATAATTTGGAGTCAAAACAAACAGATGATTAGCTGGGGTGGTCACTTTCAATCAAGAGTTTTCACATCGCCTAGACATGGCCTCAGAATCAGGCCTGGTGCGGCCAGGGGCTGATCTCGCAGTAGACCGGAAATGTGGCCTGAGGGCCATGGCTGCCCCCTCAGAAGGCCCTGTGGAGTGGCTGGCTGAGCCTCAGCAGCCTCCCGTGAAGCGAGGAAGGGTCTTCCTGCCGGCCTCTGGAGATCAGTGTTGGAATGCACAAGTAGGAAATGCTGGATGGGACTCCCACTGCCCTGTGACACCAAGGCAGTGCGTTTGTAGACTATGGAATTGCTGTCAGAGGGCTCTGTAACTGGCCAAGTTACAGGTAGCCATTGGTAGAGCAGGGACTGGAATCCCAGACCTCCGACTTCCAGGACTGTGCACCTTCCTTTATCCCATACAGCCTTACAGTCAAGTGCCAGTGCAACCCCGGATTCCCGGGTTCCAGCCTTTGTCTTTTATAATGGGAATCAACCTTATCTTGATGATCCAGAGATAGTCATCAAGGAAGATTAAATTATCCCCTTAGACTCAGAGTGACCATATCATTTTCCCTCCACACAAGGACACTTTTGAGAATGAAAAGGAGGAGATGTCTGTACCAGACGCTGGATGACAGGCACCGACAGGCTGTCTGCCAGGGGAGCAGCGATTCCTGTATGTTGTAGAAAGTTTTTCAAAAATCACCTTGGAAAGAGGTTTTGTTCCTTAATCTTCTGTTAAATAGGAAGTTTTGTGAGTGAAAACAACTCCCTTCCCTAAACATTCTAATAATGACCCAACGCTGCCAAGCCTGCCAGCTCTGCCTCATGGTCAGGTTGACTGCGTGAGTCTGTGTGAGTGCCTGCTACACAGCACGCTTTCAGTAAACATGCTATTGCCTTGATAATCCCACAAAAATGTCCTAGTCAAATCACCTGGCACCCAGGAAATTTCCTTCTTTTTTTTCCCAGGCGAAATATACAGTTGAAAACACCTGACGGCTCTTCCCCTCTCCCATGTGTTTGCAGGAGGGTGGTTTTGGTTCCTCCATGTTTGATGTGTACAAATGTGGTGTTTTCCCCCACAGACAAGTAAACCACATTCTCTTCACATTCCCAATGATTTTTCAGTGTCCCTTCTTCAATAGAGGATCGATAAGGAAAAAAATCATTGACAGTCTCAATTAGATTCACTATTTGATCCGAAAGCATAGCTTAGAACTCTAGTTTTTGTTCAACACTCTTGCCCTATGAGTGCACAGAACTTTAATTCTGATACAAACATCCTTGAATGTTTAGCTTTGACAAAGATTCCAGGGTGATTTGATAAGACGCGAGGCTGTGTTTGGGCTCTGGGAGTTTTTGATATGGTTTCAAGTCCCATCCAAAACCCACAGACCTCTAGAAAATAGGTGCCTGCCTTCCTGCAGCAGCCTTGGACTCTGCTGGGGGCTTTGAGCAGCTGCTGCCAAGCCAGGCCCCACCCGACACTCTGATGGGCACAGCCATGGTGGCAGGGGCTTGGATGCTGCCAGGTGACTCTAATGTGTGGCCAGGGTGGGAAGCACTGCTCCACAGAGGTGCCAAAACCAGGTTCCTCCCTGTGTTCTCACATTTCACAGCCTCAGTGTAAAAAGTAAGACATGGGCACTCTGGAATATTACAAAAATATAGAAAAGCATGTTATAGTAAATAAAAGGCTCACAGAATTTTGTCATTTAGGAACAATGATTATTAATATATTATATGTGTTTTTATTCGTTAACAGTATATCCTGAGATATTTCCTATACCATTTAATATTTTAAAAGATGTTTACATTGGCCACAGTAGCTCATACCTATAATCCCAACACTTTGGAGGGCAAGGCAGGAGGATCACTTGAGGCTTAAAAATTAGCCAGGTGTAGTGGCACATGCCTGTAGTCCCAGCTACTCAGGAAGCTGAGGCTGGAGGATCGCTTGAGCCCAGGAGTTCAAGGCTGTGGTGAGCTGTAATTGCACAATTGCACTCCAGCCTAGGTGACATAGTGAGACCCTGTTTCTAAAATAAATAATAAATAAATTAAAACATTTAAAAATACATGATGTTTAATTATTGGAGTACTCGATTTTATATCTATGTATACTATAATTTTTAAGTTTCTTAATATTGGACTATTAGCACCTTTTTAAAAGTACTATTTTTAAAAAAATCTGTATTTCTAACTTTTTATAACAAGGAACCATTGGCTTTGAGATGACTGGGGAATCCATTCTCTCCTATAGTATCCATGTCCAATAGACTTAAAGTATTAATCAATGTGTTTATGTTTTGTTATTTTTCTGGCATTACCAAAAATTCTAAATATATTGTTACTGCCTGTATAAATATCAGCTTTTGAGAGAAGGACGTTGTGTAGAAATAATGAAACACTGCAACTTTCATTTGTATTATTCTTTTTTTTTTTTTTTTTTTTGAGATGGAGTCTCGCCCTGTTGCCCAGGCTGGAGTGCAGTGCTGCAATCTCTGCTCACTGCAAGCTCCGCCTCCCGGGTTCACACCATTCTCCTGCCTCAGCCTCCTGAGTAGCTGGGACTACAGGTGCCCACCACCGTGCCAGGCTAATTTTTTGTATTTTTAGTAGAGACGGGGTTTCACCGTGGTCTCGATCTCCTGGCCTCATGATCCGCCCGCCTCAGCCTCCCAAAGTGCTGGAATTACAGGCGTTGTATCATTCTTAAAGTTCACATGAGAATTTAGTATGGCTTCAAAAAATACCACAGGTTAAAATATCACCAAGACTCTGTTCAGACAAAGGTATCAGAAAAGACAGCCAGGCACTCACATAGTTTATAGTTTATAAAAGTGAGACAGGCATGATCTCTTAACCTCACTATAGTCCTCTGAATAAGGATTATTTAAATTTCATTTTACCTGCCAGGATTATTGTAAAAACGCCAAGCACATTGCCCACACAAACTAAATATTCAGTCAATGGCTGCTATTTTTATGGGTTCATTTTAACATATATTTATTGTCCTTTACTGGATTTAAGAAGTTATATTTATTATCATCTAAGATTTTAGCTATTCCTTCTCTTAAAAATAGATTCTATAATCATGGCAGTATGGGAGAGTGACTCCCAGGTCTCTGAATCTCAAGGGGTTCCTGGAAGCCTTCCTGAAGGTATAGTGAAACATTGGCTTCACATTCCCATCCACGAGCTCCCTGCAAATATCCCGGTCTGCTCTCAGGACCCAGTGACTTACCTACGTGCAAGCTGTAGATAGCACCTGGAGCTTCCTGTGTGCCCTCCTCAAACTCAGCCAATGCCATCATACAGTAGCAGGCAGGTGTCTTTGCTGGGTAGTTGGACTGGATGTCCCTGGGATTGCAGAACTGGAAAGGGGAGTGACATCAGGAAACTTTATAATCATCAGGACAACATGGATTGCCGTAACTTTAAGTTTTAAGCGACAGCAGATTATGCGGAGGGAGATGCGTGCCCAAAGCCATGCTTCCCATGTAACTGGAGAGGGGTCTGAAGTTTGAAACAAGTGTTCCTAGGCACTGGTCACAGTGTTTGTTATCATCATACTTGATTTAGAATGGGGCACAACATGTGGTTTCATGGTTACTGTTATAAACTTACTCATTTTAATACCTGAAAACATGCTTTCCCCATGCTAGGAATCCAAAAATTCTCCTTGGAAAAGAAAGGCTTGGCAACATCAATTCAAAAAGCGCATGCATTTTCCTCATTTAAATAATTCTAATGTGCAAGTAGATCCCCTGACCTCAAGCTCAGAAGAGTCTGGAACTTCGTGCTTTCTCTGCTTCTGCTCTGGGGTCAGCTACTGAGATCCCTGTGCCCACACAATGCACACATCCCACCCCTGGCCGCTCTCCATAAGAAATCCAGTTGCACCAAGCACCCTACTTTTTGCAACTCTCATTTATGTACTCCTAAGAGCCTTACCACAACTCCCTTCTAAAAACATGAGTTCCTGACTGGGAATTTGATGCTGCCCAGGCAGCTTTGCTCAGAGGGAGCAGCTTTCTAGAAATGTTTCAAATAGACTTTCAAGTATAACTAAATTCAAAAAAAACACAGACACACACACACACAAGTCAACGGTGTGCAATTTGGCCAATATCACAAACCAATTAGCCCCTTGTAAGTGACACCCAGATTAGGACAGCTGACCATACCAGCACCCTGCAAGCGCCCTGTGCTGCCTCCTGGGACAGGGCTGCCACCACCCTAAGGCCAGCATGATGGGCCAGCTTTGCCTGCTGTTGAATTTTGCTTACATAGAATCATCCAGTAGGTACTCCTTTGGGTCGGGTTCTTTCGCTCAACATTATGTGTTGATATTTTTCCATGCTGTGCTGCAAAATTGTATTTCTTGCATTCCATAGCTGGACAGTTCCATCATAGGAGAATACCACACTGCGTTCGTCCATTCTACCGCCAATGGACAGATGGGTTCTTTCTCTTTTCTTGCAGTTACAAGTTTATGAATATTGTCCCACATGTCCCTGGTGAACTTTTGTATGCACTTCTGTTGGGTACCTCAGAGTGGCATTGCTGGGCCAGAGGGTACTTGTCGCTTTAGTAGCTTTGAAAGATATTGCCAAAACATTTTCCAACGCAGTTATAGCAAATTATACTCCACCAGCAGTAGAAAACATTTCCAAATTGCTCACAATAAACCCCCAAAGATTGCCACATACATCTTCCATATCAATTACTTAACTACTCAGCAAATTTGAAGGGAAATATGTTTATTCTTTTTATTCAAATAGTTTATAAAGTGGAATAGAGATGTGGGTAAAAGTTGTCTTGCCACCTTTTTAGATCAGTAAATGTTTGTTGAATGAAGGCAAGAAAAGATGAGAAATTATGGTACCCAATGAAAGACGTAGCAGTCTAGAAGGAGGGGCATTTCCCGGTTTGGGGGGGACCCACACTCTGTAACTCCCACATTCGGTTAGCGCGTTATAGGTAAGCTGCAGAAAACAAGGCAGCTTGTCAAAGAGGAATGGCTCTTGGCCATGGTTGCTGCCCTAGGAGCATATTTGATACTAGCAGAGCCAGGGCAACCCTGGAGGAAACCACCAGGAATGATGGGAGAACTCCTCCAGGGAACATGGCCCTTTAATAGATCTCTGTTACGTAAAATAATACCAAAGCAGCCACCAGGGCATACTGCTGCGATCAAGTCCTAGGCAGTATTCCCTTCTGTGCCACAGACCCCGTGCAGAGTGCCCTCAACGGAGGAGCAAGGAAGACCAAGTCTCCCAAGGGTTTGCATATGTGTATGTGATTCTGCAGTCATGGTGAATGACACAGTCAGGGCTGTGGAAAAGCATTGGTAAAGTGTATATTTGAGGCTTCAGAAGTTTGAAAAGACTAGATTTCCTAGGCCAAAAAACTGAAAATTTGCAATGAGAACTTCAGTGCTGATGCCGGGAAGACTGGAATTAGCTCGAGACATGCACCTGTGCAGAACGGGGCCCCCAGAAAAGGAGAAGGAAGGGAATCTGGACCAGAGTAGGGCCTGACACCACTCAGACTCGGCGTGTCTATAAATTAGAATTGCATTACAATTACACTTTGACATTTTAGTGGTTTTTAAAGTGCCTAGCACAAGTTAATTTTTCATTAATGAATCCTTTATTCATAAAATGCTTCGATGGAGATTACCCTTTTGAGCATTTTGCCAGTGCTTCTGAAACTAACGGGGACCTCCTGTCGGAGGACACAGTCTGTTGCCATAGGTGACCACCGCTCCGAATCTGTGTCACCTCTCCAGGGCCGTGGGCACAACCATCACCTGAAGCATGTTGGAGATGCAGATGGTCAGGCCCTCCTAGAATCTCAGAATCTGCATTTTAGCAAAGTCCTGGCTAATTCCTATGTCCACTGGAGTTTGAGAAGCACTGGTCATCTCAAATACTTTAAAAGATTACTAGAGTAAGATAGGCTCAGTAGGTACCTGAAGGCACCATCCCAAAGACCAGAGTGGTAGGAGCAGGTGGACCAGCCTCTGAACGCATTTCCCCCCTACTCCCCGGCTGTGTGGAAGGTTGCCACTTTTGGAGCCGTCATTAAACAAACACTTGTCAACTGTCCACTATGTGTCAGGCCACCACAGGGCACTGGCTGTGGCTAGCTGGATAGACACCATTTCTGCCCTCCAGAAATGTCATGTCCACTGGCACATGACAAGTCACTAAGTCATTCAGAGCCATGGGTGACAGCTCCAGGGGCCGACAAAGGAGCTGTGATCTCGCAGGTCCACAGAGAAGTGTCCCAGGGCAGGCGGGACGCAGGGCTGCACAGGGAGGGGTGAAGCGACACATAAGAAGTCGGCCCATCAGCCTGAAATGCTCCCCCAAATCTTCCCATTCAGTGTTTTCTCAGTAGCAAACTCATGGGAAAATTGGTTGTTTTACTTAAAAAACTCATACTAGAAAGCTAGTTTAACTTCAAAAATAAATTTTAAAAACATTTTTGTTGCCAGGCGCGGTGGCTCGCACTTGTAATCCCAGCACTTTGGGAGGCCGAAGCAGGTGGATCACGAGGTCAGCAGATAGAGACCACAGTGAAACCCCATCTCTACTAAAAAATACAAAAAATTAGCCGGGCGTGGTGGCGGGCGCCTGTAGTCCCAGCTACTCGGAGAAGCTGAGGCAGGAGAATGGCGTGAACCCGGGAGGCGGAGCTTGCAGTGAGCCGAGATTGCGCCACTGCAGTCCAGCCTGGGCTACACAGCGAGACTCCATCTCAAAAAAAAAAAAAAAAAAATTTTTGTTAACAAGTCCTATCTTTCCTCCAAAGTCAAGGAGAAAAGAATAGGAGTGAACAATGGACCAAGTAAGCCTAAAACTCTGCTCTTTCCCCTGCTCATTTTACAGTTCAAGTGCCATTCAATTTATCCTGCCAAGAAGAGGAAGGCATAATCAAGACCTTAATTTTCTAATACGTCTGATCTGAGAAGAATGTGAAAGCTATAAAATTAATTTTTGATCAATAACTACCGGCCTTTTGAGAGAGTGCCCTCCTAATGAATTGAGTACCTATTTCTCCATACACAGTGTCTATCATGACCTACAAACCCTTTTCCCATGAGGTGTAACAGAGAGAGATTACAACCTTGGAAATGGATGTCAGGCTCTCCTGGTTTAAGACAATAAGCCATGACACAGTGCCTGAAACCAACACAACCTTCAGAGTGGTTCCAGAAACATATAGGGGACAATGTTGGCTCCGATTCTGTACATCCCCAACAACCATCAACTATTTGGAAACTAGAATTTCAGCATAATTGGAGTTGGTGTTACCCTAGCAAATGCTGTGGGAAGAGAGTCTCACTGTGTATCTTCTCCTGTTTAAAGCCTGAATTTGTTCAGAATGTAATATCTCTGTTTAGCCACTCTACTGAAACTGATCTAGGAAATGTTCAAAAAAAGGTATCACAAGGATCGCTTTGTAGCTACATCTGTGGGATTCCCCTCGCTCTGGCGTGGCCTGGCCCCTCTGCATTCGACAATAGGGTCCTCTGCTTTTGTCTTCCTGGGCTGCGTGACTCCCCCGCTGCCCTGGTTCTCTTCTCCTCTTGATCCCTCCTTATCAGTGTCTTGAAAGGTCTCTTCTATTGGAGGACACATTCTGTTGCAGCAGGTGACCACTGCCCCTAATCTGTTTCACCTCCCCAGGGCCATGGGCACAACCATCCCTGGAGTGTGTTAGAGATGCAGTGGGCCAGGTCCTCCAGAATCTCAGAATCTGCATTTTAGCAAAGTTCTGGGTAACTCCTATGTCCATGAGAGTTTGAGAAGCACTGGTCTCACTTCCTGACATACAAATAGTGCTGAGGTCAGTATGCTGACTGGGTAGCCAGATACAAGTGAAAACCTTCCTGTTTCTTGCAAACCTGGATGGACCCGAGGCCACCAACGTGGGCCAGGACAAGCTACTCTTTTTCAGTGTTTCTGTTGCATTGCTGTGTCTCTCTGTGATTAGGTGCTGCCCTCCCTGGCAGGAGGACTGCAGACAGGATGACCAAGAGCACTCTACACAGCCTGTTCTCCAATGTTCGGGGACGCCACCCACCCTCATGGTTCCTGTTCATCTGCCTACACGTGGAGGGCCCAAGAGGGCTGATGTGTGACTATCTCCACTTCCTGGTACCCTGTGTGAATAACTTCACTTACTAAAGGGATGTTGAGCAACTTTATTAATAATGAAGAAAGCACTTTGGTTTGACAAATAATCACTCCATTTTTTCATTTGAAAGTTAACTCCTGTTAGTAGAGAAAGCAATGTATTACAACCACAAGGACGTTCACATGGAAATGAACCATCTGCAAAGCATCCCCCATTTTCCTTTTAAATCAGCCAATGGGTGGTGGTGGGAGAAATATTCACCAGCGTATTTAACATCTATCCCCCTTCCTAGACTGTCAGCTCCATCCGGGCAGAGACTGTTGGTATCTCCACAGCACACACAGGGCCTGGCACACATCCGGGGCTCAGTGAGCACTTGCTGAATGGTGAACAGATTAGCTCTCCTGGGAACCTTGTTGACACATCTCATAACACTCGTTTGAAGTGGAGGGCATTCATCGGGCTGCATATTCCTATTTTTAATTGTATTCTCCACTGGTTACAGTGCCTACAGATATAAAGGCATTGTTAACATTGCTTACAGGAAGACATTTGATGGAAATGAGTCCAAAGGCATTATGGTTAGAAACTGGCCAGGTGTCATTTTTGAGAGATTAGGTAACTGTTTTCTGGTAGAGTGAATTGCCTGTTAGTTGCAAGTTGGGACTTTGCTGGGCTGGTTTACAGGGCCAAGGGGAAAGAGATAAGTGGATCTTCTAGTGAGAGGTCATCTGTTTCGAAAGCCTGGAAGATTCCATGAACTAAATCCAAGTCTTACAACACAGGGAAGTGTGTCATACTGTGCAGGGATGAAGTCTCCAATTTAGCATGAAAACAAGAGCTCCTCACACTGTCCTCTTCAGAAAGCCCATACAATCCAAACTTCTGAATGCTTAGCTGCTTACAACCATACATACATTGAGGGATAAAACTCTGATGTGGAAGAGAAGGTAAACCTTTTTTGGCAGACGTTCCCAGGAAAAGGCGGCTCTCTTCTCTCATTGCCGCTGCTCTTTCAGAATCCATTTCAACAAAGGAGGAGTCAATGGGAGCCTCGTGCCTCTGGCAGATATCATACGGCGTTTCAGTGGCATTGTGTGTTGCCCTTCTTAGGTAACAGCTCAGCCATTAGGAGAATGTCCTACATACCTTCTCATTTTCTGTGATGAGAGGAATGTGAGGTACTGCCCTCCGAGAGTTGTCATTTGTCCTAGTAGCCAGCAGCGTGACTGTGCTGTCTTCTGCTCTATCTCCCTCTCAGCCTTCTGCCCAGCCACCATCACTGTAGTTTCGTTCTCTCCACTGGAACTCCTAGTTCAGATAATTACCATAGAAAACAGACCCCTAGACATACAACACTCTGCCACATAATGGTGGCTTTGTCTTCTATTTTGGATTACTGAGCTTTCCTGGGTAACTTCCACTAAATTGAAGTTAATATTAGAAGAACTTCCTCTTACCAGAATCGAAAAGCATTTAAGTGATGCAGTCAAGTTTGTACCATAATTAATTCAGTCATTTAACAAATATATATGGCCTCTGTGCGACGGTGACCTTGACTGGGAGTGAAGCTGTCCCATGTGGGGCCTGTTCTTCAAAGGCAGTTCCCTGCTGCCCAGTTCAGTCCAGTGGATCCGGGCATCTCTCTTTAATCCGCATTAGGGGCTCTTTACTGATTCTTCACTATCCAAAAAGGACTTGGAGGGGAGACCTGAGCCCACTTCTGGAAGGAAAAGATAACAATGTATTTAGATAATCTTTGTGCAACAAGGCAATTCACTGAAGAGATCTGCTCTCTAGGAGCCTCTGCGACCCCACCATAACCGGGAAGGCTCTAGCTCTCCAGTCTTCAGGGCCACATTTCTCTCTGGCCTGCTGTCTTCCCAGCACTCTCAGCCTTGCTCATGGAGCACTCTAGTCCTCCATCGACCTTGGCCTTTGGTAACGTGATTTTTCACCTGGCAGCTCCCATCTGGTCTCACTCCCTCTTTTTGTCCAGCATGCATGACACAGCCTCACATCGTTAGTGTTCCCTCACTCCCCTCTTACTGCCCAACCTGCAAAGTCCATGCCTGGGACAGTGCAGCATGTGTCCTCACTGGGCTGCTGGCGGCAATGGGGGGAACGGCACAGCCATGCTGTGTGCTGCTGAAGAAATGCACGGCCTCCTGCCCTCGCCCTCAAGAGGCAGCCAGGGCTGCACATTCCTGCCCTTCTGAGCTCCGCTCACTTTTGGCAGCAGCCGTTCCAACCTGCATGGGATCCTCACTCTTTCACAGATGTGCTGACTCCTCCTGCTGCCTCCCCTCTCTGTGCCTTCTCACTCTCTGTTCCCTTTGCCCTTTCTCCCCTTTTCTCCTCTGCCTACCTTCAAGCCATCCATCACAGGACAGCTCAAGCATCAGATCCTCTGGGACACTTTCCTTAGCTGTTCAGTCTGATGATGTGTCCCTCATCCTCTCTTAGCTGAAAATTAGCAGCTGCCTCAACTTCTTTTCCAGCATGTCTCATGAGTATTGCCGCAACAGCATCTGTCACAATGTGGGGTAATGGCTGACTTGCTTTTCTGCCATTCAGCTGAGTTCCTTCAGTGCTGGGGCCAGCATGCAGTGTCTTGTATTCAGTATATAGCTGATTAATTGATGAATTGATTAATTAATGGTTTACACTAGCACAGTGCAACCTTCAATGCAAAGATCTCATCAAAATAATTCACATGGTGGGATATTTTAGAAGGATGACCAGCTAGTTTGTAGTAAGAAAAAATCAACAAGACTAGATCAGGAATTCTTTTTTTGTCTACAGGCTTGCTATAGAAGATATTGAAAATCATCTACTTAATTACCTTTATTTTATCAGGTTGTGTCTTAAATGTCATGTCTGGGGGGAAGAAAATGTGATATGTGATTACAGACCTTTCCTGGTGCAACATAGTAAGTTTCAGATTAACTCAAGGAATTGTGGTGACATTGCTGTCAAAGCCAGGTGATTAAAGAGTCATTCTTTGAAACAAATATCTGTGCAATCAATTGAGAAATTAATTTGCAAATTTTATTTGCTTATAGTAATTGATATATCATTCTTTTTACAAACAAATATAAAGAAAACTTAACTAAAAATACTTCATATCTCTTTCAGATTATATATCCCAGAAAGGATATATTTTTCTCCTTTCTGGTCTTCCTTTTTGGTGTAGCATCTGTAGGAAATGCATTTCTTCATAGCTAAGTGTACCTCCTTGTGAAATGTCTTCAGAGTCTACTGGTGCGCATAAGTAATTGCAGGCAGCAGCTTGAGGGTCTCCATCTCACATTTATCATATGCCTTATTGCATGAGGCTTTGCAAGAGGAGGGCTAGAGCTACAACATCTCATGGATATGAATGTCAATTCAAATCCCAGAGGCAGTTTATGAGGGGGAAAGCCTAGAAGAGAAGAAACCTAGAGGAATCAAGCAGGAGGGGAGAGTAATAAAAGACTAGAGCAGCAGGTTTTTCTTAACTCAAGCTAGAATTAAAGTTCTGTGGGTGTGCATGTGAATGTGCCTGTATGTGCATGCATGCATGTGTGTAAATGGATGTTTGTGTGTGTGCATGTGTGTGCAAGTGTGTATACATGTGTGGGCATGTATTGTGTACATGTATGTGTGTTTTATGCATCTGTTTGCAAGTATGTGTGTATGCACATAGAAGTGTGAATGTACGTGTGTGCTTGGTGTGTGTGTGTGTGTATTAATGTATGTGTGTAGTTCTAGAGTCTAGAGAAAGTGCATAAAGAAATAGGGAAATTAACAAGAAAGCTATAGCTTAAATTATAGGAAAAACTTTGCTCCCTATCAGTCATGGTTTTAAAATGTTCAGATTTGATATGTTTCCCAGTACTATTGTCAGAAAATGTCCCTGTGACATTCCATACTACTTCAATCAAATCTAAAACCTTTGTTCCAACAGGTTTTATTGATATCAGTATATTTCAAATTTCTACCTGGTTTTTGTAGAGGTATTTTGGCCATAAAATTGACTAAATCATTCAAAATAAAAAATGAATAAGCCTGGGCCAAGGCTTGGAGACTTGCTTAACTCAGTTCTTAAATTTTCAGATTTTCAAAATTACAAAATTTAAGCTCTAAAATCATGGTGCTGTTTATGATATTCTTTGACTGCAACTTATGGTTGAAAAACTACAGAGGGCTTTATGCTAACAGTTGTGGATCTTAGAATTTTCATGAAATCTGCATTATCATCATCTGCAAGTTTAAATGGGGCATAACTGATCCAAAGGATGGATCCTTCGGGGGCAATTCAACTGCCTGATTCCAGCCAAGATGACAACAGTCAGGATCCGTTCCCTTCTGATCGTCCATTGGGTGCCTTGGTTTCCTCTACAGCCCTAGCTGAAAGACCAGATGCTGTCTCAGGCTGGCTGCCCCACATGCCTTGCTCCAGACCAAATTCACAGTCTATAAACCTGAGCCTCCAATGCTCCTACTACCATACTCACTCAAACATTCCCGATTCTGACCTGGAGATGTCAACAGCTGCTTGGTGCCACTCTTTTCTATCTTTCTGTAGCTAAGCCATCCCCAAGTCTGTCGATTCACCCTCTTTAACCCCTGTCGGGGTGTCCATTGTGCCCCTTCACCCTGCCATCTCCCTGGTGCACTGTTTCGCAAAGCTCAGCATACATGAGTGTCACCTGGGAACCTTAATAAAGTGCAGATGTTGATTCAGCAAATCTGGGATGCGCTCAGGCTGCATTTCCAGCAGGCTCCCGGGGATGCCCCCGCTGCTGTGCTGCAGATGACACTCTGAGTGGGGGGACTCCCGGCTCTGCTGTCGCCTACTAGGGCTTTCTCCACACTCCCTGGAGGCCTAATGGGCCCTTCTCCACATGGCAGTAAGATCTGTTTTTGTGTTTTTGTTTTAAGTTGGGAGAAGGAGATTATTTAATACTAAAAGGTGCAACATAGGATTGAGAAAACTAATCATTAGTCATAAGTCAAGTATGCACCATTGAAACCACATGCTTTAAAAAATTATAAGAAAAAAATCATAGTATTTGAAAGTTACAAGCTATTATGGCTAACTCCATTTATCTCAGTTAGAGAAGAAGAGTTGCCTGTCACCAGGGCACTACCAGAAGTGAGGCTCATTTCCAACAGCACTGGGTGCTCCAGCTTTGGGGTGCCAGCTCCTCCCATAAAGCAAACACACACCTATGGATGATATTTCTTTGCAAGGGCTCTGCCCTACAGCTTGTACATCTCAAGAATTTATGTAATTAAACTGTCTGTTTTGAGAAAATTGTAGATTCACACATACTAGCTGTAAGAAATGATGCGGAGAAATCCAGCGTACCAGCTTTCCCCACAGAGACATCTTGCAGCGTCACAGCCAGGATGAGGCATTGACCCAGGCAAAGTCCAGAGCACCTGCACGCTACAGGGCCCCTCGCATTGTGCTTTCACAGACACGCCCACTTCCGGATGCCATCTAGGACCCCCCCCAAAAAGCAGAGGCATTCTTAAAAACACGCATCTGCACATGTTCCTCTTTGTTTGAAATCTGTCAGTGGCTTCTCAGTGCCTTTCAAATGAAATCTACAGTCCTTACAAGCCTTGTAGCAGGAACCTCTCCCTCCCACTTCCCCTCGCACTCTCAGTTTCATCTCTGCTAGGCTCTGTCCAGCCAGGCAGCCTTTCACAGTCCCTCTCCTCCTGCCCTGCCGGGAAGGTCCCCTTCCCTCAACTCTTCCCCACATGTGGCGGTGCCCCGCTTGTCCTTAGAAGCCCAGCTGAACTGCTTCCTCAAGGAACCCCTCCGGAACCTCTCAGACCAGGTCAGGTTTCTGCACTCTTAGATCATCCCCATGGCATAATCACAGTTGCGATGCTATGATGATTCAGTGAATGTCTGTCTCCCCACTGGATGGTAAGCTTCCTGAGGGCAGGAACAGCATTGGTTCCAGTCAATGCTATGTCCCAGGACTGTTCATTTTTGCACATACTAATCCTAAAAGGTCGATGACAACAGCAACCACTTACATGACCTAGATGCTCTTCTGGGTGTTGTGCAAATATTAACAATTTAATCCTTGCAACAATCCACGAGGGAGGCATTCTTCTACTCTCATTTAACAGACAAGGACAGTGGAGCTAGTAAAGAGAAGTCATTTGCCCAAGGGAACCCCACTAGTGTTGGCAGAGCTGGGTGCAAACGTAGGCATGTGAAGCTGGGACCCATGCATTCAAAGACCATGCCAGGTGCCCCCACTGCACACCTCATCTCCACATACCAGTGAGGGGGAGAGAAATGCTCCTACACTGCCTCTGATTAACTACTTTCATAGAAGTCACATGTATACAAAGGGATTTAATTCTAGTGGGATTGAATCTCAATAGTTTCCTTATTAGGTTCATTTCTGTTAATAGTTTAAGTACTGGATATACATGAATTAGAAAATCTAGATTGTTAGCAAATGCAAACTATAAAGCATTTTATAAATGTTATTTTGTTTGTCAGGGGATGAGTGAGATATTCATTATACAAAAAGTAGTGTGGATTTTGAGGTAGAAGGTTTACTAAGGATTATACCATAGTATGAAATAGCCACAAACATTCAGTGAAACCAAACACCCCCACTTAACCTCAAACTAACGCTAAATAACAAGGAATAGACTTGGGGGCAGTGCAAGTGTATTTCTAATGGTGAAAACCATTCCCCAGTGAAAACTAATGTACCGTCTAGTTAATAAGAGCTCCTCTGACCCACACACATCAATACTTACATCCCGATGGTGATGTGACATTTTGGGTTTTGTATTTCTTTTGCAAATTGAGCTAGCATTTTTGATGAGTGGCCGGGCTCTGCTACCCAACCTTTGGACAGTTTCCAAGCATAAAATCACAATTCCAGATAATTCTGTCACAAAGATCTGGGTCTCATTAGGAAGGAGAGGAAGCTGGGAGACGATCCAGTCCAACCTCCCCCAAACCAAACACCACGGCCTTCTCAGTTGTTTCACCAACCATCTAAATGTTTTAGTAATTCTAAAAATTGATGCGCTTTTTCCATGAAAGGAAGTGTTACCACATTTTCCAAGTGGGAGGCATCTACATCCTTACTCCTTCATCCTCTCCTTCCCACCCCCTCACCCCCCACCACCCACACAACATCTGCAATTCTTAAACTGAAGCACGAATTGTTACAAAAGTTAATTGCACTTTCAAAGGAATGCTGGTATAGAAACTTTCTCGGCTTCAAGGAAAAATAATACGCTTTGAATGGCTGTTCAACAGCATAGAAATTAGCTGAGTAGAAGGCACTCATATAGCCCTTAGGACCAATCCTTTCTGCCACCAACACCCCCCTTATGAAGACTTGACAGTGGGCCAGAATAAACAACTTCAGGATGAATTCAGTTGAGACACAAAGTACACACTTCCAGTTTTTCCCTTCTCTGGTTACTGGCCTCAATAACCGGGCAGTCAACTTAAAAAGAGAAACAAAAGCTTGCTTCAGATTACAGATTACAGACTTCTTATAATATGTCCATTTCACCAGGCCCCACTCTCAGCCCCGGGAAAGGCCACTGGAAACCACCTCACATGGTAGGGGCCTTGCAGGAGCCGGTAATGACCTTATCTCCATCAACATGTTCTGTCAGATTGAATGGGGCAGCCAGAGAAGCCAGAGTTGGCACAGGAACCAAAACGAAGGCTTCCCATCCTCCTGGAGTGAGCAGTTGAGCCTGGATTGGTGCTTAGACCTATAATGGGTGCAAGCGGCGTTCATTCATAGTGCTTTTCTAGACCCAGGGACTTGGCCCCAGCCCTGCTGCTCCACTCCTCTTCTTGCTTCATTACCATGAGTCTTCTAGACCACCCAACTATGCCTGCATTTGAAAGACACTTCTGCTGATGAAAGCAGCTGACGTGTCCCCTTGCGGTTCATTTCTAATTGTCCCCAAGGAGGAGAAATTCAAATAGTTTATTACTGAGAGTTAAAGAAATCCACTGAAATATTCGTTGGTCTAAAATCACTGTCATGGCGGAGCAGCTTCACCTTAGTCATTGCCCTTAAATATGAAAGCTATTTAAGAAAGTTTGCCCTTAAATATGAAAGCTATTTTAAGAAGTTTAATGAAAGAAGAGAATTCCAAAACGTTTTCAATAAGCAAAAGAAAACCTAAGAGAAAAGTTGAAAGTAGGAATTTTTTAAAGAATACATGACGCGTGTTCTGTGACTCACCCATGTAAGTTATTTGTGTGTATTCTCTTGCAGAGTAATTAATAATGAAGCAAAGCATGGCAATGATATTTTTTCTTCTCTAGTATTCTAGAAGACTCCATGTTTTTGGAAAATATCACTCTAGTTAAATCTCAAATATATTCAATCAGAAAATGGGTTTTGTACAAGATTCTATATCTGTAGTCAATAGCAAATACAATTCTATTAAGCTAGTAGGATGTGATAGGAAACTAAAACCTAGGGGAGACCAAAGCAAGGAAAAATACTTCCTCATCCAAACTTGAGAGCAATTTACCGTCAGGCCTACTATTAATAGATGGAATACAGATTCCATTTTCATTACTCAACTGCCGTATTCATTATTACACTGTACAGAAAAGGGAATCACGTCTGTTGAAAACTTACATATGATGTTCATGCATGCATTCCAGTAATTCAACAATTTTTATTTATCTTTTTATTGCTTGCTAATTTTTCAAAATAATAAGCTAAAGAAAACAAAATGTTTGTGCTGTTCTCAGATGACATATTATCTCTTTAAAGGACAAAATGTGCTGTGAAATAATAGAAGGCTTTCAGCACTCAAGTGTGAGCGAGTGCTCATACATGAGAGAAAGCCATGGGGACTACAGAAGCCAAGAAGCAGATCTAGCTGGGGAGCCCTTTGCAGAGGATGTAGTTGTGTGGGGAGGCCACACACGTGGAATTCCCAGGAGGGCTGTGGAGGCGGGGAATCTGCAGGAAAGCACTGGGGTGAGAAACGTGATGAGAAACAATTATTGTCTTAAAATATCTGCAGGGCTGTAAGGTAGAGAAGCAATACATTGCATCTGTGTTAAGCCAAAGAAAATTATCAAGGGACTGGTTTCAGCTTAACGTAAGGAACAATTATGTGATAGGGTTGTCAAGAACAAGAGTAGACTGCTTCTTCACACACTCCTAGTCACTCAGAATGGTCCAGGAGGAGTGGACAACCATTGGTAGAGTATGGGAAGGCAGGGGCCCTGGGTGGGAGTGGGGAGGGTAGGGAGTGAGCATCCCAATCTAGAAGTAAATTGTGCCCAGCACGGAGCTGCAACACTGCCCTGCACACAAACACACACAAATAACAATCCTCAGCCCCTGCATTTCCCTCTCGGGTTTCAGGACCTCGTATCTTAGTTCAATTCCTTTATTTAGCTGATGATGAAATAGGAAGAGCTTAGCACTAAGAAAATCCTTTTGGAGTTTGGCCTTGGGGGAAAATGAATCACTCCAACCAGGTCTGTCTTCTAGAAAGTATAGGATGAAGGGGCTCTTCATTATGTACTTCCTGACCTCTTGCTAGGCCTTTCCCTAAAACAGGGGCTGGCAAAGCACAACCTGTGGGTCACTCCTAGCCTGCCACCTGTTTTTGCAAATAAAGTTTTATTGGAGCATGACTATATGTATTTGCTTACGGTCTGTGGCTGTGTTCACACTATCCCAGCAGAGTTGAATAATTGGGACAGAGACCATACGATGGGTGAAGCTGAAAACATTTACTCTCTGGCTGTATTCAGAGGAGGTTTGCTGAGCCCTTCTCTGAGACATGGCAAGCGCTGCTTCAGGCTCACTCTTCACTAGATTCAGGCCTGGGGCAGTAAAGAGCCAGCTCAGGATAGCACTCCCGACTCACTCATTTTTTCAGGCAGGGGAGCCATTTAATGTCAAGTGCCTACGTGCAGGAACTGGTCTGTTAATTAGCAGCTCTCCTCATGGAAGGGATAATATATTCTAGAAACAGGAGTATGGCCCTATTGCGAGAATGTCCTGAGCCGAAATTAAGATTCTTCAATGGCAGAAACTTGGCTGGGGCTTCTCCTGAGTTAACTTGGTAGTTGTTAGTGATTTTTGAGTCCGTTTTTCCTCGTCAACGACCCCAGGAATGAGTTTGGGATTACAGGGTAGCCAGGGAAAGGGAAAGCTTCACGACCGCCCTGGGACAAGGTCTGTCTTCACACTGCTACATCCCTCACCCACTTGAAAATGAAACTTAAAAGGAGGATTTCAGTTAAGTAGGAAGTGAGAAGAGGGTTCATTTTAAAACAAGCGTTAAATGAAAACCCACACACACACAGCACACAAATCCAACCATGCTTACAAAACCATCACAGAGGGTCAGGCGAGGCCCTTTTCTAAATGAAAAAGAACAGGGGTGGAGACTGTTCTGAGAGCATGCTGGGTTCCCTGAAGGGAATTCTCAGCTGTATGTGCCCCGCACAGGATCCCTGCTAGACATAAGGCCAGCTGCCTTCCTTTCAAGCCGCAGACGCATCCCTGTGTCCAGGCCGGCCAGTCAGCTGCGGTCAGCACCAGCTGCCCCGCTCCGTGGTGAGGTCACAACATGTGAACAGGAGGGCAGGCCGGCAACCTCTGAGTGCTTGGAGAGAGGGACAGGATTCCTCCTGTGCGACCCCTCCAGTCTCACTCAGACTCAAGTCTGACTAAGGGGCCAGGTGCTTTGACCAGGGACTCTCCCCTCTCACTTCCCTCCCAGGAGTCACAGATACATGAGTCCTGTTTTACAAATGAAGAAAACAGACCCAACGTGATTAAGATGTTGCCTTCATAGGGGTGGCACCAGGATTCCAAACCGTGGACTCCACTGAGCCCAGTGCCCACTGACATGCACCAGTAACAGTGCAGCTGCCTGTGGTTCTGTCGACTAAACTGCCGGCGGGGGCTGGCTTTCCACCTTCTTCTTTTTTTTTTTTTTTCACTCTTCAAACAGTTTATGACATGAACATGAACTACTGGCTGCATCGTTCTGCTGACAACATGACATGTTTCTATAACTTGAAAAAAGCAATCAGTGGACTGCTCATTGGCAAAATTGAGTCAGTAATTTTTTAGAAAGATTATTTTTCTTCCTTTTACTGCTTCTCATCTGTTCCCCGCAGTAAAAAGGACAAGATGACGATGACTCAGGGAACGCCTCCAGCCTGAAGCAGCACCATGCGAGCTTGGACCGTAGGGTGGGCTTGGAAACCAAGGCAGGGCAGCTTGGGCCCCATGGACACTCCGTCTCGAAGCTGCTTCTCCCCAAGCTACCCCAGAGGCACCGAGCGCCCTCTGCCCCCCAGCAATTCAATTCACTGGCTGTCCTGCTCCTGTCAGTACTGAGAGTTGCATGTTTGACCCTCAGGGGAAAACTCCAGAGACCCTTGGGTGTCCAGCATGCTCTGAGGTCCCTGCTGCTGACCCCTCGCGCTGTCAGCATTCAGAGGCATTCACACAGCACAGCCTCCCAGGCTAACAGCTGTTGTGGAACAGCGGAGCAGCTAGACGTGGCCATTCTGTGGCCCAGTGCTGTAGAGGTCAAAGGGAAAAGCGCAGGGAGCATCTTTGCTTTCAGAAAAAAAAAAAAAAAAAAGCACACTGGTGTACTGGCCTTCTCCTGGTGTCTTAGTGATTGTTCTTTTCTTTCGATTTTTGGTTGTCTTTTTTTTTTTTTTTGAAAGAGAGGCCTTTATGCTTTTTTCCTAATGTTCATGGGTAAACCAATGTAAATGTGTGTATGTTTATAGAGACGGCTTTAAATTGCAATTCTGCAGTAGAGATTGATTTTTTTAAAGACATGGGTAAAAATTGAAGAAAAATTTTAAAAGAACATTTAAACCATCTTGGGCTAAGGGTGGATATGCACCTCCCCAGTGGAAGCCAAACAAAATCTCTCTGCAGATAAACATTTGCAAAAAAGAATTTCCAATCCCAATTTTTGAGTCAGAGATCTTTTATTTCCTTGCAAATTACATATCTGTTTCAGGATTTTTGACTATAAGAAGAATGAATGAAGATGTGTTTCTTACAGATAACTATGAACAAATCAGGAAGGATAATAACTTGTACCCCCCAATTCGAATCCAGAGAAGGGGAAGGCATTAAAAAATAAGAAATGGAAGGAACTTTATTTTTAGTGGTAAATGGTGGGACTATGTATTTTACCTATGGTGAAGTCACCAAGCCCAACACTTTGCACTTGTAGGCAATGTAGTCTTCTAATCTGAATGTGAAGTATTATGTTTTCCTTTGCTTGGTAATGAGGAATATTGGTGCTTTCGTCCCCGTTCTCAAGCTGACTGATTTCTCTTTCTGACGTGTGTTCCTTTAGCACACCTCTACACTGCATGGCTCTGAGATGTCCTATGACTGTTTCATGTGTAAAGTTGCCTCCCCAAAGGAGTCACGTATTCCTTCAGGGCAGTGAGTACTTCTGATTCATCCTTAGCAGCTGCCTTCGCACTACCTTACTAGATATGTTGTAGTTGAATTAATGAACAAAAGAACAAGCAACTTCTGGTGCCTGGTGTGGATCTCAGAGCAGGGTGGAGTGAGCCTGACCAAAGGGTCATCGTGCAACGTCTGTGGCTGACTCCACCTGGCCATGGAGCTTCTCAGCCATGCTCGGTATTCACATGACTTCTAGAGTGACAGCTCAACTAGCAAATAAACAGCTCCATATGGGAAATATTACTCAGCCTTTGTCATCAAGGAGTGAGTCATGGGCCTGAGCTGAATAGAAGATAGAGGAGAAAAGGTATGTGGACTGGGTGGGACTGCGCCCAGCGAGGTGAACTCCCGGCAGCCCCGCCTCTCTTTACCTGCACATCACCTTGCTAGGATGCCTTCGGTTGTGAGGGCCTGTCTAGGAAGAGAAGAGTTGCACCCTGGCAGGCAGCACTGAGCTGTCTCATGCAAAGCTGAGGAAGAAAGAGTGAGCTGCCCAGTGAGCCTGCTGGGGTGGTGGAAGCTGGGCTGGGCTGTGCAGTCTGCAGCCCCCAGCAGCCCTTGGCACCTTTCTACTGCCTGGTGCTCACAAGCTCTCCAGTAACAAAGAGGGACGTGAAGTCAGAGGGGAAGGGAGGTAGCACAGGGCAGTCTTGACTTTGAACAAAGCTGGCTTCCTGAAGTCAGCTGGCCGGGTTTTGAAGCCGATTTTCCAGCAGTGGTCTTTGATGCCAACCCCATTTAGGAATTCTGTATCACCCCCTACCTTCTACCAGATGTCTCTGAGCTCACCTTCGGTGATAATCATGCAATCCCCGTCGTCCCCACGTCCACACTGCCCCATTCTGTCCCACCCCGGGTTCCGTGGTGCTGTCGGCTCCCCAGCGAGCCGGGAAGGGAGAGGCCAGCTCTGCTGGGGCTCCTGCTGCCCTGACTCTGCACTGCCCTTCCCTGGCAGGTCTGAGGCGCCACTGGAGGAGCCACATGGCCCTGAAGCAGCAAGGCAGATGCCCTGGACACAGTGGAGGCACAGGGTGCAAGCATCGGCCTGGCCCACAGACTTTTGGAGGGGAAGTGGTATTATTCACTTCAAAAGCATGCCCATGTGTAAAGAGAGAGCCCCTGAACATGAGTAAGCAAAAGTCCCAGCGAAGAGATTAAACAAGCAGAATGCTGGCCTGAGAGGAGGCGCTTACTCACGCTCTGTCTAGGAAGCAAAGCCAGGCCCAGCACGCTCACTGCTGTCTGTCCTCTCACACAGAGGGATTTTGAATCCAAGCCAGCAACCTGTCCTTTCTCCAATGTCCCCTGCTCAGGAGTCAGGACTCAGCAAGTCCCACCCCAGCCACATTCAGGTCCAGTTCCAGGATTCAGGACACAGTGAGGCCCACCCGAGCCACATCCAGGTCCAGTTCCAGGACTCAGGGTTCAGTGAGGCCCACCCCAGCCACATGCACGTCCAGTTCCAGGACTCAGGACTCAGTGAGGCCCACCCCAGCCACATGCAGGTCCAGTTCCAGGACTCAGGACTCAGCGAGGCCCACCCCAGCCACATGCACGTCCAGTTCCAGGATTCAGGACACAGTGAGGCCCACCCCAGCCATATCCAGGTTCAGTTCCAGGTAAATCATCTGCTTTCCTCCATCCAAGAGCCTTGTTCCCTGTGTGTCCCTGTGTTTAAAATGGAAACATTATGAGAAACTGCCTGCCAGGGCAAAGGGCGCTGCCAGGCACACAGTAGGGACTCAAAATGAATTTATTGTATTGAATACATAACAGATCAACAGGTATTGCTTTCTGAAATCTTTTTAGCCCAATTTTGTTTCTTTTAGTCCAATAACAGGTCAAATTCATTTCTGATTTACTAGCCATTCAGTTACCCGTAAAAAATGGAATGTGATTTAAGATTATTAGTTTAAAAATCAATGAAAGTAGAACAGGTATCATTGAAGACACATAGGCAGAAATAGATCGCAATAGTTGCTGCCATGTGAAGCCTCAGTGTCATGCTTCATATTTAGAGAGATCTATGATTTCTGAGGCCCTTTCATGTCCATGATCTCAGTACTGCTCACAACTGCCCTGTGAAATTCACAGAGCTGGTCCCATGTTAATCAGAGTACACTGAGCACTGAGACCCAGTGTGTTGAGATAACTGGCTAGAGATCATCCCATAATGGTTCCATCACAATCTTCACACTGTAGAAGTTTGATGATGTCACTGGAAGCGTATTCCACAGTCCCTCGTGAACTGGTCTTCCTGTGATCAGAAGCATCAGTGAACTCCCAAGAGGGTGGGGACAATCTACAGAGGAGTCTACTTAGTGTATATTTTACAAATCACAAGCTTGGCTTGGGATTCTTTTAATGGCTAGAAGGAGAATCATGGGGTTGGAAGTCCACCAGTTTGGGTACTCTGTTCCCTAACTCAAAATAAAGAGACGTTATTTTCAAGTCTTCTGCTTGTTAACTTAATTAGAGATACGTTAGTTTGCAGCTGTGTTGGGCATGCCACAGCTTGGCATGTTTAGTCCAGAAGGCATATTATAATGAACATGGCAGATTGTCAGAAATTCAAAAGGACTTTTTGAGTATCACATGTGCATTTTCAAGTTCCAATATAGATTCAAATTCAGTTTGACAGGTATCTTTGGATGCCTATCAGCTAAGAACTATTTATTAGTTGTGAAATAAAATAGGGTAAAATAAGGAACAACTGAGGAAAAAACATAAAATTTGTTATGTGAATTAAATTTTGGATAATTTTTTAGCATAAAGTAATACATGGTCACTATGGAAAATTTAAAAAACACAAAAACTATGTAGAGTAAATAAGAAAAACACCCAGAAATTTACCATTCAGAAAAGGTCATTGTTAACAACATGGTGTATCTTCCTCCTGTCATGCTTCTGTGCATTTGAGCACATTTGAGATGTGTATACATGTTCATTTTGAGATTTTAGTATAGCAAAAGAAATGACCAATCCTGATTCAATGAAACCTCTGGCAAACTTGCTATATTTTCCTTACATATTTTTAAGTTCATCCTATAAATGAACTATCTATCCATCTTATTTAAGATTTTCTTAAATCTTTCAGCAAGAAAGCGGGAAAAAAAAAATCCTCCTCTGGCCTTTAAAGCCTAATTAAATATATGACCAAGCTAGAAATATTTTATAATGACCAACCAGAAAGTGGTGAGGACTGTCACTCTTCCCATACAGCCTGCCTCTTCCTCTGTCTCCCTCAGGCACATGGAAACCAGAAAGGCAGAGAAACCCAGGATAAGTCATCCAAGACTTTGGTCACATGGCCATCCATTGCTTTCACAACAAAAATATAAATGCAACGTGTGTGTGCATTTCATACCAGTAGGTCCAATAAGCTATCTATATATACACATATGTGTACACACACACACACATCTGTACAAATACTCCCCAGCTTACTACAGTTTGACTTACGATTTTTTGACTTTACAATGGTGTGAAAGCAATGCACATTCAATGGAAACCATACTTCTAATGTTGAATTTTTTATCTTTTCTCGGGTTAGTTGATGTCTGATATGTTACTTTCTTGCGATGCCAGGCAATGGCTGGGAGCCACAGCTTCCAGTCAGCCATGCAATCAAGAGGCTAAACAGCAGATACTATACAGTGGATTGTGTCACCAGCATTTTGGGGATATTGTGTTTTGTGTTTTTGAATCATATCATGTCTACAAAATGCCATTTTCGACTGCTATTTTCAATTTAGGGTGGGTTTATTAGGACATAACCCTGTGGAAAGTTGAGGACCATCTGTATATCTGGTAGGGAAAGATGGATAACAAATTCATAGGCAAATAATAATTTCATGATTATTATTAAGTTATTCCTACTTAATAATAAGTAGTGATCACTGCCAGGGAGGAGAGAATGCAGGATAATGTGACAGAATGTAATGGTGGGTACTTAAGCTAATGTAGTTGCAGAACAGGCTTTTCTAGAGGGTAGGCCTTTAAGGCCTTACCTCGAAGATGCAAAGGAAGCAAATATGCGAAGATCTGGGCTAGGGATGGAAACAGAGACAACTTCGAGGCCAAGGGGAGAGATTGACAAGAGCCCAGCTCATACCTCAGCAGCCTTTAATGCATAGCTGAGAAAACAACAAATTAAAACAATTATACTTTTACTTAGACAATTCTAAGTATCTAAGTGGATTTGGGCAAATCTGGAGAAACTTGTTCTAATACTGTGTCTTAATAAGTAGTATAGATTTGCCCAGGCTTGTGGGCAGAGAGGTATACACCCCCATAATAGCAGAGGAAGGCCATAGGGCCTACCCTACAAAACCAAAGGCATTTAAAAACTTCAAGGAGGCAGATTGCTTTTATTTTCAGTTAAAATAAAGTGAGGATTTTCTTAAGAAAAATAATAATGAGACCACTGGCCCGCCCTAGATATCCAACAAGAATGCACAGATAACTTCCTATATCCACTTTCTTGAACCTGCCCCTGACAGCCAAGTGGAGCACAACAACAGAGCTGAACCTCAAAACTACTGTGCTGTGACATAAGGCTTGCTCAAGAGGACAGTGTGGTGTGAGTCCATCTATGTTCTAAAGCAAGCAAAGCTATTCTGTAGTGAAAATGGATCAGGACACTGTTGCCTCTGGTGTATGGGGGCAGGGATCGACTGAGAGGGGCATGAGGGATGACAGTTAGGGTTTCGATCATGACAGGAATTCAGATTACTCCAGCACGTGCATTTGTTAAAGCTCATCAAATGCTACACTTAAGATTAATCCTCTCACAGTTTGTGGATGTTACCTTAAAAACAACAATGATGACTGCAAACTAATATTGAACTCTGGTTAGTGATATGCCAATGTGAAGTATAGTGATATCTCTACTTTACTTTAAAATGCATCCAAAAGCAGACTAGAGGACCACATCTGACAGAGAGATAAATAGATATGTGATAAGGTGAATGTAGTAAAATGCTAACATAAGGATGTTTTCGGTACAATTCTTTCAGCTTTTCTATACATTTATAAATCTTCATAATAAAATTTTAGGACAAAAAGTTCGTGCTTTGAAGCCCTAAGTTATAGGGCCTGCTGCTCTTGATGCAGTAGAATTTGTCTTCACATTTGCAAAGGGTAGGGCAAACCACTAGCATTTTGTATGGAACTTGATGCAAACACTTTTAATTATCTGGTTTTCAAATGTATAGACTTAAAGTAATATCAACTCTTTCTTTGAATAAACTATTAAAATACCTAGTTTTAAATAAATATGTTTATGTAATTCTTAAAGTACTATGTATTCATTTTTCTTTCTTCTTTCTTTTCTGATTTGATAAATATTCTATAAAGTAACTGTGTTTAACGGCCAACATTTGAGTAAGTCCATATGCAGATCCAAGCATCTCAGTTTAGACAATAACTTAAGACAACATAGAGTGTCTGACATCCCCTAACATCAGTCCAGATGCATGTTATGTTATGTTACTGTCGCATTCTCAATAGTTAACTTTAATAAAAGAAAGTCAAAAGCTTATATATTTATTCAATCTTCAAAACATTTCTGGGAGGTTGTCTTAGTTAATTTTATGTTGTTGTACCAATATCACAGACTGGGTAATTTATAAAGAAAATAAATGTATTTAGCTCATGGTTCTGGTGGCCGGGAAGTCCAAGCACATGGCATTGGCATCTGCTTGGCAGCTGGTGAGGGCCTTCATGCTGTGTCAAACTATGGTGGAAGGTCAAGAGAGCATGCATGTGAGGTGGTGGGGAAGAGAAAAAGGGGGTTTAACTCATCCTTTTATCAAGGACCCACTCCCATGATAGCTAACCCACTCTTACATGAATGGCATTAATCCATTCCTTAGGGCACAGCTCTCATGACCTAATTATAATACCTCTTAAAGGTTCCACTTCTCAACACTGTTACATTGGTGATTAAGTTTCCAATAAATGTGCTTTGGAAAACACATTCAAATCATAGCAGAGATCAATGTTATTGTCACCATTTTCATATTTGAGGAAAGCATGGCACAGAAGGGTTGGAGAAGTACTTTAAGGTCACACAATAAGGAAGTGGCTAAACAAAAACCTTATCTTAGATTAATTAAAAACCTCTTGCTCTTTGCAGTTTTGTCTTAAATCTACCTAATTTGTGACTGTAATTTTTAAGTAATTTACTCATATAAGTGGTCTCACATTAAATTTTCTCATTGCTTTATATTTCTAACATGACATATTTGGTATAAGGATGGAACCAAGATAATACCTTGTTTTAATTAGAAAACCTAGACCAAGTCATTCTGATCTTCATCCTAGATTTCACTTAAATGCTGCTGTCTCCTTTAGGGTATGTGACAGGGGAAAGCCTCAGAAGAAACAACCTTATGTGTTTTCTTTTGATACTTTAGTAATTAACCCAGAATAGTATTCAAGATTGACATGCCTTATATTTAATCAAATAGCATACCAACTGCCTTCTTATTCTCAAGAATAGACATGTTGGGTAATTGGGCATTTAAGTTTCTTTGCAATTTTTTCCATTATTAACAAAATTAATGAACAACATTCTGCATAAGGTCTGTTTCCTCAGAATACGTTTCCCAAAGTGGAATCATCATGATGTAGAATTTAAGCATACTTACTTGTTTAAACAAATTGTCCAGTTGCTTCCCAAAATGTTTTGTGAATTAAGATTTACATCAAGAATATGTAATGTTGTTATTGTCTCCCAAATACAGGATCTTTTTCTGAATATAAAAGTTACTCATGCTAATTGTAGACAATGAAGAGTCATTATCTTCATTGATAATGAAGTGCTTCTAATACTTGTGTTTTTATTTATTTATTCAAAAAGTGCTAAATAAGCCCTGAAGGGGCCTTCGGGGGGTCATTTGGGGCTTATTTAGCACTTTTTGAATAAATGAATAAAAGCACAAGTACAGTTTTTTTAATACTGTTTTCTATAATAGATGAATCTTAAATGGCATGTTTTCCTTTATTTTACTGACAAACGTTACTTACTCTTTGATTTAATAATAAAAATTCTTTGGTTCAGCTGAGAGAAACTTGCAAGCTGACGCCCTTGATTATGTAAAATGAAAGCAGTGCCTGTTTTCATCCCTCTGCATCCTGAAGAAACTCTTCTGCAACGTGTTCCAGTCCTAGGTTCTAGTTGACCCTGTTCATCTGTTTGGCATGAGGGGCCCAACTAACACTTGCAGCTACCTGGACCACAGCCAAATCTAGTTGGAATGAGAGTTAAGAGGCCATAGTCTGTCAGCTGGGAAAGCAGCTTTTATTCCAAGGTGTGCTACCTGAAAGGCCACATGTTATTGTCACAACCTTGTACCTACATCAGTGCTGACATCTTTAAGGACCTTAGAATTGGGAAATCAGTTTAGCCCTATCTGCATGTGTAGCAGACAACCATACAATTATTCCAACTTGAGGTTGCATTAAGAGCAACCTCATTTCCCCCATACTCCTGGGGAAAAGCAGACCAGAGACACTGGGTCAATCCAGAGTTATGGTTGGAAAAATGATGGAATAATTCTGCCCCTGGTGACAGGAGAGAGGGACTCCATCTTGTCAACTGTCATGGTTCCCATGTGAAGGTTATCGTTATCACTGAAATTGAATGAGAACACAGAAGCGAAGAACAGGGAAATCCCCACAGAGTTAAAGAGGATGTGAAGATTGCTTCATATTTAATGTTTGTGTAAGTGCTTTGGGTTGGTTATGTGCTGTCTGAACATGTGCTCATTTCCATGGCTCATTGCGAGGGCAGATAGTCCGATGATACTCTTTAGAATCATTCCCATGGGGAAGGAACAAAGAAGCCTGTAAAATAGAAATGCACATGTAAAAAGCGTTGAAGAAAGTGCCAGTGTATTGATTTTGGCCATAGTTTGTGCTCTACCACCTGGTTACTGTGATTGCAGAAGTGCCTTTGCAGATGAGGAAGAAACTGGCCAAGGCTCAATCTAACATCCAAAGCCAGAGGCCATATTTCTTCACTCTTAAGATAATTTGGGTTCAAATTATAGTCCCTTTACACACTCTCTGCCTCAAAAGCCCCAAGACTCTGTTTTGTTATGCTTGCCTAAACATGCCTTTCAAAGAGCTAGTTCTGTAAATGCAACTTTATTATAATCCTCTCCTTTGCTTTTAAAAATGGATCACCACGTCCATTTCTATGGTCCAACTTTGTCCCTTAATTTAAAATTTTTTACTGGATTAAGTTTGATGCCTTGAAGCATTAGGGACTCAAGCATACAAGATTGTGTGCTGGTGGTGAGGGAAGTAACTGTGCCTCCACCTGTGCTGGGTGGATCAACAGGGAGTGTGGGTGAGCATAGGGATGTGTGGGTTTCTCACTAGCTGAGAGTGTTTTTAAATGTTGTATTTTGATGTTTGTTACTTTCTGAATATTCTACAGTTAGACCTTTGATTTATTCTTTGATGCATTCATTTGAATAACATTTTTAATCTCCAGCCAGTTAGGTTTTTAATTTACACTCTTGTCGCTGATTTTAGGTGTACAGTGTTGTGTACACTACTGCCCAGTGTATGTTATGTTTGTAAACATTCATTGCACGCACAATGTGACATACTATATTTTTGAGAAGTAAAAAGTTCATTATGTAGTTATTAACTCAACTCTGCAGTTGTATCAGTGAAATACCTTGTGAAATTTATTTTTTGCCTAGTGGAGCTCTTACAGGTTAATCCTGTCTTTGAGATTTTCATAGAATTTTCATCTACCACCCACCCCTTTAAATTTCAACATTTTTTTATTTTGGCATTTTAATGTAATTCCTTGCATTATAGGGACAAGCTTTCTCTTATTATGAATTGCACCTTATATAAACTTAAAAATCTTTTATGACATTTGCTTTGCTGTGTCCTTTGGTGCGAATTTGTATTGCCAGTCACTAAAGCTCACAAAGTTAGTAAGCTTTGTGAACAGATGACCTGGGCAGGAATGGGTGAGTCTCTGTGTGGAGGGAGTGAAGAAACTGCTAGCCTTATTACCTGGACCTTGAAGGACTGTTTTATTTTAGTTTTTCTGCATTTCTCAGTATTTCATGTGATATCTATCTGCTTCTTCCAGTTTGCCAAGGCACGAGTAATAAGCTCACACAGTTGGGCACTTTTGAAGATCATTTTCTCAGCCTCCAGAGGATGTTCAATAACTGTGAGGTTGTCCTTGGGAATTTGGAAATTACCTACGTGCAGAGGAATTACGATCTTTCCTTCTTGAAGGTTGGTGACTGATTTTCCAACACAAATAAAATTGGAGAAAATCTAAGTGGAGAAAGGCCTGGGCAGAATTCCACTTGAAGTGTGTTTATTTTTGCTATGGCAATGACAAGTCTTACAGAGCTACAAATGAGAGTTTTATGAGAAAGCCATTTTACCAGCTAGTGTCAGGTAATAGCTAGAAAAGAATATCAAATAGAAACAGGCTAATCTGGAGTTCCACTGTCATCATAGACACTGACCTTTATCCCTGACCATTGCCTCAGTCATGGTGTGCTGCCATACTAGCTCTGAAAAACTTTTTTTAAAAGCCCTGCTTTGCACCATTTGCCTATTTCCTTTGTGTAAATACTCCTACCATAGCTGATTTCAAGCTACCAAGAGTTTCACCCAGCTGGTCCCAGAATTCTTATTTCACAATAGGCGCTAATGACCCCATAGGAGCCAGCTCTGAAAGCTTCAGAGTTTCACTGAACTTTGGATGGGGTTTACTTAGCCTTCTTCTGTTTTTCTTTTACCTTTCCTTTTTAAATAAGAAATAATGCAAGACAGATACAAAGTAATTCTTTTTAATTTCCATTTTCACTGGAAAGTGTTGAACCCCGTGCCGCATGAGAGCACAGTATTCCAGAACAATGCTTACTGCTCGTTATCACAGGGGTCAAAGGCTAACGTGCAGGGATTGTTGCAGATCGTGGACATGCTGCCTCCTGTGTCCATGACTGCAATCATCTACCTGTTTTACATTTGTTGAGCACTCGTGTGCATTAGCGTTCAACTGGGTGTCCTAGGGCTCCCTGGACCCATTTTAGACCTTGAGTTCTAGAGTTCCTCGAAAGAGAAATCACGCATTTATGTTTTCTCTTCTTAGACCATCCAGGAGGTGGCTGGTTATGTCCTCATCGCCCTCAACACAGTGGAGCGGATTCCTTTGGAAAACCTGCAGATCATCAGAGGAAATATGTACTATGAAAATTCCTACGCCTTAGCAGTCTTATCTAACTATGATGCAAATAAAACCGGACTGAAGGAGCTGCCCATGAGAAATTTACAGGGTGAGAGGCTGGGATGTCAAGGCTGGGGATTTATAAATGCAGAGAGCAGTTCTGATGGCTCCCAGTGAGCTTGTCACTCAATTCCACCTCAGAGAAGACTTTTATTTTTATCCAGTACACGTGCACTGAGTGCCAGCTGTGTGTAAGATACTGCAGGGGAAGTTACTGAGAAGATGGCAGATACTGGAATGGGAAGATTTAAGCGGGGTACCAGTGTTTCCATGGACATGAAAAAATACGGAGAGATAGCAAGAAATCGTAAAGATTCTGAGTAAAAGAGAGTATGACCAGACAAGCTGGGCAGGAATCATGAATCTATATGCATAGGCAGTGAATAAACTGCCGGTCTTATTACCTGGACCTCAAGGATAAAAGACATACAGTAAAAATCAACCCACATTGAGGACAGTCTTGAGAGTCGCACTGCTACACAGAAAGCCGTGTGTAAGTTAAGGATAGAGAATGAGGTGTTCTAGAACTTTGAATTTTTGTGAGCAGGACATGTGAGGTTTCTGTGAAGGATGACAGAAGAGAGGGGAAGTTGATTTTAAAAAACTGGAGACAGCAGTGATTGTGCCTCACTGTGCAGTAGATTTGGGGCCAGTAATGTTAAATCAATAACTTCATTTAATGCCCACAACCTTTCTTCAAAGTAGGCATTGTACAGATGCCCCTTGACTTACGATGGGCTCCTATCTGGCTGGACCCCGCTGAAGGTGAAGGCGTCATTAGGTCAGATTTCAGGGCTAATTGAATGTGTACTGCCTTCACACCATGGCAAAGTCGAAAATCTATGTTAAATCATGGTAAGCCGGAGACTGGCTGTGCTCTGCCATTTTACAAATAAATAAATGGCAGTCAAGTAACTCCCTTGAGGCCCCCAGCTAGTGAATGGAGAGGCCAGCTATGGCCACCAGTCTCTGCCCCAGGGCTCTCAACGCCCCTCCTTTGCCATACAGTTCTGACAGGGAGGCAGTGCTGGTAGGAAAGGGGTGTGATGAAAGGGGTGCCCAGCAGAGGGAGTCATATCGGGAGTGACAGGAGCCCAACAGGGGTGCAGCTTTGGGACCCAAGCCAGCACCTCCGGGCATGGCTCCTCGGTTCACCAACTATAAAATTGTGTGGTTCCCGCACACCCCCTGCTGCTCAGGGCAGCCGCGCACATGCTTGTGCTGTGCGTGCCTCCTGTGAGATGGCCTGGTACACCGGTTCCTACAGTGTGCCTCACACGCTGTCTCGGAGGGAGGCAGCCTGTGCAGGTGCCTGGACCTCGGAGCCAGACCCTCTGGGTTCCTGCCCGGCCCCGTCCCTCAGCAGCCAGACGGCTCCGGAGCGCATTCTCCAATCCCTCCGTGTCTCTGTTTCCTCGTCTTCAAAAATGTGGATGGCATAGCTGCTAAAAAATGGTGACATACTTCCTAGATGGTGCAGAAAATTAAATGACTGTAAGAACAGGCCTCAGCAGCTCCTTCCACTTCCTTGGTATGATTGTTTTTTAAACCAAGGCTGGGATTGTATAGATGCAGATTAATTAATGTGATACCGTTAACAGCTAACCTAGTGCCTGCTGCAGGGTGAGCCTCCGTTACACCTGGGTGCTTGCCTCCTCCGCTAAGCCACCGGGAAGAGGCTCCTGCAGCCTCCCTCACCTGTGCTGGCCCTCCCCTGGCAGTCACTGCCTGGGGTGTGCTGAAGGCCCGGCTCTGACCCTCTGTGCTCTCCTCGCCCGGCCCCCTGCTCTCTCTCAGCCCTTTGGTCTGTTGTCCGAGCTGCCACAGCAGCCTGGACAGCCCTGTTGGTGTTTCCAGCCCTGTCCTGTCCTGAGTTCCATCCACTTGTGCATGGCTTTCTCATGAGTGTTTTCACGGATGGTTCTGCTGTCATCTCCAACCTGATAAACAAAGCACCACGATTCATCCCTCATGACCCCAGGCTTCCTCCCTCAGTTCCTTGCTTCTGCACATCCACTGAAGAAGCCTGTTCCACTGTTTCCCTGCACTGGGTCTCCCGTCTGCAGGAAGCCTTCAGCCCTCACTTCCACACTCCTCTAAGATGTGTGCCCGTCCCCTCCTGGGGAAGCTCATTTTTCTAGCGCCTCCAGGATCTTCAGGAGTGAATCCCTCCTTTCCCATGTTGGTACTCTGTACACACAACATGTCCATTCCCCACCTGGGGCGCTGGGCATTGCTTCATGAATCAAAGGTCGATTTTCTCTCTATTAAAGTCACAGATGGTCATTGCACCATTGTGAGAATGAATGAAGGTAGTGCTTATAAATCAGCCAGCGAGGTACCCAGCCTCACTGTGTCAGGGTCTCCTTGGGCATGAGGTGGTTACAGTGTGTGACATGTCTGTCCCCAAGCCTGTCAGCTCCCAGATTGAAGCCAGTGGATCCAATTCATCCTCGCAAAGCCCACAGCACTTGCACAGTACACATCAGTCGTTCTGTCAATGATCATGTTTAATGTCATCGATGGAACACTCCCCCTTTGTAAAGGCTTGAATGTGTTCATGCCTGACTTTTCCACATCTTCTTAGTTCTTCCTTGGAAACAGCTATACAGTTTCACCATCCTGTGCATCCCTGGAGTCTACATGACTCGGTCATACATTCAGATTCTTCTTGCTTCATGTCACTCTCATATCCTTTTCTCTAATGAAAAGCTCTGCCTGGGCATGCAAGGTGGAGGCTGACCCCTCACCTGGCATCCGGGGCTGTAGCACTCAGGACCTGCCTCCCTGCCCTGCCTACCCCCTCCATCATGCGACCATTCCAGTCCAGCTGATCAGCCCCTCGGGACCCCCAGCTTACCACATGCGTATCTTTTATGCTGTGACCACTGACTAAACCATTCTCTTCCTTCCTTCCCATATTTCTGAATTTCTAATCATTACTCAAAGCCCAATTCGGAGAAAACCCTAGTTCCTCCATGGCACTAACATTAACAATTTTATCTGGCCGCTCCCGGGAAGTCCAGTGGGCTAATCGCGGGACTCTTGTTTGCGCCATGGCATCTCTTAGCAGAATATAAATGTGAAGAGCACATACATCCTTCATGGGAATTTAAAGGAGCTGTAAAGGGTGCTCACCGCATTTCCATTCTCCCGCAGAAATCCTGCATGGCGCCGTGCGGTTCAGCAACAACCCTGCCCTGTGCAACGTGGAGAGCATCCAGTGGCGGGACATAGTCAGCAGTGACTTTCTCAGCAACATGTCGATGGACTTCCAGAACCACCTGGGCAGCTGTAAGTGTCGAATACACACTATCTCTGCCTCCAGCTCCTATGGGGGAGAGCTCTACAGCACTGGGGTGGGGGGAGAGAAGCCATGTTTAGTAAGTCACATTAATCAGAAACAAAAAGTAGTAAGCAAAATATCTGACCACTAGAAGAGCATGTATTTACCACAGACATAGACATCTTTTTTTTGTGGCGGGTGGCAGTGCAGCCCAGCTGGTTGGCAGTGCAGGCCACCTGAGGCAGATCCCCTGCAGGGACAGCAGAGCACTTGTGTCCTAAGAAGAGCTGCTGTTCATGGGGCGGGCAGCACCAGAGTCTCTCCCAGCCTGCCCTGCTGAGACTGGCCAAACTCCTGCATGCTGCTGAGTCTCCAGAGGCTCCCTGGCCCTCCTAAGGCACCAGGGCTGAATCCACCCCCAGCTGAGGGCGTGAACACTGCCACATGGAGTCACACACACAGCTGGGCACTGCCATGGAGAGGAAGTCTGTCCATGTTTCCTTGAATACTGGTGGCCTGGTCCCTGTCCCATTCACCAGCGAGGCAGCCTGTGGGGAAGCCTGGCAGGGAACAAGGCAGAGGTCAGTGTGGCGCCCCGGCTGAAGCCAGCGCTGTTGGGGGACTCTGAGACCCAAGCTCACACTCACCCAGCTCCTCTGGGCTGTACCCGTTCCTGATCGCCCGGCCTTTCTGTTCTTTAGAGTAAGAAGTGATCACCATTTCCTGCTTCTCTGTTTCTCCACAACTGTGCGGTGGATGCCTGTTTGTTTTCTGCCCTCAAAAAAAAAAAAAAATAGGGCTGACGTGAATCTTCAAAATCATCTAGAGGACTTTGGATTTTTGTATGTTTGTTTTATTTTTTATTTTATGGATAGATTGTGATGAAATGCCCATAATACAAGATTTTCCATCTTAACCATTGTAAGTTATAATGCCAATGGCATTATAAATCCACATTGGTGTGTGGCCATCACCACCATCAACACACAGAACTCTTATCTTGCAAAGCTGAAACTCTACCCATTAGACAGTAACTCCCTACTCTCCCTTCCTTCCCAGCCTCTGGCCCTGGCAGGCAACAGTCCACTTGATGTCTCTATGAATTTGACTGCTCTGGGGCTCTCATACAGGTGGAATCATGTAGTATCTGTCCTTTTGTGTCTGGCTTATTTCACCTAGCAAAAGGTCCCAATGGTTTATCTATGCTGTAGCACGTGTTAAGAATATCCTTCCTCTTCATGGCTGAATAATGTTCCATTGTATGTTGACACTACATTTTGTTTGTCCATTCACCCATCTACAGACACTGGGGTTGCTTCCATCTTTTGACTGTTTGAATAATGCTGCTGTGAACACGGGTATTGAGGCTCTTTGTTTTATAGATATATTATTCCACCAGCTACCCATCCTGACACCTACTATGTTTGCAAGAAACTGAAAGGTTTATTTCACATTGCAAAATTTCGTATTATGAGATCAAGGTTAGCATTACCTCAGCTGTCTGGTGGACAACGGGGAGGTTAAATTGTGCACATTTTATTTTTTTTTTAATGAACCTGGAACGGTTATGGGGCAAGTGTTTGCCATGGATCACGTCAGGCAGCCCACAAACAAGAAGCCCACAGGTCTCCATGTTCTAGAAAACAACTGTGGGAAAGACCCACAAAGAAAGTGCTGGAAAGGGGAATGAAGGGTAGGTTCATGCAGTAAAAAGATTCAAATACTACAGGGCTTGGAACTGTAGGCCAATATAGCATTGCTTTAAGAAACAAAAAATAAGACAATAAGAATAAGCCTAGAAAATCAAAAGTCTATAAAGAACTGACATTTCAAGCCAATAAGGGAATAATTCCTTATTCAATAAATTGTCTGGAATGACTTAACTATTAGGGGTGAAAATATCAAAGTGAAAGAACCATAAAGGGTTTTTAAAAAGGAATTAGGTATGTTGGGTTAGTTGCATTGGAGAGTGCAAATTCACCATCGACCTGATACCTGAAATTTCCTCCTTACCATCTAGAGGCAAGTTGGGAATGCTGCCAGGCTCCTGTGGTAAAGGAAGCCCCTCTCTTGACTGGTGCTTTATGGCTACACATTCCTGCTCAGAACGGGTCTCATTTAGTCTTCACCAAAAAAAAATCTCACGAGATGATTTAAGTGTTTTATGGACAAGATGTCTAAGACTCAGAAAAATTTCACGGTGTGCCCAGCTTTTATGTTTATGCTGAAGTTGGGCATTAGAAGTTAGAATGAATGGGTTTACTTGAGAGAAAATTAAAATAAATCCATCACCCACTCCATGTAATATAAATTCCAAATACATATTAAATACGTATAATAAAATATTTTATATATATGTAAGTGCCAGAAGGAAACATAAAGATGAATATTTTGTAATATCAAGTTGAAGAAAAGCCAAAATTTGACATCATAAAACAAAACTTTCATGTAAAATATGGTAATGGCTACCAGGAAAATATTATGCCATGTCTGACTGCCACAAAGAGGGTTAATATCCTTGCTATATCACTCTCTGAAGTCATCTTTAAAAGACTAAGAAAAAGATGAATCTCTTAATAAAAACCTGGCTGAGAACATGGGCAGCCTCTCTCTCTCACTCTCCCTTTCTCTCTTTCTATCACACACACACGCACACACACACACAGACACACACACACAAATGTGGCCAAGAGATAAAGTAAAATGTTATTTCTAGTGTAATAAGAAGGTCAAAGTAAAATAAGAAAGCATCACATCTTCCTTTGCAAAGTATTTGGGTTCCTTTTGCTTTTAAACACCTGGGTCAGCTGGGGTGTGGAGAAACAGAAATTCTCATGTTCTGCTTGTGGGCATATATGTTAATAAAATCAAGCTTGGCAATACTCCTGCAATATGTATCTAAAGCCTCAAAGTATGTATAGCTTTGACCAATGAATATCACATTTAGGAATAAGAGAAAAAGAAATAATAATGAAATTGAAAATCATAAGAGATGTAGAAACATATTCTTATACAAGAATTCCTTGCAGCCTTATTTATAATAAATTTTGTGAACAAATTATATATCTAAAAATAAGAGATTGGTTGAACAAATTATGCAGCAGCCATGCTATTGATGCATATTTATAGGCATGGAAAGCACAGAAGCATATGTAAAAGCATGGAAAAATTACCATGTTTTACCTGGGTTTTTAAGGTTATAACACAATGTACAGTGGGATTCCAATTCCTGTATATACATAGATTTATGTCTGTATTGATTAACTCTGGATGAGTCTCATGTCTTCTTTTTGCTTTCTTCTATTATCCATATTTTATATGATGTGCCTGCATTTCTTTTTTGTAATAGATGGTCAATACTAGAATCATAAACAGATCTTAAGTTTGTTTATTGGCAAATGTTTCCCCTGTTAGAAAAAGATGCATTTTTCTTTTAAACATTTTTATTTTATACAATGATTACATGCTTATAATAGAAATTTGAAAATTATATGTGAGTACAGGGTAAAAAGTAGAAAGAATGGGATTGCACGCTACAGATCTAGCTGCTTTTAGCATGCCTCCGTATGACCTTGCTTTCTCTAGACCTCTGTCGCAGTCTCTCTGCCTCCCTCCTCACAACGTCCATCCCCCGCTGTCACTGTCGTGGTGCCAGCCTCCCCGGCCTTCATGACTCTAAGGACCACCAGTGCGGCATTAGCGCCCTTTGCCCTGGTGGTATCCTGGCTTCACAGTCACATGGGAGATCGATCGTCAGCTTTTCTGTTTGAAATCTAAATTCTTCCTGACTGCAGGGGACCTCAGGACCCATGAACACCTCTAGTTTACTATGTCTTCACAGTAAAAGATATCTGCATGACTGGACTCTTTAACAAATTTGGTGGTTAAGCTGCTCTTTCTATATAGATATAGCACTTCGACCTTCAGACTTCTTAATACTGATAAAAAGAAAACACGACAGAAGAGAGGAAAACCTTTGCAGCTGTAATTTGTAATCGGCCAATTATAAAAATTGCAAAAATTGACCAGATAGCTAAGGTTTTACACAGTCATTAAAGTGATCTGCACTGTTAACATTTCACCCTCTGTGCACCATTCTGTGTTTCTCTCTGGTTTGGAGTCTAGAAGGTTTTATTTACAGGCCATGACTTAACAATCCCAGAACGGCTGACACATGCAGTCACTCAAGACTGGACACAGCAAGGAAGTAGTGGGTCCGTGCCAAAGGCTCAGCCAGACGAGACACTCTAGCTGTGGCGGGAGATGCCAGGGAATGCTCCAAGCCTAAGCAGATTGTAAACAAGGAACCTCAAATTCATGAAAAATTCTCATTTATGTGGCCCGTGTCAGTAATTACTCTCTACCTCAGTTTCCACAGCTGACATGTAAATAAAAGCAGTTCATGGTTCATCTTCTTTTCTTATTAGGGTCTCTTAAGTGATTCTACAAACCAGCCTGCCAAACAATCAGAGAATAAGTTGAAAAGATTGTCTTCATTTATTGCACATGCTTAACTCAGGCCTGGGAAAGGGTGTCATCAGTTTCTCATTCCTTCCCTTTCACTGAGATATGCATCTATTACTTTTACATTTCAGGCCAAAAGTGTGATCCAAGCTGTCCCAATGGGAGCTGCTGGGGTGCAGGAGAGGAGAACTGCCAGAAACGTAAGTCAGTGAACAGCCTCAGACCCATGTGTGACTGCCCCTCTCTTCCTTCACTTACTTAGGTGATTGGATTTGTTTTCCCTTTGAAGACTCCAAAGAGTTATTTTATTACAGGGCCGGATGTGAACCAGTAGGTGAAGGACCGTCTTGCAAATCTCACCGCATGCGGTTAATCCAGGGTGGGCTATTTTGGGCGCTTAAGCCTGTCACAAATAAGTGAACATCAGCAGGGGCTGGGCGCAGTGGCTCACGTCTATAATCCCAGGACTTTGGGAGGCTGAGGTGGTCAGAGCACGAGGTCAGGAGATTAAGACCATCCTGGTTAACGTGGTGAAACTGCATCTCTACTAAAAATACAAAAAATTAGCCAGGTGTGGTGGCGGGTGCCTGTAGTCCCAACTACTCGGGAGGCTGAGGCAGGAGAATGGCGTGAACCTGTGAGGCGGAGCTTGCAGTGAGCCGAGATCGTGCCAATGCACTCCAGCCTGGGCCACACAGCAAGACTCCATCTCAAAACAAGAACAACAACAATAAGTGAACATCAGCAGGTACCCCAGCCCTGTCCTCTGAACACAGCACACTTTCCCAGGAATGGAAGATTTGTCCCTGTTGACAGCAGTCACCAGGTTTCTTGTTTCCTCTCCCTCCCTGGCTTTCTTTGGTACCCACCTACACAGAAGCCTGAGCACGGGTTCTCATGGGGACTTTTCCATGACCCTGCTTTACGATGGAGAGGGCCATTCTCCCCGGTATGGCTATCTGGCTCAGCCGCCAGTGGCCAAGGAACCTGGGGACATGAGCTCAAAAACGGACCCTATGTCCTTAAGCTGAATTGTGGGGTAGCTGTTAGGCCCTTCTAAACACTACTTCCCAGCAGGTATTCTTGTTCTTTGTATGTGCTTCCTGCATTGCCCAAGATGTATCTCATTATTTAGCAGGTCTCAAAGTCTAGACTTGATCTGATGAGTTCTCTTAAGTGATTAAAAATAAATCAGGAGAAAAAAGAGGCAATCAGAAAAGGGCATGGTTTGACTTAGCTTGAATGTGGTTTCGTTGGAAGCAAATGTGTCTTCACTTTTTCGTGAAAAAGTCTGCAAGCGCTCTGCAACGTCCCTGGGAAATGATCCTACCCTCACTCTTCAGCTGACTGGGGACCTTTGCTCTTTTTCAGTGACCAAAATCATCTGTGCCCAGCAGTGCTCTGGGCGCTGCCGTGGCAAGTCCCCCAGTGACTGCTGCCATAACCAGTGTGCCGCGGGCTGCACGGGCCCCCGAGAGAGCGACTGCCTGGTAAGATGCCCCTCTGGCAGCCTCCCTGGAGCAGGCTGTGGCTGCATCCTCCCCACCCACACCAGGACAGAGGACTTCCTGTGGGGAAGCTGTCAATTAGCATTTGTAGTAACAGATAGGATATTGCCCTCTGCCTGGTGACAAAGTATCTTTAGTATCCTGCCTCCACCACTCACTGAGACTTTGGGAAAATGATGGGACCGCCATGCCTCCATTTCCTTACCTGACAGTGATGCATAACAAAGTCTCTCCCAGTTGAATGCTTAAATGATGTGATGCCTGTGATGTCCATCATTAGGACCTGGGCACAGAACAAGCACTAAATACTACATGCAAGTATTTGTCATGAATGTGTCTTGTTGCCAGCAGCACACTCTCTTTATTGTTTGACTTCGGCTATACCTCTAGAGACTTGACACTGTGAGGTCCCTAAGAGATCCATGGAGAGCCACACAGGTCTTGCTGGCTGGAGCTGCGTTAGGGCCTCCTGACACGGATCTCTCGGCTCCTCCACCACTGCTCAGGCACCTCCTGAGCTGCACCCTGCCCTCAAGGGGTCCTGAAGTACTCACTCTCGCCCCATCACTGCAGAAAGTGCCAGCAGAAGCCTTGCTGCCCCAGCAGGCTCTGGGCAGCACTGGAGGGTGCAGGTCAGAAGCGTCTTGGAAGTCCTGGAGATGCCAAGGCTGGTGGATGTGACACCTGGAGTGAGAGCTGGTGTGACGAAGCCCTCCCTAAAACTAAATCCAGAGCACTCTGTGGTTTCAGAGAAGATTCCTAAATTCCAGAGGCTGGACCCAGACCCAGGAATTGTGACTTGGTTGGCCTGGGCTGTTTCTAATGTGAGCCCCAGGGAGAAGACTGTGCGTGGGGTTGATCCTAGGAAAAGCCCCCACCGTATTGGGTCTGGCCCCTTTACAGGGCATTGTTCTAGCAAGGTTTTCTGCCATTCAGCAATACATTATAAAATGTACCCTCGATTGTACTTTATAAGGGAAGCCCAATGTACTTTATAAGGGAAATTAAACATAATTTCACTCCATAGTCACTACTATAATCTGTGAACTCCATCATCTGTACGTTAGTAAAGAGACGTATTTTTATCATAATCCATAAATTATGATAGGTGGGACAGTACACGTAAGAAAAAAATGGACTTTTTAGAGAAGGGTCTTTCTGACTCTGCAGAGGGCGCCAGCTGGGTTTTCTCACAGTAGTTGAACACTAGGCTGTGAAGACGGTAACTTGGGCTTTCTGACGGGAGTCAACGCAGTGCTGCGCTTCCTCCGTGTGTGGAGCTGAGTGTACTTACCTCACTTGCCCAGCGTGTCCTTTCTCCTCCACAGGTCTGCCGCAAATTCCGAGACGAAGCCACGTGCAAGGACACCTGCCCCCCACTCATGCTTTACAACCCCACCACGTACCAGATGGATGTGAACCCCGAGGGCAAATACAGCTTTGGTGCCACCTGCGTGAAGAAGTGTCCCCGTGAGTCCTCCTCTGTGGGCCCTCTGACTGGTCAGGCATCTTTGTCTCGCTCTGTCTCCTGCTGAGCCCTGGAGTATCCCGTCTTGGAGAGTCTTTGGGTGTATGTGTTTGCCTCGCTTTGGGGAGGCGACCATGTGCCCGTCCAGGCACAGAGGCAAGGCTTGCTACTGAGGAGTGGGCAGATGGTGGCCAT
Organism: Nomascus leucogenys; assembly: GCF_006542625.1. NCBI lineage: Eukaryota > Metazoa > Chordata > Mammalia > Primates > Hylobatidae > Nomascus > Nomascus leucogenys. The sequence continues at coordinate 50,539,140 of NC_044397.1, read as the reverse complement.
CTCCACCCATGGGGGCTGCTAAGTGCACAGGGCAGATCTTGGTGGCCAGGCCACCTCACAGGAGAAACACCTGCTGCTCAGCCCTCACCACTCATCCAGCAGCCACAGTCGTGGGTATTCAGTTGTCTGCTGGGCACAAAGCTGTGGGCATGTCACTGTTTAGTGCTTGTGCCGAGCAGGTATTTAATAGACTGAAATCAGAGAGTCTATCAGAAGACCTGCCTTCTTGAGTTGTTAAAATTCTAGTGAAAGTTATGCCTCTTAGTAGTATTGTATTGTAGAGGTTTTGTTTGATTGTTTTGTTTTAATGGTTTGGGTTTGGGTTTGAGTTTTGCTTGTTTGTACTTACATTTGTACTGGTGGCTCCAGGGTTTAGGGAAATTCTGACATAAAATACTTCCTGACAGAGAAAGCAAAACTTTGTCTAATGAAAGAGTTTTAGAAACCAGTCTTGATCTCTAGAAGGGGAGATTAACTGAGAAAAAAAAATTGAAAGAACAATTATGAGGGGGAGATTTTACTCTACCAGATTTGTGTACATGAAAAATTTTACACTCTGTATGAGAAAAAAAAAAACACAAAATAATAAGCCATTATAAGGTAAATGATAAATGAAGCTAAAGAAAAATGTGCCACAGTGATGACACAGATATAGTCTTTGAGATAGGGCTTAATAGAGCTTTAAAATCCATAGGAAAACACTTCAAGCCTGAGATACCAAGAGCAGACGGTTCACAGAAGAATCACCAAGGTCCTATAAATATTTTTGAAGATCTTCTTGGGGAACTTAAAACAAGAACAGGCCAGGCACAGTGGCTCATTGGCTCATGCCTGTAATCCCAGCACTTTGGGAGACCGAGGGGGCCTGATTGCCTGAGGTCAGGAGTTTGGGACCAGCCTGGCCAACAGGGTGAAACCTCATCTCTACTAAAAATACAAAAATTAGCCGGCCGTGATGGCGCACGCCTGTAATCACAGCTGCTCAGGAGGCTGAGGCAGGAGAATTGCTTGAACCCGGGAGGCGGAGGTTGCAGTGAGCTGTGATCACACCACTGCACTCCACCCTGGGTGACAAAGCAAGACTCCATCTCAAACAAACAAAAAAGGAAGACATAGAGCTCCTAAAAATACACAGAAGTCTGCTATTAACACAAATGAATTACTTTAAAGGTGAGAGCAGGTGGAGGAGAGGGCTGAGGTGCCTGCTGGGATGCAGAACAGCTGGCCCCTCAAGGGACCCAGTGTTTCCTGCCATGATGAAACACCTGTATTGTCCACGTTGCGGCCTAGAATGTTATTAAACTCTTGAACGGGATTCCTTTTCTATTTGCAACCTTTCATTCTTTGTTCTTAAATAAAGCCAAAGGAGGATGGAGCCTTTCCATCAGCCCTCGAGAGGAGGACCTGGACCGTCTGTGTGAGGCCCGAGCACCTGGCGCCACCGTCGTCACCTTCCTTTCATGCTCTCTTCCCCAGGTAATTATGTGGTGACAGATCACGGCTCGTGCGTCCGAGCCTGCGGGGCCGACAGCTATGAGATGGAGGAAGACGGCGTCCGCAAGTGTAAGAAGTGCGAAGGGCCTTGCCGCAAAGGTAGGAAGCCTGCCGGTGTGCAGACGACGCTTGTTCTCAGCTGCTGAGGCTGGGCTCTCATGCCACCTCCAGATGAATACATCTTCCTCTTCTCATTAAAAAACAACTATGCATATCATTTCTTTAAAACAGAAGATAAAGCTGTAAAGCCAGGTTAGGCAATGGGAAGGCACTGAAGGTTGTGATGGGGTGGGGGGCTCTGATGAGAACAGTGCACAGAGCCAGCCCCTCAGCAGCTGCCAGGTGCCCAGCCCTGGGGAGAATCCAGGGGATGCAGAGCTGGAAGCAGTCCAGCTCCACGCGGCCCATGGGAAATAATGAGGAGAACGCAAGGTCGGTGTGGGGTGATAGGGATGGCATCTCCTACACCGCCGTGGCCCCAAAGTGTGCTATAGGTCCTGGTGTCCCCCCTTCCCCCGCACCCTCCCCAGCCCCATCAGTGTTCGTTGAGTCAATGATGTGGCAGTGGCGGTTCCTGCGACCGGAATTCCTTCCTGCTTCCCTCTGCCTGTGGATCCCTAGCTATTCTTAATCCACCAAATGTGAACGGAATACACGTCTCTGTTATCTCTGCAGTGTGTAACGGAATAGGTATTGGTGAATTTAAAGACACACTCTCCATAAATGCTACAAATATTAAACACTTCAAAAACTGCACCTCCATCAGTGGCGATCTCCACATCCTGCCGGTGGCATTTAGGGGGTGAGTTACAGGTTCAGTTACTTGTATAGAGAAAAACAAAATCTGCCTTTTTAACTGGTAGAGATTGGTGATCAATCATCACCCTGTTGTTTGTTTCAGTGACTCCTTCACACACACTCCGCCTCTGGACCCACAGGAACTGGATATTCTGAAAACCGTAAAGGAAATCACAGGTTTGGGCTCAATTATCACATGAATATAAATGGGAAATCCGTGTTTGAGAGAGAACTTTTCGACATATTTCCTTCTCCCTTGGAATAAAAACATTTCTTCTGAAATTTTACCATTAATGGCTGATGTTTTGATACTTTTCAAAAGTGCAGTTTCCCCTGCAGGCAAAAGGGGACACGTTAAGGCCAGGCTTGGGTCATTCACTGCGCGTGTGAACACGCTTTCTCCCTCCTGCCCGGCCCCAGCCAGCTGCCTTGGTGGCCCATAACCCCTGCGGGTGGAGGGAGGGGACAGGGGTAGGTGAGGAGCAGCCTAGCCTCGGGCTTTTGAAACTGGACGCCAGAGCCCTGTGGGGCCACGGGCAAGCCTCGGGTCCATGACTGCCGCCTGAGCTCCGCTTCCTTCCTCTCTAAAATGGGAAGATTACACCAAAATAACAAGGTTGGAATCAAATAAGGAAAATCTGTAAAGCTCCTTTGTATGTGATACCAGATCCACAATTGGCAGATCATCGCAGCAGGAGCCTCTTCGGGGTAATCAGATACGCGGCGCAGCAGGGGTCCCAGGGCCGCAGCCAGGGGGGCGGCGGGAGACACGCGGAATCTTTGTGGGAGGCGAGAAGCAGCTGTGAACTCTGGCTCGGCCTGCGTCCGCCCATGCGCATGTACACTCAGAGAAGATGGTAATGAAAAAGAAAGCAAATCCGATTTTCCCACTCACTGTTCATATAATACAGAGTCCCTGAGAGTCTAGAGTAATGTCTCATACGAAAAAGAAACTCCTACGTGGTGTGTGTCTGAGTCTTTCTTCTGCCTTACAGGGTTTTTGCTGATTCAGGCTTGGCCTGAAAACAGGACGGACCTCCATGCTTTTGAGAACCTAGAAATCATACGCGGCAGGACCAAGCAACAGTAAGTTGACCACAGCCAAAGCCTGGTAGATTACATTTGCCTTTTTAGTTGGAAATTAGGCTTAACAGGAGAGTTGCTAAGATAGGGCACAGAGCTCCTACACCTCTCGCCGGCATTCCCGAATGCTATCTTACATGAGCAGGCACAAGGATCAAGACTGAACGACCATTGGCACAGGCTGTCCGCCAAACCACAGACTTCTCAGCGTTCGCCAGTGCTTCTGCTTCTGTGTCCACTCCAGATCCCACATTGCACTTAGTTGTCAAATCTTCTCAGTCCATTTCTAACCTATATTAGCTCCTGTGTCTTTCCTTGTTTTTCATGGCCTTGACACTTACAAAACGTGTGGGTCCGGTACTTTGCAGACTGTCTAACCATGTCTGTTCAGCTGGTGTCTTCTCAGGATGCAGTTGAGGTTATGCACATCTTATCACAGGGACCAGAGAGACTTTTTAGCACCACTCTTCAAGAATTTTCACTTTTTCAGCTTTGACAGTGGAATAGACATGCAGGTGCTCACACACAAGCATCTTTAATATGGTAATGGTAATCATCAGTTTAGTGGTGTGGAGGAGGGAATGGGAATCTCTTAGTGAAACCCGCCTTGGAAGCAGCCTTGTTATGAGAACTGCTGCCCCTACTTGACTCCTAAAGCACTAGATAATACTGTGCAACATTAAAGAGAATAAGAGTGCATGAAATATGCATTGCCTCCCATAAACTCCCTTGGCTCTGAATCTCTGATACTAAATATGTGGCTACCTTTGCTTCCCAGAAAGGCCTTTTTGCTCTGAATTCTCTGGAATACTTTCTTTGACCAAGATTCTTACAAAAATAAGAGATTTAGAGCAACTTTCTTGGATGGCTGGTATGAGCCAGTTGGTTTAGTTGTAGGGATTTAAGGAAGATAAGGGTTACTTACTTTTCACACTTAATGAGAAGTCTGGTGATTCCAGCTCCTACTGAGACAGGGTGGCCACAGGTTCCAGGGCGTGACTCACTGAGGCCCCAGACCTGCCCTGCAAGGAAAACCTGGCTCTGCCCTGGTGTCCTGGCCTCCGTGGGCATATATGGGGGAGAATTTCTAATGGTATTGGTTACAGGCTCCTATCCAAGACTACTCATCTGTGTAGGAGAAAGGAAAAAGATGGGGGAAAGAAAAGCAGCAGGGAGAGGAGAAGCCTCTGGATGATACTCTAACCCCCTGCCATCCAACACCTGAACATCAGTCTCTTCATCCAGTGCTCTCAGCTGGCCCAGCCCTCAGCCTGGGGTCAGATGAGAGCTTCCTGCAAATGCAGATCTCTTTCCCGTGGCTCCTTCTCAATTACAGACAGCTCCTGCACAAGGTGCACTCTGGCCTTGTGCTCCCTCCCCAAACCAGCCCAGCCCTCCCAGCCTGCATCATCGTGGTCCTGCAGGTGCTAGAGGTTCTCACACCCATCGTGGTCTGGCGAGGCTGGTGGTTCTCACACCCATTATGGTCCGGTGGGGCTAATGGTTCTCACACCCATCGTGGTCTGTCTGGGGCTAGAGTTTTTCACACCCATCATGGTCCTGCAGGCGCTAGTGGTTCTCACACCCATTGTGGTCTGGCTGGGGCTAGTGGTTCTCATGTCCACCACGTGCCTTCCTGCTCCTCCAGGTGGCTGACAACATCCCCCCTTCAGTCTGAATGACTTCCATCCAGTCATCTGATATACACATTGGACCACCCAATAGCATCCTAGTGTCATGTTGGGTGGTGAAGAAAATGCCACAGTTCCTGCTCTCAGGGCCTCACAACCTTGGGCATAGCTTTTTGGAGAGAGGCCCCACTTCCCAGGCATCCCTCCCAGACCTGTTCAGAGGCCCCTGCTCTTTGCTTCCATGTTGCCCACACTCACTGTGCTCTTCACACCAGCTCAAAATGATCTGCTTACGGGGTTGTATCACCACCAGATCAAGGGTCCTTGAGAGGAGGAAACATATTTAACCTGCACAGAATTTGGGACAGAGAACCTCAAGTGTTTGTTCAATAAATATATGAATGGATAGAGGGACAGGCTGGTGGTGGATAGATGGACGAACCCACACCTTTGAAGTGTATTTGGCTGTTTGAGAGGTTAGAATATGTTCTCAATTTCCAGGCAAAATGAAAATGGAGAAAATATAATGACATTAAGGCATTTTATTCATCCTCCCCATCTGCCACTGGGTTAAAGATACTAAATAAACAAGGAACTAGCTTTTGCCTGGAGGAGCTTAAAAAACACCTGCAGTTTTCAAAAGTTGCAGTGTGTACCTCCCACGGCATGACCTACCATCATTAGAAAGCAGTTTGTAGTCAATCAAAGGTGGTCTGGAAAAACAAAGTTTTCAGGGATACATCATTTTTATAATTTTTCACCACATGATTTTTCTTCTCTCCAATGTAGTGGTCAGTTTTCTCTTGCGGTCGTCAGCCTGAACATAACATCCTTGGGATTACGCTCCCTCAAGGAGATAAGTGATGGAGATGTGATAATTTCAGGAAACAAAAATTTGTGCTATGCAAATACAATAAACTGGAAAAAACTGTTTGGGACCTCCGGTCAGAAAACCAAAATTATAAGCAACAGAGGTGAAAACAGCTGCAGTAAGTCACCGCTTTCTGTTTTGTTTATGGAGTTGGTTCTAATGGATCCTTTATTTTTATTTAGAATATTGAAGGGCTATTCCCATTTAAATTACTTTTTTCAGTTCCTTAAGAAGCAAATTAAAATCTTAAGATTCCTTCATCATCACTGGCCATCAGAGAAATGCAAATCAAAACCACAGTGAGATACCATCTCACACCAGTTAGAATGGCCATCATTAAAAAAACAGGAAACAACAGGTGCTGGAGAGGATGTGGAGAAATAGGAACACTTTTACACTGTTGGTGGGACTGTAAACTAGTTCAACCATTTTGGAAGTCAGTGTGGCGATTCCTCAGGGATCTAGAACTAGAAATGCCATTTGACCCAGCCATCCCATTACTGGGTATATACCCAAAGGACTATAAATCATGCTGCTATAAAGACACATGCACACGTATGTTTATTGCGGCACTATTCACAATAGCAAAGAGTTGGAACCAACCCAAATGTCCAACAACGATAGACTGGATTAAGAAAATGTGGCACATATACACCATGGAATACTATGCAGCCATAAAAAATGATGAGTTCATGTCCTTTGTAGGGACATGGATGAAACTGGAAAACATCATTCTCAGTAAACTATCGCAAGGACAAAAAACCAAACACCGCATGTTCTCACTCATAGGTGGGAATTGAACAATGAGAACTCATGGACACAGGAAGGGGAACATCACACTCCGGGGACTGTTGTGGAGTTGGGGGAGGGGGTAGGGACAGCATTAGGAGATATACCTAATGCTAAATGACGAGTTAATGGGTGCAGGAAATCAACATGGCACATGGATACATATGTAACAAACCTGCACATTGTGCACATGTACCCTAAAACCTAAAGTATAATAATTTAAAAAAAAAAAAAATCTTAAGATTCCTAATTGTGAAATTACCATGTGAATTCCATTAAAACTTTTTCCAGATCATTACCATTCAATAGGATAAATTTACCCTGAGGTTTAGGCTACCAATTATTTGTAATTTAAGTAACTAAATTTAGTATTAGTTATATTACCTTTTAGCTGTAGGTCACTCTCTGCTCATTTCAGCCTGTAAAGATTACAGCTACACACATACACACACACAGAGGAATGGAATGAGCACTTTACATCAACATTTCCTGTTCTGACTCTAGGGCCTCAGCTTTTGAAGCTGGTGAGAGCCTGGCCTGTGCTGGGCCTTGGCCACGGGCAGCGTCAGCTTTGAGTCAAGTGCTGGTCTGGCCTTCCTAGCTTTGAGGCCCCTGTCAATTCCCTTAATCTGTTCAGGCTTTGGCTTCCTCATCCATAAAATGGAGATATGAATGATTCCTACGCCGTAGTGCTTTGAAAGAATTCAGTGAAATTCTGTGTGTAAAACCCTTCCATGGTGCCTAGCACACAGCACACAGCCAATGGCCCAATGGCTCCTATCGGCTATAGGATTTGTCATCAGAACACCACCAGCTCTGCTCCAGGCTGCCCTGGGCACCATCAAAACACACCCTGTGCCCAACAGCACCTGCCCCTCTACACGCCGGGCCCCTTCAGCAGGGGCAGTGGCCGTGGGAGCACAGAAAACAAGGAGTCCCATCTGGTTTAATTGATGCCATTGCCAAAGGGGAGGACTCACGGCACCCCCTCTCGGGTGCCAGCGCGCCTGGCTCCCACCAGGAGGAAGACCTGTCCTCCACTGTCAGGCACATTTCAGTCTTCCCAGCAGCCAGCACAACTGCTTTGTCCTTCCAGTCACGGTCGGCCTCTGGGAAGCCCAGTCTGTGTCCTCCTCCTTCAGGGGTACCCAGCATGTCTGTGTCACCCAAGGTCACAGAACACAGGGCCCCTCCCGGGAAGGTGCCGTCTCCTCCGGCCCCTCAGGTCCCTGCTCCATCACTGACTGCTGTGACCCACTCTGTCTCCGCAGAGGCCACAGGCCAGGTCTGCCATGCCTTGTGCTCCCCTGAGGGCTGCTGGGGCCCAGAGCCCAGGGACTGCGTCTCCTGCCGGAATGTCAGCCGAGGCAGGGAATGCGTGGACAAGTGCAACATTCTGGAGGGGTAGGAGGTTATTTCTTTAATCCTCTTGCTTTGATCAAAAATAAGGCTCCAGGTTGTTGTTATAGCTTTACAGGCATTCTGTTTGATTTTCTTTTCCTTTTATTCTTTGCCCTTAGCTTTTGCAGGTTTTGGGGTTTTCTGTGGGGAGACGGGAAGTTGTTTGATTGCTTTATTTTTGGCAAATTTAAGCACAGTAGGAAATAAGCAAGTATTATTACCTAATTTAATCAAATAATTTATAGAATCTCTTTTCCTAGAAGTATCTTAAATTTTTCTAAGCTACAAAAAGTTCCTAAGACAAATGAGACAGTCATCAATGGTTCATCTAGCCAACACCGTGGCCATTTGGGCTTCTCTTTGTAGTGCCCGATTCCTGGTGTGTGAAAATAAATTAACACAAATTATATTGCCAAGTTAATATCTGTTTTATGTGCCCCCAGCATGCGTTGAACATCAAACAGTACCAGGAACTTTAAATATACCCACGGACAAAGAAATAATTCATAATGATGCTTGTTGAGTGTAGTTGCAGTCAATAAAAAGTGCAGCTTGTGAATGCTCTGAGGCTCTTGATATTGACGTAAGGCTTTGAACGACAAATGAGGACAAAACATAAATAGGAAAGTAAAACTGAAGGATAGAGGCCAAGGCCATGTTTTAGAAGATGTAAAGAAAAAGGGAAATTTGGTGAGCACCATAGGAATTACAGATGGCTGTAGGAAATCTTCCTGTTTTACTCTCTGGGCATGGACTACAGTTTGGATCCAGAAATATTTAGGAGCAGGATAAGAGGACCAAGTTCAATTCTATAGGAATCCTTTAGCTGATAGGCTCAGAACAAATCACCTAATTAATAGTGCTGCTTCAACTTCAGGTAAGGAATATTGATGCAATCCTTACAGCTACAAATGGACAGTGGTCTCATGTTTTCAGTTTTCAAGTGTTTCTTAAGAGGCAAGGTGATGAAAATACACACGTGGGGAGCCCCATGTCCTTCCATTAGTGTAGAGAAACCTGGTGTCCAGCAGCACCTGCTCCCTCTGCAAGCCCAGCCCCCTTCAGCAAGGGCAGTGACCCGGAGAAGAAGCACAGAAGACACAACCCTGTATCATATTTTGTTTAGTTGGTGCCATTGACCAAAGGGGAGGACGAAAGGCACACACTTTTTTGTTGTTTTTTGAGACAGAGTCTCGTGCCATCACCCAGGCTGGAGTGCAATGATGTGATCTCAACTCACTGCAACCTCTGTCCCCTGGGTTCAGGCGATTCTCCTGCCTCAGCCTCCCAAGTAGCTGGAATTACAGGTGTGCACCACCACGTCCAGCTCATTTTTTGTAGTTTTAGTAGAGACAGGGTTTCACCATGTTGGCCAGGCTGGTCTCGAACTCCTGACCTCAAGTGATCTGCCCGCCTCAGCCTCCCAAAGTGTTGGGATTATAGGCATAAGCTACTGCGCCTGGCCAAGGCACACACTTTTGAGAATAAACACTCCTTGTTTGCTGCTGGAGGGTAGAACTATGCTTGACTACCAGGCAGAGTCCAGTCTTACTGACAAACAGCCGCACATCTGCTCTGTCTTTTCGATCAAACATCAGCTTCTTGCTTAAAATTGATCTGTACATCCTGAGGGATGTCAAAATATTATAAGCTAAGTTTTTCACACCTGTGTTCCACACTCACCATTTTTAGTAATAACCATTGAGCAAGTTCATTCTCCCTGCTTCCTGTTTCTATCACTTAACCTAAAATTATCATTTTTCCAGCTTAGTTTTGATAACCATGAATCTGGTATTAGAGGCAGGGAACACCTCCCCAGAACTATCTTTTCTTTTATCATTTGGCTTGCTTACCCAATATGCAAAAACTATGCTGTAGAAAAAGCAGAAAAGATGTCTTGATTATGAATGAAGCTCATGTGTTTACTCAGAGAGAAGATGACCCAGGATTCAGTTAACAAAAGCAGCTGATTATATTACTATATAGTCCTGGAGTCCCAACTCCTTGACCATTACCTCAAGTTATTTGGAATTTTGGAGAGGTGATTTGCGTTCCTGCAACAATGTCTCAGAGGCGGGGCTGACAGGTTTCCTCTTCCTCCTCTCAGCGAGCCAAGGGAGTTTGTGGAGAACTCTGAGTGCATACAGTGCCACCCAGAATGCCTGCCCCAGGTCATGAACATCACCTGCACGGGACAGGTAAGAGCCCCTTGCTGCTCTCCACGTCCACTTCATGGTAAGGGCCTTCACAGAAGCCGAACCGTGACGATAGCCCAGGGCATCCTGTGTGGGCAGGACGGCCATCAGAGCCACTTCTCAGAGGAGACAGTGGGCTCTGACAGCGCTGTCCAGGCAGGGTGTCAGTGACATCAGCACATACATTAGCCTGCGATGAACATTCACTCTTTCTGCTGACACCCCCAACCTTATCTAAGCTTATTAAATCCTCACATTTAACGGCAGCTGTTTTCACCTGGTGTCCCCCATCCCTGACCTAGTCAGCATTGCTTTATCACTTTCATCAAACATCTTCAAATTCTTAACATTAGTTTATAATTAATTGAAGAATTTTTAAAGAAATTCCTAGCAAAACTTTTTAAACTGCATAGTTTTGTATCTATATGTTCAATAACATATAGATAAAATATTCTTTACAATAATCTTGTAAAGAATGTGAGTGAGAATTCGGGCCCCTCTCACACCAAATGTCCTGATGTTGTTAATTCTCAATGTTATTATTTAGGGAGCTCTGTTTTTATGTGAGCTTCAACAGCCAGTTCTAAATCTACTAACTGAAAACATTTTTTAGACATTCTCTAAATTGGGCAGAAGATGACAGGACCGTGTTTTGAGGGATAGGCTGCCAGCGTGGCTGGTTACAAAGTAAAGCCTTGGTTTATAGGTTTACATGGTGTTGGGTTAAATTTCTGTCGTTAAAATAATTGGCGATATTGACATGGTCATCTAATTGTGCTAGCTCTGGGCACACGCAGCCTTTGGGTAGACAAAACCAACATTAGAGAACTTGGCCAAGGGGAAAGCCTTTCCCTGTTGGTTTTATTTCTGCTACTTCTGAAGTGTGGGGCACACAACCTGAGCAGTGCTTTTATTTGAGTCCCAATGCTTTTATTTGAGTTTTGCAAGGTTATTCCAAGTTTTGCCAACAGAAGGTAGCGTATGACTCAGTCCTTGATATGCCAACCACTGCACAGAGACTTGCCACCTTCCTGTCACTGGAGAAACACCCATGTGGGTTTTCTTAAATTTGCCTCCCTCTGAGCTTCCCTTTAACTTCAAATATAATATGCAAGAAAGACTATCTGACCATAAATACACATTTGGGCCAATCAAGATGGTTTTGCCAAGGAAAGATGCCCACAGTGGTTAAGCAGAATGCAATAATGTAGAGAATATCATTTCTTCCATGCTGGTGTATATTATATGCGTTCAAAAACAGGGAGAACTTCTAAGCAACTGACAGTGACCATATCAAGCAGGTGCAATCACAGAAGAACTGGTTTTCTCCTTTAAGAATTTTTCTATCATTTGGCTTTCCCCACTCACACACACTAAATATTTTAAGTAAAAAGTTACTTCCATTTTGAAAGAGAAAAGAAAGAGACATGCATGAACATTTTTCTCCACCTCCGTGCAGGGACCAGACAACTGTATCCAGTGTGCCCACTACATTGACGGCCCCCACTGCGTCAAGACCTGCCCGGCAGGAGTCATGGGAGAAAACAACACCCTGGTCTGGAAGTATGCAGACGCCAGCCACGTGTGCCACCTGTGCCATCCAAACTGCACCTACGGGTGAGTGGAAAGTGAAGGAGAACAGAACATTTCCTCTCTTGCAAATTCAGAGATCAAAAATGTCTCCCAAGTTTTCAGGCAACAAATTGCTGAGGTTTGTATTGGAGTCAATTACTTAAGGTGTTTTGGCCCCCACAGCCTTGCCAGTAGCAACTTGCTTGTGAGCAGGCCTCAGTGCAGTGGGAATGACTCTCTGCCATGCACCGTGTCTCCGGCCGGGCCTGTGTCGTGCAATGCTGCACATCACAACAGGAGGGTAGGGGGACAAAAGAGCACAGGTCCTGGCAGCTGCCACCTCGGCCTGTCTCCAGGGGCTTTTGCGTTTCTCTCCAGATTTCTAAGGTTAGCATGGGGATTAACTGTTTTGCAATGAATAAAAGGTAACATTGCCTGGAATGTTGCTTAAAGACACTTTTTTAAAGCTAGTTGATTGTTAAGCTGTTGCTACTTAAATTAAAACTACTTTGGGCCAGACGCAGTGGCTCATGCCTGTAATCCCAGCAGTTTGGGAGGCCAAGGCAGGCAGATCACTTGAGGTCAGGAGCTCGAGACCAGCCTGGCCAACACGGTGAAACCCCATCTGTACTAAAAATACACGTATAGTCACAGCTACTCAGGAGGCTGAGGCAGGAGAATCGCTTGAACCCAGGAGGCAGAGGTTGCAGTGAGCCAAGATCTCGCCACTGCACTCCAGCCTGAGCACCAAGAGCGAAACTCTGTCGCAAAAAACAAAAACAAAAACAAACTACTTTGACTGGAATTAGCAGAAGCACTCTGATTGTGTGTATCTTATTTACTGGAATAATAAAGCTGTCAATCAAACTGGATCCCACTCAACTATCAGAAAGAGAAGTTGAGCTGTCATATAGTAGTTCACACTTACTTCTGTTTCTCAAAATCCTCAGCCTTGTTTGGAACTGTTACTCATTCTTTCTCTGAATCCATCTGTATGAGCTGTGTGGCCTCGGGCAAGGGTCTTACCTTCTCTGTGCCTCACTTTCTTTTCTGTAAATTGGGGTAATAATGCTGCATAGCTCACAAGATTTTTATGACCATGAGTTAAGATATGTCATATACTTAAAATGGTACCTGGAAAATGGTGAATGCTGAGTCAATGATAGCATCATTGATGGTGGGATGGTGATGAGGAGGTGGGAGTCACAATGATGGTGTTGATGGTGGTGAGGAGGTGGGAGTCACAATGGTGGTGTTGATGGTGGTGAGGAGGTGGGAGTCACAATGGTGGGGTGGTGGTGAGGCTGTGGGAGTCAAAATGGTGGTGGTGATGATGGTATTGATGGTGGTGAGGAGGTGGGAGTCACAATGTTGGCGGTATTGATGGTGGTGATGGTGATGAGGACGTGGGAATAACAATAGTGGCAGTGACGGTGATTGAGACATGATGATGATTTGTGAACTTTCTAGGAAAACACTCACATAATCTCCAACAGTGATATCTTAATACCTTTTCCAAAAGTATCAGATCATGTTATAAGGGCCAAGTTTCCAGAGTAATATCAGACATAATGACAGTGGACATCAGAGCTTGGCATCTAAAGGTGATGGGAATAGCTCTAATGTCTCAGCGTGAAAAACATTTGCTATTAGTCTGAGATACTAATTACCTAGTTAAGGAAGTACTCACCTATACCTAGTTTTTAACTGTTTTAACTAGTTTTTAACTGTTTTTTTAAATCTGGAATTGACTTTGAATTTTAGCAAATATTTCCCTGGGAGCAATGATTTTTCATGTTTTCGCCTTTGGGTATACCAACATGCCAGTTCTGTTGGCCGCTTTGTGAGCTCGATGAAGCATGGTATAAAAGATGCTTTGCTAGTTTTTCACGTAATCTATTTCTATAAGCAATTTTGGAGCTAAGCCTCTGAAACAGAATTATATTATCTGTATAGAATAAATGTTTTATCTTCCCCCCTTTTCTCTCTTCTGGAATAGATGTGCGTCAGTATCTCTGCGTCAGTATCTCTGTGTCAGTGAGCATATGTCGCTGGGCTTAGGGGAGGTCCAGAAAGTGATTGGGTGTTGGCATTTTCAATATACTTACTTTGTATAAGAAACAGTTTGCCAAATATAGAAAGAGGGGATTTAGTCAACATTTAAATTAAAAATGTTAGTGGTCATTTTTCTAATGTCTTTCTATTTTTTCCCAGGTCCTAATAAATCTTCACTGTCTGACTTTAGTCTCCCACTAAAACTGCATTTCTTTTCTACAATTTCAATTTCTCCCTTTGCTTCAAATAAAGTCCTAATGCTATTTATTTGGCATATGGAATTTTATAAATATTTTCTTTAGTATGTGTGATTACATTCCTGATTCTGAGCCTTTTTAGAAGAGTATATAGTTTGATATAATCTTGTTATTGCCACCTGTGTCTTCTCCCAAAGCCGTTAATTATATAGGAATTGCACGATAGAAATGGATTTAATTTTTTAAATATGGAGAAATGTTGATGAGAGTAAGGGAAAATTTTTTAAATTTCTTTCACTGAGTATTTAGGATGTGCACAACATTCCTGAATATATTGCCTCTCTCATTTCTCAGATGGGATGTATTGCCTTCTCCATTTCTATTGTTAAAGAAACACTTACAGGGGTTTCTTTAACAACTTGTGAACAGCAGCATCAGAGCCCAGACTACAGCATAAGCAGCTGCTGATTCCAAAAGCCCCACCTTCCAACCGGGCAGGCACAGCCACCCAGAGGAGGGGGAGGGACCCTGGAGGAATAGCTATTTCTTTTTTTTTTTTTTTTTTTCGAGATGGAGTCTCACTGTGTCACCCTGGCTGGAGTGCAGTACCGTGATCTCAGCTCACTGCAATCTCCACCTCACAGGTTCAAGTAATTCTCCTGCCTCAGCCTCCCGAGTAGCTGGGATTACAGACGCCTGCCACCATGGCTGGCTAATTTTTGTATTTTTAGTAGAGACAAGGTTTCACCATGTTGGCCAGGCTTGTCTTGATCTCCTGACAGGTGATCCACATACCTTGGCCTCCCAAAGTGCTGAGATTACAGGCGTGAGCCACTGCACCCAGCGAGAATATCTATTTTTAAATGGAACTGTGTTTTCGTAGTACATGGTGAGGAGAAAGTTGCTTTGAAATCTTTATCCTAATAAACCAAATAATATGAAAGTTTGCCTATTTTAATTATATGTAACAAAGTTTAGTTACTGCTATAATTGCAAATATGTATAAATTCCTTACCAAAAAAAAAAGAATCAAGTGGGGGACAGAGAATAACTTTTCTGACAGAATTAAATAACATGCTATAGCCTGCTTGACTCCATACCCAATAGTCATTTCTGCAGAGTTACCGAGGGCCTCATCAGTGTCAGCAGGAGCCCCTTGCCTTCTGACGCTCTCAAATCCTTCTCTCCTGCAGCCCCGTCCTGCCGCTGTCCTTGTCCAGCTTCTCTTCAAGGGTCAACTGGTCTACCTCTCCCTATAAGTTTGTTTGTCACAGCTTCTTGTTAGCAATCCCTATGGTTGCCCAAAAGCATTTTCAGAGGCTGCATAAGATTCTGCATCTTGTAGAAAATTTGCAGTTTCAATCTGCCCTCCCTCTGCAGGGTGTTCCCATTGTAATGCATTCAGCAGACAGGGAGAGACTGCTGTTAGGTCCGTTCCTGAGTGACTGCTTTCTGTCTCAGGCTGTTTGGTGTCTGTAGGAGGTAGTGGGGTGGGCAGTAACGAGGCCTCCTGTATATTCCACCTCTACGAAGCCTGTGTGTTTGGTTTATGAACTAAGCTCAAAGGCACCACAGGGGTAAGACTGCACTACATGACGCCATGGAAAAGAGGGAGCACCCAGACCCCCAAATTAAGAAGAGCAGTGTAGAGAACAGAGACCTGAAGAGCAGAGATAGAAACTGTTAGGATCAGATTATAGTGTTAAACCAGGGCTCCCCAGGCCTCTCACATATTGAAATGTACTTGTCCATCTTTCCCCAGGCCAGGAAATGAGAGTCTCAAAGCCACGTTATTCTGCCTTTTTAAACTATCATCCTGTAATCAAAGTAATGATGGCAGCGTGTCCCACCAGAGCGTGAGCCCAGCTGCTCAGGAGTCATGCTTAGGTTGGATCCCATCTCTTCTGCCGTTAGAGTTTCAGCTGGGTCGGGGTGGATGCAGCCACTTCCATGCCTGGCCTTCTGCATCTGTGATCCTCACGGCCTCCTCCTGCCACTGAGCCTCATGCCTTCACTCGTCTGTTCCCCCCACTTTTCCTTTCTGCCACCCCTGCACGTGGGCCACCAGGTTCTCAAGAGTATCCTACCCATTTCCTTCCTTCCACTCCCTTTGCCAATGCCTCTCACCCCAACTAGTAGCCTAACCATCACCCCCAGGACTGACCTCTTCCTCCTCGCTGCCAGATGATTGTTCAAAGCACAGAATTTGCCAGAAACCTGCAAGGACTCCATGCTGCCAGCCTTCTCCGTAATTAGCGTGGCCCCAGTCCATGCTTCTAGCCTTGGTTCCTTCTGCCCCTCTATTTGAAATTCTAGAGCCAGCGGTGGGACAATTATCTGTGTCAAAAGCCAGATGTGAAAACATTTCAATAACAAACTGGCTGCTTTGTTCAATGCTAGAACAACGCCTGTCACAGAGTAAAAACTCAAAAATATTTGCTGAGTGAATGAACAAATGAATAAATGCATAATAAATAACCACCAATCCAACATTCAAACACATTGTGATTTTAATTATTTAAGAGTAGTTTAGCATATATTGCCTTATGATTTAACTAAAAATCTCCAAGAAATATGTCAAAGAAGTAGAATGAGAAAAATGTATATCTCTCTTTCACTTCCTACAGATGCGCTGGGCCAGGTCTTGAAGGCTGTGCGAATGGGTAAGTGTTCACAGCTCTGTGTCAAATGGACCTTGTCCAGAATGACCATGGTGCTGTGGGTGAAGATGATGCTTTCCTGCGTTTCTGAGTGTCCTCTGTCCTGATCAAGTTTCTATAGCTCTGGGCCAGGCTACCCCCAGCCAGGGTTTCTGCAGAGACTGCCCAGCTGGTTCCACATGGCTCCATGTGCCAACTTTGTCCTCAGTGGAGGGAAGGTTGGACACGCAGTGCTGGGGCTGCTCCCTGCTCCGCCATTGATCGATGCATGGCCTGCCTCTGAATTCCTTGGTTCCACTGGTTTTGCTGGGTTCTTCTCTGCCTCTAGCTCCCCTTCTTTTCTGCCCACTTACCCCATTGGTCCCATCACAAGCCTGTATGTGAGTGGCCTTTCTGTTCGATGACACCCTCCAGCATAGGGGAGTGTTTCTCCTCGCTTTCTTTCCCAGACACACTGCCCCACAAAGGCAAAAGGGCTTCCTTCAACATCAGCTTTGGCCAGTTTGCCAGAGGGAAGCCCTGAGAAAAGCAAAGTTGAAAAATCTTGTTCAAACTCACCAGGAAAGAGTGGTGTTACCCTCGACGGTGTCTAGCCAGGAATCAGGGAATTATACACTGAGCACCTGTTTGCCGTTTTGGATGTTTCCAAACACGAGCCAAACTTCCAGGCCCCTCTGCCATCTCTGGTAACACCTACAGAGTCCCTTCCCCACCACTGCCCTTCCTTCATTTTGTCATGCTCCTCCGCCCCTGAGTTGACAGCCATAGCTCTCTCTCCTGCCACCAGTGTCACATGATCGAGGAAGAAGGCAACTTCGCAGAGACTGGGTCCCCTTCCACTCCCGTCTCTTCAGTGAGCTGCTAGGACACCCAGCAGAACTTCCCCACTCCACGCTGCAATCTCAGGGATCTTGGTCACGGGGCTTTCCACCATGTCTCCACCTGGAAACCAGCCACGGCCATGCCTTCTTACATCTGCTCTTTTCCATCTTTTTCTTCTCCTCCTGTTCACCCACCCTTACTCCTGTGGCGCCCTACGGACATGCGCTCCATAGCAAATGATTCTTTATATCTTCCGGTGTTCTAGTGAGCTGGCACACATAGCTTCTGGTTTCCTCTCTCTGGAACTAGACATGACCTCTGTGGGAGGGAGGATTAAATGCACCCTACAGTCTGAGGCTGCATGGTGACATCACTCATCACAATGATGCTTTCTATGTCTGAATCCTATCCCTTTATAACCCCCTTCAAGCTCGTTCAGAGAGTATTTCACACAATCCATGTGCTCATCTTGAAAGCCAAGGACCCAGAGGAGTCTCAGCATTGCCAAAAAGTCCCTTCACCCACCCTGGCCAGAGGCAGTGCCTGGTCTATGTGTATGGACTACGGCATTTCAACTGCATGGAAATACTCTTGGAATGAACAAAATACCAATCCATGAAAAAGCATTATTGAAGTCTTAAGTTATTTTTTGAATTATATTTTGTTAATCAACAAATTGAAAAATACTCATCATATGGAGAGGTCCAGATAAAGCCTCAATTTTAAAAAATGAGGAAAAGTGGACCTGGTAGGGGACTGGAGAGAGCTTGAGAAAGTTGGAAACGTTGCCCTAGAAGCCTGTTTTTTCTCCTTTTAGAAGCTACACAGTATCTCACTTTCCGAGATCATTCTACAAGATGTCAGTGCACCGAAACATGCAGGGGTGTGTTGAGTGCCAAGGCCATGGAATCTGTCAGCAACCTCACCTTTCCTTGTTCCTCCACCTCATTCCAGGCCTAAGATTCCGTCCATTGCCACTGGGATGGTGGGGGCCCTCCTCTTGCTGCTGGTGGTGGCCCTGGGGATCGGCCTCTTCATGCGAAGGCGCCACATCGTTCGGAAGCGCACACTGCGGAGGCTGCTGCAGGAGAGGGAGGTGAGTGCCAGGCCTGGGTGCACTCAGGAGCCCTTGCACCCCAACGGGAACAAGGGCCAGGCCCAAGAACGGGCCATTAGCAGTTGTGTATGTTAGATACATAATTGCATTATGATGCAGAAAGAATCTCTGAATGTGCAGTTATACCCAGTTAGTGACATGTTAGTATATCCATCCGAGGAAATGACAATGTTTCTAGGCTGCACCCTTCAATGCCCACAAACCTGTGTGGCATCTGCTTAGGACCTGGTGCCTGTGTGTGCGTAGGAGGGAGGCCAGGAAGCCTGGCTGTTGATCCCATGCCAGCACTGTGACGAAGGCAAGAGATTCCTGCTTTGGGGAACACCATTGTCCACACAGTGGCTTTGTCCATGATGGACTTTGCCACAGCCCAGTCCTGTGCTGGAAGCCATGTTCTCTGGAAAGAGCAACCCAGCGGCTCATAAGCATAAGCGCATGTGATGTGCCCCAACCAAAACGACTGCCATACACAACTTCCCTACCGGAATTTTTCAATCCAGCTACTAGGCGTGGAAACAGAAATAGAAACTGTGTTTGTTGAAAGGTAGCTGTTCACTTAAAGAACACCTGTATCAGAGCCTGTGTTTCTACCAACTTCTGTCAAGCTCTGTAGAGAAGGTGTACATTTGTCCTTCCAAATGAGCTGGCAAGTGCCGTGTCCTGGCACCCAAGCACATGCCATGGCTGCTGGTCCCCCTGCTGGGCCACGTCTGGCACTGCTTTCCAGCGTGGTGAGCACTGAGGGGACCCTTTTCTCTGTGTTCTTGTCCCCCGCAGCTTGTGGAGCCTCTTACGCCCAGTGGAGAAGCTCCCAACCAAGCTCTCTTGAGGATCTTGAAGGAAACTGAATTCAAAAAGATCAAAGTGCTGGGCTCCGGCGCGTTCGGCACTGTGTATAAGGTAAGGTCCCTGGGACAGGCCTCTGGGCTGGGCCTCAAGGCCCCTCACAGTCTGGTGGGGAGCCCAGAGTCCTCAAAAGCTGTATATTTCCATCATCTACTTTACTCTTTGTTTCACTGAGTGTTTGGGAAACTCCAGTGTTTTTCCCAAGTTATTGAGAGGAAATCTTTTATAACCACAGTGATCAGTGGTCCTGTGAGACCAATTCATAGACCAAAGGCATTTTTATGAAAGACGCCATTTACCTTGCCATGGGGCGCAGCACAGGGCGGGAGGAGGGCTGCCTCTCAGCGCACGGCATCAGAATGCAGCCCAGCTGAAATGGGCTCATCTTCTTTTGCTTCTTCTAGATCCTCTTTGCATGAAATCTGATTTCAGTTAGGCTTAGATGCAGCATCGTTAAATTCTGGATGAAATGATCCACATGGACTTTATAACAGGCTTTACAAGCTTGAGATTCTTTTATCTAAATAATCAGTGTGACTCGTGGAGCCTGACAGCCGCAGGGCCGTGGGGGCATCATAGCCCTCAGCAATATCCGCCTTGGGTGCCGCTCCACAGCCCCAGTGTCCCTCACCTTTGGGGTGCATCGCTGGTAAAATCCACCCAGCTCACTGGGCAGCATGTGGCACTGTCTCACAATTGGCAGTTAACGTCTTCCCTCTCTCTCTGTCATAGGGACTCTGGATCCCAGAAGGTGAGAAAGTTAAAATTCCCGTTGCTATCAAGGAATTAAGAGAAGCAACGTCTCCGAAAGCCAACAAGGAAATCCTCGATGTGAGTTTCTGCTTTGCTGTGTGGGGGTCCATGGCTCTGAACCTCAGGGCCCACCTTTTCTCATGTCTGGCAGCTGCTCTGCTCTAGACTGTGCTCATCTCCACATCCTAAATGTTCACTTTCCATGTCTTTCCCTTTCTAGCTCTAGTGGGTATAACTCCCTCCCCTTAGAGACAGCACTGGCCTCTCCCATGCTGGTATCCACCCCAAAAGGCTAGAAACAGGCAATCACTGGCATCTACCCAGCACTAGTTTCTTGACACGCATGATGAGTGAGTGCTCTTGGTGAGCCTGGAGCATGGGTATTGTTTTCGGTATTTTTTTGGATGAAGAAATGGAGGCATAAAGACATTGGCCGACCCTTATATGGCTGGGATAGGGTTTAATCCCCTTGTTATTTCTGACTCTGAAACTTGCATTCAATTCACTCCACCAAGTTATCTCATCTTTGAAATGGCTTTTTTTAAAGGTGCCTAGAATATGATGACGTGCAGTCTATAAACTGTTGCCCACCTTCTGTACTTTCTCTCAAAATAATTCACATTTTTCTCCAGTGTCTGTTGATTGTTACTTTGTGGAATAAGTTCTTGGAAAATTCCACAAGATTATTGTTATCTTCTTACTACCAATTCTATTGAACTTTCTCCACCTTCTCTGGGCCTTCCCCAGCCAGTGGTGGGAAGACACTGGCTGGAGTCTGACAGAGCCTCTTCTACACTGGCCTGGGCTTGCTGTGAGTTGGTGGAAACCTTTGCTCTTGTCCCAACACAGAGCAAGTGAAAGAGGAGGTCGAGGGGCTCAGGCAGTGGACTAGGGAAGCAGAATCAAGGAAAAGGAAAAATGGCTGTCCTTAGTACCTCAACACTCTAGAGAATTTAGTTGATCTTACAGCCAAGAAGGACAAAAGCCAGAGAATAATATCGCCCGCCTCATGTCTAACCCACAGAATACATAGCAAGTGAAGAGAACATGGGCCTTTATAAAAATGTCTTCAGACACAGTTTTTTAATTGGAGGAAATCTATAGTTTAATTTTCTCTGGACAGCTTTTCTTCCTCTTATTATAGTAGGGGAAATCCCATGTTGATATACTTCTAAATGAAAGATGATGAATTGATATAGTACAATAAAAAAATCTGTAAAATTGATGATATACTTATCAAGAAAAATTAGCTTTCATTTTAATGGTTTACAAATTGAGTCAAATCCGAGTAACAAAATGTTAAGTATATTAACATAAGATGGGCAATCTGTGAAGACTTTCACTTACAATCTCTAGCCCCTCACCTGTGCTGTGCTGTGTAGGAAAATCTTTGTGCACAATTTGCTTCCTTAATTCATTTTTTATTCATTCAACACATTCTAATAAATTATACAAAATCATGTTGAAATGTGAATTTCAGTGGTATTTATAATGCAGCGTGAGGAGGGTTTGGATGTATTCTAAGACAATAGCTGTGCTTTGGGAAGGAAGCAGTGTTCACTGAAAAGTGCCCCCCAGGACCTTTTAATTGGAGGAAATATGCTTCTGCGGAGTTGGAAATGGGATAGAAGATAGATAAGGTCAAGGCTTAAAAGTTAAGCGCACCCAACATCTGAAGCATCCATGGGCCTGGCGTGGTCGCTTTCGCCTGTAATCCCAGCACTTTGGGAGGCTGAGGCAGGAGGATCCCTTGAGCTTAGGAGTTTGAGACCAGCCTGGGCAACATACTGAGACCCAGTCTCTACAAAAAATAAAAAATTAGCTGGGTGTGGTGTCTCATGCCTGTAGTCCCAGCTACTCAGGAGATGGGAAGATGGCTTGAGCCCAGGAAATCTAGGCTGCAGTGAGCCAAAATCTCACCACTGCACTCCAGCCTGAGTGACAAAGCAAGACCCTGCTCAGAAAAAAATTAGATATAGATATTAATACAGATACCTATATATATCTGAATATAGCTCTCTAGATATATACTCTTTATATAGTTATGTAGATATATAAATATATCATATATAAAATCATATGATATATCATATATTTAGAGAGATATATCTCTCTAAATATATTAAATAAATAAAAGAAAGCTCAGTTTAGCCTCCTGCTCGTCCTGTCTCCTCATCCCTTCTTCCCCCTCCATCATTTTATTTCCTTGCCCCATGTTTCTTCACTGCGGCCATGTCTCCCCTCCTCTCCAATGGTGGATGTCATGTCTGCTGCAGTCAGAGGGCAACAAGCCTGGAGTGTTCCCTGAAGCCTGTGGTTTGTGCTGCAGCTCAGGCTGCCCAGGCCTCACCAGCAATCCTGGCAGGCAGGGCACCGCACTGGGATGGAGGGGGGAAGCTGGAGGAGGCACTTTCTGGTAAAGAAAGCAAAAGCCGCAGTGCCCAGGCCAATTTCAACAGGGAGTTAAATAGCACCTTAATCCTGTGGCAGGACAGCTCATGGGGCCACGTGTGCTTTTAGAAAGATTCGCATGCACGCGTACACGGCAGCAATGACTCCATACTCATGTTCCCCTGCAGACACCAGGCCCCGCGGCCAGCACACACACTGCAGCCCCAGTTCCATGTTGCTAGCAGTGGCTTCGTGAACGAGTAAAGTTCTTAAAATGCAGGGGACACCTGCCCTTCATTCATAAGGCTGAACATACACCTCTCCTTAAGGAGTTCAAGAGGTAGTAGAATCCCAATTCACACGGTAGAGCCGTTCACAGATGAGGGAGACAAGCCAGAAGGAAGGAACCAAAAGTCATGTCAGCAGTTAGGACAAAATAACAGGCTTTCAAGGTCACAAAGCCTCAGGGACACTCCTGCGGTGGGACTGGGCCAGGAGCCATGGGGGCTCCAAGTGTGCGCTCTGCCTGCCAGCCTGCGGGCGCTGGGGCTCCGCGGAGATTGTTGTGGAATACCAAGCATGCTTGCTGTAGGTCACGGTGCACATTTACCACTTCCAAGACAAACAGCCGAGAACAAAGCTCGCTTTAGCTTCTGCGTACACCGAACGGGACACACGACTGAACAGCGTTCCCATTGTGCCTGCTGGGTGGGGAGGAAGTGATGGCCCAGTGGGTCTATCAGATTTTAGTAGGATGGGGCCTGGAGGGGCTCCAGGCTCTGTGTGGCCGACACCCACGCCCCCCGCTCTGCTCCCCATTCCCAGCCCCAGGTCAGCCCCACGAGGCCCTGCAGCAGATGGGCTGCTCAAACTGCTCTGGTTTGCAGATTTTTCTTCCCTCTCAAATGAATACAATATGTTTTCAAATCTCAAGCAGATCTTGAGAAAATAGGAAGAGCCAGAGGGTTTCTTTGGTGTTATGGTTGTACAGCTTCCCAGACTCGGGGGGAGAGATGTGATTTGTGCTTTCTGGCAATCCCATAGCCTAGTAATTTTTCATAGGCTTTCCAGTTTAAATTTAGGGTAGGCAATGGAAAGGGAACGCAAAACAGATTTCTACGTGTACTGTGTGTGTGTCTCTCACATTTAAAGTCTGTTAACTGGAGCACCCAACAGGCCCCACAGGCTGCCTTCACACAGAGAACCTGGGACGCCTCCGACCCATTGAGGTGAGCAGTGGGCCATGGAGGGAGCCAGGGTCAGGAGACCTGGCTGTGGGCCCAGACCTGACCCTGCGCAGGATGGCCTCAGGTGGGCCATTCACCTCGTCAGCCTCAGCTTACCCTCTGACTACAGTGACCTCAGACAAAATACGCTTCCTGGCCCTGCCCAGTTCTGACTTTTTATAAACAAGCACTTCTCCGAGTTAAAGGGATATTTTCAATATCTACTGAGTCCACAGATACTAAACATCTCCTCTCTTCTTTAAAATTGTGACATTATATAAAATGAATATAAAAGGAAATATAAATATAAAAGGAATATAACAGAATATAAAAGGAAAATAACACACAATCTCCTTGAAAATAGAGAGCCTAAACACTGCAGGAAATATTTAAAGCTATAGTTTTTGTTTGTTTGTCTTGAATGAAAGTGGCCTGGACTTTGACTTGCTTTGAGTCTTTGACCCTGCATGACTTCAGTACAGTTCAACCCTGACAGTTTCGAAGTAGGTATGTGCCTAGATCTGCCCTAGTCCCTGCTGGAATGTCAAAGAAACAAAGGTCCAGGCCCTCAGAGCACTTGCCACATACTTGCCAACAGATACAGGGCGGAGGCTTGAGGCAACATAAGAGCAAGTTTGCGCTGGGCGACCTGACACTGCAGAGCGCCAGCTAGACCCTAGGCGTGTGCTAGGAGCCGACCAAGCCTTTCTTTCCTCAAAAAGCTTGATGGGAAGGGCATTTTTTAAATCACACAAATATTTAAGTACAGATTATAATGAGTGCCCCAAAGCAGTGGCTCTTCAGCTTCATCAAGCTTCAGAATCCAAAGGGTTTGTTCATAGGGAAGGCTGGGCCTGTCTCCTGCATTTCACCTCTTGGCCTGGGGCGGGACCCAAGAATGTATGGCTCTAAAAGGTTCCCAGGCAATGCCAAGGCTGCTTTCTGAAGGAAAAACTGAAAGATACCAGGAGAGTTTCATTTAGATTGAAGAGTTGAGGAAGGCTCCTCTGAGAAAGAGTCTGCTAAGGAAGGAGGAGGTGGAAGGGTTCTGGGGACAGAGGTCTTCCCGTGGGTAAGGGCGGAAGGAAGCTCTCCTGGGGGGAAGGTGGGGAGGAGGACCAGAGCCTGGAGGCAGGAGGGCAGGCAGCCTCGGGGCTTCCCAAGAACAGGGAAGGCCAGGGCGGGGTTTAGGGCAAGGAAAGTACGTGAGCATATTTGCATTTTAGTAAATATTTACAGTTTGCCCTCCATGTCTGCAGTTTCATATCCATGAATTCAATCAACCACAATCAAAAACGTTGGGGAAAAAAATTGCATCGGTACTGAACATATACGGACTTTTTTTCTTGTCATTATTCCCTAAACAATACAGCATAACAATTATTCACATAGCATTTGCATTGTATTAGGTACTATAGGTAATCAGGAAATGCTGTAAGTAGATGGGAGGATGTCTGTAGGTTACACACAAATGCTGTGCCATTTTTCTTTTTTTTTTTTTGAGACGGAGTCTCGCTCTGTCGCCCAGGCTGGACTGCAGTGGCGCAATCTCGGCTCACTGCAAGCTCCGCCTCCCGGGTTCACGCCATTCTCCTGCCTCAGCCTCTCCGAGTAGCTGGGACTACAGGCGCCCGCCACCACGCCTGGCTAATTTTTTGTATTTTTAGTAGAGACGGGGTTTCACCATGGTCTTGATCTCCTGACCTGTGATCCACCTGCCTCGGCCTCCCAAAGTGCTGGGATTACAAGCGTGAGCCACCACGCCTGGCTTGCTGTGCCATTTTATATCAGGGGCTTGAGCATCCTTGCATTTTGATATCTGAGGGAGGTCCTGGAACCAATTCCCCAGATACTGAGGGTTGACTGTCTGTATCCCTCGCCCCACCTTGCCTTTGTCTCCTGTCTCCTATCTCCACCCTGCCTCCTGCTGGCCTGTTGCTCCTGACCTGCCCAGGCACCCTGGAGCAGCACCCTATCTCAGAGGCTGGCCATGTGGGTTCACTTCAGCAGAGAAACTAACTTGCCCAAGTCCACACTCAAAACACAGGCATTGCTGAGATGTGAAAAGCAGCTCTGCATGCATTCTGCTGCAGTCCGTGTGTTCTTTTCCATATCTGAATAAAAGGTCACCACCATTTGTATTTTAAAAGGAAAGAGAATTTATGGGTGGAAATTGGGGATTCCCTCATTCTCAGTCAGACAGAAAAGAGGCCCCCATTGTGTGCATGATTGCAAATAAATTTAGCTTCCTCAGCCCAAGAATAGCAGAAGAGTTAAAATAAAGTCTGTATTTATGGCTCTGTCAAAGGAAGGCCCCTGCCTTGGCAGCCAGCCGGAATTAGCAGGGCAGCAGATGCCTGACTCAGTGCAGCATGGATTTCCCATAGGGAGCCTGGGGGCACAGCACAGAGAGACCACTTCTCTTTAGAAATGGGTCCCAGGCAGCCAGGCAGCCTTTAGTCACTGTAGATTGAATGCTCTGTCCATTTCAAAGCCTGGAACTGGTCCATTGAAAGAGCTTGTCCAGCTACTCTTTGCAGAGGTGCTGTGGGCAGGGTCCCCAGCCCAAATGCCCACCCATTTCCCACAGCACAGTCAGGGCCAAGCCTGGCCTGTGGAGAAGGGAGGCCTTTCTCCCTGCTGGCTCGGTGCTCCCCGGATGCCTTCTCCATCGCCTCTCCTCTGCAGCACCCACAGCCAGCATCCCTGATGTGCAGGGTCAGTCATTACCCAGGGTGTTCCGGACCCCACACAGATTCCTACAGGCCCTCATGATATTTTAAAACACAGCATCCTTAACCTTGAGGCGGAGGTCTTCATAACAAAGACACTATCAGTTCCCAAACTCAGAGATCAGGTGACTCCGGCTCCTCCTTTATCCAATGTGCTCCTCATGGCCACTGTTGCCTGGGCCTGTCATGGGGAATCCCCAGATGCACCCAGGAGGGGCCCCCTCCCACTGCATCTGTCACTTCACAGCCCTGCATAAACGTCCCTGCGCTAGGTCTTTCCCAGGCACAGCTTTTCCTCCATGAGTACATTTTTTTTTATTTTATTATTATTGTACTTTAAGTTTTAGGGTACATGTGCACAATGTGCAGGTTTGTTACATATGTATCCATGTGCCATGTTGGTGCGCTGCACCCATTAACTCGTCGTTTAGCATTGGGTGTATCTCCTAATGCTATCCCTCCCGCCTCCCCCGACCCCACAACAGTCCCCGGAGTGTGATGTTCCCCTTCCTGTGTCCATGCATTCTCATTGCGGCACTATTCACAATAGCAAAGACTTGGAACCAACTCAAATGTCCAACAACGATAGACTGGATTAAGAAAATGTGGCACATATGCACCATGGAATACTATGCAGCCATAAAAAATGATAAGTTCATGTCCTTTGTAGGGACATGGATGAAACTGGATATCATCATTCTCAGTAAACTGTCGCAAGGACAAAAAAACCAAACACCACATGTTCTCACTCATGAGTACATATTTTGAAACTCAAGATCTCATTCGTGCATTTTCACCTGGAAGGAGTCCATGTGCCCCTCCTTCTGGCCACCATGGGAAGCCACACTGACACGCCTCTCCCCCCCTCCAGGAAGCCTACGTGATGGCCAGCGTGGACAACCCCCACGTGTGCCGCCTTCTGGGCATCTGCCTCACCTCCACCGTGCAGCTCATCACGCAGCTCATGCCCTTCGGCTGCCTCCTCGACTATGTCCGGGAACACAAAGACAATATCGGCTCCCAGTACCTGCTCAACTGGTGTGTGCAGATCGCAAAGGTAATCGGGGAGGGGAGATAAGGGGAGGGGAGATAAGGAGCCGGGATCCTCACATGAGGTCTGCGTTCCTGGGATAGCGAGAGTTTGCCGTGGGGATATGTGTGTGCGTGCATGCAGCACACACACATTCCTTTATTTTGGATTCAATCAAGTTGATCTTCTTGTGCACAAATCAGTGCCTGTCCCACCTGCATGTGGAAACTCTCATCAATCAGCTACCTTTGAAGAATTTTCTCTTTATTGAGTGCTCAGTATGGTCTGATGTCTCTGTTCTTATTTCTCTGGAATTCTTTGTGAATACTGTGGTGATTTGTAGTGGAGAAGGAATATTGCTTCCCCCAGTCAGGACTTGATAACAAGGTAAGCAAGCCAGGCCAAGGCCAGGAGGACCCAGGTGATGGTGGTGGAGTGGAGCAGGTGCCTCGCGGGAGGCCCAGCGAGCAGGTGCAAGGAGCTGACAGAGGGTGCAGCTGCTACTGCTATGTGGTTGGGGCCTTGGCTAAGTGTCCCCCTTTCCACAGGCTCGCTCCAGAGCCAGGGCAGGGCTGAGAGAGCAGAGCGGTCAGGTGGCCCCACCTGGGTGCTGGAGACAGGCACAGAGCAACAAGCCAGGTATTTCACAGCTCGTGTGGACCCAGAAAGACTTCTGCTTTTGCCCCAAACCCCTCCCATCTCCATCCCAATCTTGCATCAGTTATTTGCACTCAACTTGCTAAGTCCTATTTTTTTCTGACAGTGGGTGTACATTTCACCCCATTGACTTTAAAGAATTTGCAGGCAGGCCCTGTCTCTGAGAATATGTCGTTGCCCCTCATCTCCCTCCAACAGCAGGGCAGGGGGTCCAGGGATGTGCCAGGGACCAGAGGGAGGGAGCAGACACCCACCCGGCCTGGGCAGGTCCTCCTCATTGGTTGCATCCCCCTGGTTAGCAGTGGCAGTCAGTCCTGCCGAGTCATTCGTGAGGCCCTTGCCCAACTCCAGGCAGATGTAAAAGGTGACCTACAAGAAAACAAAAACATCTGGAGCGCTCTTATGCCAACAGCTGCCCTTGACACCACCAGGCAGGCTCTTGCTGGGAGCCGTGGTGCTTGGGTCCGCTCTTTCCCATCGCAGAGCTCCTGGGCCGCATTGTAGAAGCAGGGACCACCTCTCAGGATAACCAGATAGCAGCACACCCTGCACAGCCCCTTTTACTCCAGCACCATTGGACATTGATTTCTCAGCTGCAGCCACAGGGGGCCCCCAGCAGCCCAGGAAGTGGGGAGCCCTCATGCTTCTCTGAGCACAAAAACCACTGAATATTTTTGCCTTCTCGTGGTCATAACCCGGGCCACAGAGTAGAACACTCCCATCACCGTTGTTAGGCAGTGGTCCTGGGAGAGGGTCTTGTGTGCCTCGGATGCCGGGGCCTCTTTTTATTGGGAGGTGCTTGTTATTTCTGTGTGTGGCTGCATTTGTTTCCCAAGACTGCCACAACAAATTATCACCAACTTGGTAGCTCAACATAGCACAGCTTTATTCCCTCTTGGCTCTGGAGGCCAGGTGTCTAGAAGGACATGCTCCCACAAGGGTTCTGAGGAGGATCCTTCCTGCCTCTCTGGCTTCTGGTGGCCCCAGCATCCCTGGGCTGTGGCTGCACCTCCCCAAGTCAACCTCTGTCTTCACACGGCCTTTTCCTGTGTCTCTGCAACCACAGGCCCCTCTCCTTTCTCTTAATAAAGATACCAGTCACTGAGCTTGAAAACTGCTAAGAGAGTCTATTGTAAATCTTCTTAGCACAAAAAAAAAGATAGATATGTGAAGTGATAGATATATTAATTAGTTTGATTTGATCATTCCGCTATGTGTATAAATGTCAAAACAAACATTGTACTCCATAAATATATATATATTAAAAAAGATCCCAGTCATTGCATTTAGGACCCACCCTAAATCCAAGATGATTTCATTTCAAGACTTTAACTAATTAGATTTGCAAAACCCCATTTCCAAATAAGGTCACGTTCTGCAGGTCTGGGTAGACGTGAAATGTGGGGACACTGTGCAACCCACTGTCTTGGTGGGGGGTCAGCCTGGGGCAGGTGTTGCTGGGTGTGGAGCTACATCCACTCATGCCCTGACCTGGAACCCAGACCTGCTTCCCCAGCTCTCCTCCTGGTTATCTGAAGCAGGGAATGGAGAGCACTGCCCACCATGCCCAGGCAGTCTCTATCACCTGGTTTTACTTTCCTCTTAGCACACATTGCCCCAGAAGATCTGGTTGGTTTATGGCTTACTTAAGTTTGTGCATACCTGTCCCAACCGGGAGGTGAGCCCTGGCTGTTCCCCAAACCCGGCCCTGCATGTGGGAACTGCCCCTCCCCCGTTCATCAGAGGGGGCCAACAGTCCACAGCTGTTCTTAATCATCTCCCAGTAACCCCCAGCTCCACAAAGGTGACTCCTCACATGGTGGAGAGGTGGTCGGGCCATCCGTGTGAAATGTGTATGTGACCGTTTTCCTTAAGGGGCAGGTAGTCTTGGCAGGTTTCGTCCAATATAGGACGAGCTCAGGACTCCAGTGGACTGTGGATTCAGATCTGGATTCTGGAGCATTCACCGTGTGAACGTGGGCACACTGCTGGCTTCTCTGTGCCTGGTCTCCCGGCTGTGAAGTGTGTTCTGCCCCTTGTCTTTCTGGGAGGTAGGGAGGGCAGTGAGCCCCTTCGCATCGCCCATCACGGGCCCAGCACATGGCTGATCCCCACTGAGTGTTCTTTTCCTCCTTTGATCCCCTTTGGCTGACCTAGGTTGGAGCAGCCACTAAAATATACCCAGAAACATCTTCCTAATCTACATCTGCGCCAACCCTCATTCCCTGGCGCAGCATGACCATCACATGCCCGCCATTGCTCCTGAGCTCCACTGCTCATGAGCCACTCTCCAGCCCTCCTTCTCATGCTCACATTCCAGTTGGCCTGGCCTAGATAAATGGAGGTTTATTTGACCCCGAAAATTAGCCTTCTGTAAACAAATATAATAGTGTCCATTATAGAGAATAAACTTAGTGCGGGTCCCATTTAAGCAGAAGTTACTGAAAGCCTGAGTTTAACTTTCCAGGGCCTGAAAGTTTTCCATGACAGTTTTCTGCATAATGTTACCTACAATTTCAACCTGTTATTTAAAGCCATTCTTGTGTTTGTTGTACTTTGATTAGCTTTATTTTGATTTGAAGTCCTTTTACATTATGGGCAGTTAACGCTTTGTCTCTGTTAGATTTGCTTTTTAGTTCACAAGAGAAACCTCATTCCTCTGTATTTGAATAGTTGCAATGATGGAACAGCTGTCCCTGGAGGGAAATGAAAACAATGATTCCCCAAATTGTGACAATAGAAATTTGTTCTTGGGCTACTTACAATGTATCTGAATGTTAAAAAAATTTTCTTTTTAAACTTTTGAAGTAAAACTACCCAGAAACACTTAGTGGCTGACCAGAAACTAAACTCCTGACATCCTCAAAATGGGATTTATTGGCTTATAAATGTCCTGTGTTGATTCACAAAGGCACAAACTATCTTGGGAAGTTTTCTTCTAAATGTTGATGGGAGAGCTGGCCACTGTTATGCAAGTTTCATTGTCCTGACTAAACTGCTAAAGAGATTACATAAAATTATATCAACTAGACAAAAGGAAAAAGAAAAAAAAACAGAGGTGTCCTGGGAGGAATCTGGATGAGACCAGTAGACTATGAGAGAGACATCCCTTCCCATCTACAAGGAAAATGGATTTTGTTCTCCATGTGCAAAACCATCTCAGGAGCTTGCGGAGACACCACTTGCTTACTAGCCAGAAAGAGCAAGTGCCTCCTAAATTCCCCACACAGGAGCTCACAGTGGCTTTCACGCACTGGGAGTAAGTTAGACTTAAGAAAGCCTGTCTACTCTTCCTGGGATTTACAAGCCAGCTAGTAAATCCCAGAATAAATCACACGGCACAGTCATCCAAAGATCCCATCATCCATGCCGTTTGGAAAGCCCTGCTCCTGCGCCACCCTCTCCCCGTGGAACCTCCCATGCCCAGGACTGCAGAGTCCTGCCATTCAGACTGCAACTCCTCTCACATTCTTCCAGACTATTTGGACAACAGAGCTTTCTCATCACCTAATGCAGATTACAGTCTCACAGAATTGAGTGTTCAGGCAGACACTGATGTGGTTCTGTAGTATAGCAAACAATATCAGTTTACAGTCCTGAGGCCAGGCCTGGTGAACAATGCACGGTAGCGGCAGGGCAGGGCTCTCAGGATGAAACCGGCTTACATGTGGCACTCTCTGACCACAACTCTATAAGCACCAAACTATACTTAGTTCCATCTGTGAGGTAAAATTTAATACAGGTAAACATCAAAGAAAACTTCAAAGGCTCCTTTTTTCAAGTACATGGGCTACTTAATTTGGTCCCAGTCCATTTTAAAAAGCCCTAGGTGCTTTCACGGCTCTGCTACTGACAAGAGGCCCCGGTGCCTGTGAGCTGCTAATGGGAGGGAGAGGAAGATGAGCTGAGTGGGCCGGGCTATCCCGTCCACACCGGGAGACAGGGAAGGAGACTCCAAGCTGGTGGCGCCAGCACATTCCAGACCACTCAGGCCTATTCCTAGGTGCCAAGTCACGAAAACCACGCTGACAGATCGTGCTGTGTATGTGTCATAGCACACAAGCAAGACTGTGAGAGAGCGAAAGTGACGCTGGGTGGAGCGCTGAGGAGAGGCCACAGTGTGTTGGTGGAGATAGGCTGTCATGGAGAAGAGACCCTGGCTTGCTCTACATAGCTTCCAATGCAACTGCAAGGCAGGTCCCAGAGGGCTCCCGTCTTCTTTGTCCAGGTCTGCTCCCTCCCCTCATGGCTTTCCCATCCTCAGATGAGAATTCCGCAGAGCCTACCCCTGCTGACCAACTGTGGCCCCAGGGTGGTGACTCAGCCCTGCACCTCCTGCTCCCATCTGCACTGGGCCAGAGAGGATGACTTACCCAGCACGTTCACATCACACAGCTTTGTGGGTTCCTAGGTCCAAGGACCAGACATTTCAGTTATGTGAGTTATTTTTTTATTTGTTCTTGCATATTCCACAAAGGGTCGCAGCTAAACTTAACCTAACGATCACTTTAGTATATCACTAAGAAGACAAAGCTCACAGTGCTGTTGAAGCACATTCATCATCTTTAGACATTTTGACTAGTTATTTCTTAAGCACTTACCTGCTGATGTTAAGCATCACATGAAATATATATAGAAGTAAGACAAAATTTCTTATCTCCCCAAGTTTGCCAACGAATACAGAGCAGGAAGGGAAGCAGGTCAGAGCAGGAGGCGCAGGTGTCGTGAGGCCACCGTGCAAGGCACAGGGAGGGTGAGCTCCAAGTTTGAATGGAATGGGTCTGTCAGCCAAGCCCCCTGGCTCTGGGAAGATAGCAGTGAACAAGCCAGATGGCCCCTCACCTTCCAGAGCCCTGAGTCCTGCAGACCAAACAGCGTGACAGGTCCTTTCCCTGTTCCAGAGGCTTCTGTGGGTGAGAGTTGGCTGCGGAGAGGGCGTGAAGGCACTTGAGGGTGGGGAAGTGACTCTGACTGGGAGATGCTGAGGACAGGGAGGGAGCCACCAGATAAGGGACACTAGGGAGGAGGGGTGGACCCCTCAGGCCCAAGCACATGGACCTCATCACAAAGGCAAGATGGTGGCCAAATTCAAGGTCACTGCAAAAGGGATGGAGAAGAGAGAATAGATTTGGCATTTGGAGGGAATGGTGACAATCATGAGCACCTGCACGGGACTCTCCATGGGTGCTATCTAAGCAAGTGCTGTCTCTGCATAAACTCATTCCACCCTCTGATTAATCCATTCTACGTATGGGGAAACAAAGGCATTCAGTGTTTATGTCACTTGCCAAGATCTCAGGATTTGATCCAGGTGGCCTGGTTCCATGGTGCAGCCTCTCAGCCTGCATGGATGCCCCGGCTCAGAGCATGACTCTCAGGACAGGGGGCCCAGTAGCCCTCCCTCCCAGCACAGCAGGGTGCCCATGCTGCACCACTTCTGTCTGGGAATAGGACATTCTGACACTTTCTTGCCTCTTCCGAGGTCCAGCACTTATTCTATGCCCGCGTGGGAAGGTGGCAAGGTGGCCTGAGGAACAGACTCTTCCATTTTTTGGGGAGCTCAAAGCCACAGATGCTCTGAGATCTGGAGTCCAGAGACAGGAGCGGAGGCTTCTCCTGGTGACCACTCTGCTTAAAAACTTCATCAGAGGTGTAGCTTCAGAGGCCCCCTGAACCCCATCCCTTACCTCTACCAGCTGCGGGTGGGTCTCTGGGGTGGGGCTGCCCTCCCCACCTGCACCCCAAGGGCTGAAAGGTTGAGGGGAGAACACCATCATTTATAAAGGGGGATCCTGGAAGATGAGGCCTGAGAAAGCCCTGTGGGACCTCTCACCTTCTCCTTAGCTGTGGCCAGGAGTGTCTGGCCTTGCCTGCCTCAGGACCAGCCCAAAGTGGAGATGAGGGGTGAGCCCCAGCCCCCAGGGGAAGGGTGATGGTGGTCTTTGTCTCAGCATGGTTCTGGTAGAGGTGGGTTAATTTGAAGATGATGAACCTTAAGCCTCTTTCTGATCTTGCTTTAAATAAATACTTCTGAACAACAGCAACAACAAAATAGTGTTGATAGGAAAGCCCTCCACTCCACCAGAACCACACGACCTTCTGGTCCTCCCCTCCTCCACTTCCTTCCTCACTAAGTCACTGCTCCATGAGCTCTTCCACAGGAGATTTACAAAATAGAACACAAACAATCCAGTTCCCGCCTCTCATTCTGAACTCCTCCCAAGACTTGTGGGGTGCGGCAGCCCGTGGGAACACCCAGCCCTTCAAGGTCAAACACAGCCCCTGCCCCTCGCTCTGGGGTACCCTGCCAGAAAAAGCCCCAACAGCCATTTGGGGCAGAGCCTTCTTTTTTGTAAGTGGAAGTTCCAGGCTGGCTTTTCAAATCCCCTTTTAACCTCAGTGCTGTATTTCAAAATTCATTCCAGCTTTCCTGTAGTAATTAACAAAAATAAATACTTTAATTTCAATTAAAGTGAGGGTCTTGGAGAAGAAGCAGGAACTGAGTTTCCTGAGAGGCCCCGCTGAGGCTTTGCTGATATTGCTTCCTGCGGCCTCTGCTCAGACCCTGGGAGCTCACAGGCCGTATCGCGGCTCTTATCTTTGGGGACCGGTTAAAGCATAACTGCGCCAGGCACAGAGTTGTCCTTTCAAATGTGCTGGCAGTGGGACGGAGACCCATGTGTCAAGTCTCCTCTAAGTTCACATGGGATTCTCTCCTTGTCCCAAAACTGTCTCTGATTTAAAACCCTCCAGCTGATTACCTGAATTCCAGAATATGTCCTGTGCTCTCTGCCTTTTCCCATACCTTTGCTGAAGACTGGTGTTCTGAGGAAACAGACACTGTGTGGAAATGGCTCAGGTCCTTTAAAGCCCTGGCCTGAGGAGCGGGGAAGGGCTGGGCCAGAGGTCAGCGGGATTTGTTAGATTGACAGAGTGTCGCAGACTTCCCCAGAGGCACGGGACCAAGGTGTGTGCTCACGCTGTCTCATGCTCTTACACATAATATGTGTGTGTATACACACACACACACACACACACACATATATATATATAAAACGCCAAGCAGCCTCTGGCTTAGCAGGCGCGTTTCTCAGCAGGGGAATTAAAGCCATCATCCCGGTAGTGGTATTGGGGGCTCAGGGGATTTGGTCTGTGCAGCCACATGCTTCAGCCTCTGGACCCCAGGTAATCTAACGAGGTAGTCGTGTGGGGACTGGGATGGAAAAGGCATCTGCACGGACGTGTGTGAAATGGCTGGCACATTGCCAGTGCTCAGCACCATCAGCTGCTATCACTGATCATTCAGTCATTCATTCAATCATTCAATCATTCATTCATTCATTCATTCAGTTGTTCATTCTTCAACAGGCCATTTTAAAAATGTGCCCAGTATACCAAAGTCTCCGCTAAGCATTTAAAGAGGCAGAATGGAAGTTAGCAATTGTGGTGAAACAAAGCTGGCAATGTGCTTTGAAGGCCGCCTTGTGGGCTTAATGAACATGTAGAAACCACACACTTTAGAAAGGGAGAAAGGGAGAGGTTCCCGGTCCCCTGCATAGGGACTTGTGTGTGGCTCTTTACTGTAGGCCTGTGCCACTCCTGCTCAACAGCTATCACAGAGGACGTCTTCAACAAATGTGAAGAACGAACAAAAGAGATACAGGGTAGAAAGAAAGGAGAAAGCAAGGGTGAAGGTGAGAA
Source organism: Nomascus leucogenys (assembly GCF_006542625.1). Classification (NCBI taxonomy): domain Eukaryota; kingdom Metazoa; phylum Chordata; class Mammalia; order Primates; family Hylobatidae; genus Nomascus; species Nomascus leucogenys. The sequence continues at coordinate 50,503,119 of NC_044397.1, read as the reverse complement.
ATCAAGGGACAGAGGAGAGAGAAGAGGAGACAGCCTGGGAGTTCACACAGCCAAGAAGGTAGACCCTCAGTCGAACCGGCAAGAGGCTGAGCCTAACTCTCCCTTTCGAATGGGCAGGAGTTCATGATATTTAATAAACAGAGGCCTTGCTCTGTAAGAGACAGGGTACCAGGCAGAGAGCAAGTCAGCATCCCAGGAGTCAGATGAGGCAGACAGCGGGGGCAGGGAGCTTGCCTCTGAAGGAGACCCAGGCTGCCAGAGTAGCAGGGAGTCTGGGCCAGTCCTCTTTTGAGAAGCGCTTCATCGGCTTCTCTCCCTCCCTCTCCTCTCCCTTTCCACCCACCATCCTGACATAATACTTCCTAATTTGGAAGCGTTGTTCCGTTTAAGAACCAGCTCATTTCCTCTTAAGTAGGCAGGGAAGCACTAATGTCCAGCAGCATCGGAAACCCATAGGAGCGCGCTCGGCAGTGCAGGGTGAGGGGACAGTCCATGCAGTCATGAGATGTGGGTGTCAGGCAAGCGTCTCTTTTCCAAAAGAGAAAAACATTAAAGGCCTCACAAACGGTGCCCAAAGACTAATTCTGCATAGCATCTTTGCGAGACCCTACGTTCTTATGATGACTGGTTTTGCCTGAGAAAGAAAAAATTTTAATTTTGCTCTGACATGCCAATTCAACGAATCATTTTCACATAACAGTCATGCAAAAAAAAAGGAAACAATTTGCCAGAAAACTTGGGAATCCATCCACATCTACAGCTCTTGCCTGCAGTCACACTACAGTGGGATCCCTCCATACAGGAGCGACAGAGTGGAGCAGGCTGGGGATGCCTGTTTGTTTCTATTTGCTGCACCGCAGCAAGCATTTCTGTGGTGCCCACTCTGTACTAGAAAGTACATGAACATCAGCCATAAAGGGAACTAGAAAGGTGGCCCACCCTCTTGGTGGAGAGAGAAGACAGTGTGGTAGAAACAATATAAGAGGTCTGCAGAGCTTGACCCCTCCCAGCCTCTCCCACCTGCCAGCCTGGCCCTTGCAGAGAGATGCAGGCTGCCATGCTCATGCCAAAGCCCGGGGCAGTTGGGCTCAGCAAGGTAGGCATCCGTGGAGCAAGGAGGCGCAGGGGTCAGCAGTGACCCCAGCAGCCAGCAGGGAGAAAGGTGCATGTGACAAGGACACCAGAGGCTGTGTGTCAGATCAGCCAGGGTCAGGGTAGCATTTCTAGGAATTCACTCTGTTGGGCACTGTGCTGGCTGCTTCTCACATATTCTTTCTTTCTTACTCTCAGAGCAGAGATTTCAATTGCAGCGAGATTGTGGAGGCAGCCAGGGAGGTGGGGGTAGTGGTGTCTTCTAAAAGCATATTCAGTATCCACGTGGTTTCAGTAATAATAATAATAATAATAAACCAGTGAAAAGTAAAACAGGACAAAAATCTTCATAGGCAGTGAACCATGTTGGAGGGTCCAATAAAGCACAATGAGAGTGTGGCTTAAAAACCCTGACAGACATTCCTTTGCACCAGCTCGGTGAAGAGGGCATGGTCCCCACCACCCCCCACCCCCGCTTTGCAGATAAACCACATGCAGGAGGGTCAGCCTGGCAATCCAGTAAGTTCAAGCCCAGATCTCAGCTGGGCAGCAGAGCCCCTGCTCTTCTTTGTCCTCATATATGAGCACCTCTGGACTTAAAACTTGAGGAACTGGATGGAGAAAAGTTAAAGGTCAGCAGCGAGTTACATCTTCTTTCATGCGCCTTTCTATTCTTTGGATCAGTAGTCCCTAATGTTCACCAGCCGTAAGTCCTCGACATGGAGAGGCTCAGAGCCCGGCATGAACATGACCCTGAATTCAGATGCAGAGCTTCTTCCCATGATGATCTGCCCCTCACAGCAGGGTCTTCTCTGTTTCAGGGCATGAACTACTTAGAGGACCGGCGCTTGGTGCACCGGGACCTGGCAGCCAGGAACGTACTGGTGAAAACACCGCAGCATGTCAAGATCACAGATTTTGGGCTGGCCAAACTGCTGGGTGCAGAAGAGAAAGAATACCATGCAGAAGGAGGCAAAGTAAGGAGGTGGCTTTAGGTCAGCCAGCATTTTCCTGACACCAGGGACCAGGCTGCCTACCCGTATTGTTTAACTCATGCAGGGGAGGACGCTTTCCAGACATTCTGGGTGAGCTCGCAGCAGCTGCTGCTGGCAGCTGGGTCCAGCCAGGGTCTCCTGGTAGTGTGAGCCAGAGCTGCTTTGGGAACGGGACTTGCTGGGACAGTGAATGAGGATGCTATCCCCAGGTGATCATTAGCAAAGGTTAGGTTTCAGCCTCTCCCTGCAGGATATATAAGCCCCCTTCAATAGCGCAATTGGGAAAGGTCACAGCTGCCTTGGTGGCCCACTGCTGTGGAGGACACCTAAGGAACAGGAAAGACCCCCATGCGGGCCCGAGCTCCCAGGGCTGTCTGTGGCTCGTGGCTGGGATAGGCAGCGATGGAGTCCTTCTCTCCCTTCTCTGGCTCAGGTTTCCCTTAGGGACCCTCACAGCACTAAGGGATGCGCGTCCCCTGTCAGGCCCTCGAATGCCCTCCCACAGCCATGCCTCTCTTAGGTTTCACTCTGGCCTGCTTGGCTCCTAGCAGCCACCAACCCCGTGATGCTGGGCCCTGAAAACACACACAGACCTGGATGAGTGAGGCCACTGGGCACAACCAGGGCTCCCAGCTCACCAGAGCAGCCTAGGACCCAGAGGGTGCTCAGAAACCTACCAGAGCAGCCCTGAACTCCGTCAGACTGAAATCTCCTGTTGCCGGGAGGAGGCGCCAGGCCTGGGGGATGGGTCGTGGGGTGATCTGGCTCCTTTGTGTGTGTCACTTGTAATTAGGTCCAGAGTGAGTTAACTTTTTCCAACAGAGGGAAACTAATAGTTGTCTCACTGCCTTATCTCTCGCCATCCCAAGGTGCCTATCAAGTGGATGGCATTGGAATCAATTTTACACCGAATTTATACCCACCAGAGTGATGTCTGGAGCTATGGTGAGTCATAATCCTGATGCTAATGAATTTGTACTGAGGCCAAGCTGGCTTTTATTGTTAGTTAATTTACATTATATCCTCTGACATGCAAGTATTTTCTTTCGAGATAATGACTAATGATAATGTAATCGTTGCTGTCTATCTATTGTACTGAGAAAACACGACAGAGGAAATCGAGTCCAGCTGCCGTCCAAAAGTCACTGGAGATTGCGATGAGCTGGTCTGGCAGGGTGGGGGGTATGGGAGGGAAAGAGCTTAGGAAACAGCTCTCCCTGCAAAGTCCAACCAAACTTTAATGTTAACCAAACCATTAACGTTGCCATGAATTTGAAGTGAACCAGAGGGAGGTGACAGAAGAAGCTTGGTGGGGAATAGTTCCAGTAGAGAAATGAGGCTTAAGATGAACTACCCTGGCCCTTATGTGTCAGAGAGAACGGCTTGACAAACACACACTGAGGATGTCTGCAGGGATAAAAGAAGAAAGGGAGATGACCCTTGCGTCTTGCTCTCAGGAGGACCGTCTGGTCCGGCCGGGGAATTCTCTGTTTCCTCCTCTGAATCCCAGTGTTGCCCAGCACAGGCCTGTACCCATTCTCAGGAGGGCCCCTCTCCTCACCCGGCCCTAGGTCCCTGCCCTGTCCTGAGCCTACAAGGGCCTCCCATGTTGAGAAAGTGTTGCTGACACATTGTCTCTGACCGCCGTGCCAGGCATGTTCCGCTGCGTTACCGCACTTGGTCCTTGAATTTCACCCAGCAACTTACTGAAAGGCTGGAACCCATGAACCTACCCCTTTACCGAGGAAAATCAGTTACCCCAGCCATCTACAGCAACAGGAGCAAGGGAGGAGTCGCCTCACCTCTCTAGAAATGTGTATTTGAGGAGAACACTATTGAAAGGAATTTCCAAGAATAATCTAGTCAGTACCACAAAAGCAAAATTATTCAGGTTATCGTCCTTTGTTATTTAGTATTTTTTCTTTTTCCTATAGCATTATTAACTTTCTGATTTTCCAAATACATACATATTTTTAAATTTCCTGAGTCTTTATCTCTTCTGTTAAAATGTAAGATTTATGACACAAAGGCAGAGATTTGTGTCCATGAATAAGTGAAGTTTGGTGTGCACCTGTGAGCTGAGCTGCCTCAATTAATGGAACAGATAAGGAAATAAAGGTCTGCTGATGCATCGTTATTTTCAGCCATTTTCAGAATGTGTCTCCTCTCCACGAGGGAACCCCGGGGTCCTGCCCCAAGCCATTTATTTTGTCCCCATGCAGCCGGTCCCTCCTGCCCCAGGCACAGCCCTGTCTCCTGCTGGTCTCCCCTCTTCCCACTTGCTCTCCCTCATCTATGTTCCAGACAGCAGCCACATATATTTTTTAACTTTTTTTTTTTTTGAGACAGAGTCTTGCCCTGTCGCCCAGGCTGGAGTGCAGTGGTGCAGTCTCGGCTCACTGCAACCTCTGCCTCCCGGGTTCAAGCAATTCTCCTGCGGCAGCCTCCTGAGTAGCTGGGATTACAGGCATGCACCACCACGCCCAGCTAGTTTTTTGTGTCTTTAGTAGAGACAGGGTTTCACTATGTTGGCCAGGCTGGTCTCGAACTCCTGACCTCATGATCTGCCCGCCTCAGCCTCCCAAAGTGCATATTTTTTAACTTTATCAGACTTTTCATTCTCTGCTCAACATCTTTCTTTGGTCCTCCAGGTATGTTCACATAAAACCGGAGCACCTGGCCATGACTGATGGGTTGCTGGGCCATCTGGCCCTGGCAACTCTCCCGTCCGCCAGGTCCCCCTCCCCTCACGCTCCAGGCACAGCCAGTGTGTGCCAGCGCAATGCCCACACTCCATGCACAAGTGGAAGCCCTCTCAAATTCAGGGGCTTAGTGCCTTGATGTGGTCACACCCATTCTCAGGAAGTAGGTTCCCACTGAAAACATTGTGTGTTTTCAACATCATTGAGGCTGCCACGGCAGATTATAATCACTGGCCTGGGCAGCCCACTGGAACTACCAGACCATGAGCCTGAATTTTCAGTTTAAAAATCATATCCTGTTTTCTCTACTCTCTAGTCTCTAGTCAAGGCAAATTATTCAATTTAATAAATTAGGGGCCTAGTGTGTTGTACCAAGGAGCTAAAAAGAGAGAACTCGCAACACCTTCCAGTCCATTCTCCACCTAACACTGGCTACACTAGCTCTCCTCCCTCTCGCTGTTTGTTCCAAAATCTAATAACCTGTCTTCCCACTAGAATTCATCATACATGTTTAAAAACTTAGTTAAATAGTAGTTAAACTGACTGCATAGATCTGGAAATCAGACAGTCTTTCTTTTACAAATCCATATAGACTATGGTGTTGGGAGCAGGGGATGACACAAGAATCTATTTTCTTGCCCCCAAACCATTGCTTTCCTTCCATTGTTAAGCTTGCATTCTGTGTATTAATTCAGGTGGTTCCATTTGGGAATGGCCTCTGTTATCCAGAGATGGGAGGGCCATCAGAACTCGGGGTTGTCTGAAAAAACACTGATTCTAAAATTATCATTGCTTTCACTTGTTTTTAACCATCATAGTTGTTTGATTTTGAAGGAAAAATATGAGGGTTTTTATTCTATGCTTGTTATATCTTTATTGTGGTTTTGTATTTTTTAGATTTTAGTACCTGACATTTTTTTAACTTTTATTTTAGGTTCAGGGTACATGTGCAGGTTTGTTACGTAGGTAAATCTGTTCATAGGGATTTGTTATATAGATTATTTCATCACCCAGGGATTAAGCCTAGTACCCATTAGTTATTTTTCCTGATCCTCTCCCTCCTCCCATCCTCCACCTTCCTATAGACCCCAGTGTGTGTTGTTCCCCTCTACGTGTCCATGTGCTCTCATGATTTAGCTCTCACTTATAAGTGAGAACACACGGTATTTGGTTTTCTGTTCCTGCATTAGTTTGCTAAGGATAATGGCCTCTAGCTCCATCCACGTTCTTGCAAAGTACATGATCTCATTCTCTTTTGTGGCTGCCTAGTGTTCCATGGTATATATGTACCACATTTTCTTTATCCAGTCTGTCATTGATGAGCATTTAGGTTGATTCCATGTCTTTGCTATTGTGAGTAGTGCTGCAGTGAAAATATGCATGCATACGTCTTTATGGTAGAATGATTTATATTCCTTTGAGTAATGGGATTGCTGGGTCAAATGGTAGTTCTGTTTTTAGCTATTTGAGAAATTGTCACTCTCTTTTCCACAATAATTGAACTAATTTACATTCCCACCAACAGTGTAAAAGCATTCCTTTTTCTCCACAACCTCACCAGCATCTGTTGGGTTTTTTTGTTTTTTGTTGTTTGTTTACTTTTCGATAATAGCCATCTGACTGGTATGAGATGGTATCTCAGTGTGGTTTTGATTTTTATTTCTTTAATGATCAGTGATGTTAAGCTCTTTTTCATATACTTGTTGGCTGCATGTATGTCTTCTTCTGAAAAGTGTCTGCTCATGTCCTTTGCCCACTTTTTAATGGGATTGTTTGATTTTTTCTTGTGAATTTGCTTAAGTTCCTTATAGATGCTGGTTATTAGACCCTTCTCAGATTTGTAGCTTGCAAAAATGTTCTCCCATTCTGTGAGTTGTCTATTCACTCTGATGATAGTTTCTTTTGCTGTGCAGAAGATCTTCAGTTTAGTTAGATCCCATTTGTCAATTTTTGCTTTTGTTGCAATTGCTTGATGTGTCTTCATCATGAAATCTTAGCCCATTCCTATATCCAGAATGGTATTACCTAGGTTGTCTTCCAGGGTTTTTGTAGTTTGGGATTTTACATTTAAGTCTTTAATCCATGTTGGGTTTATTTTTGTATATGGTGTAAGGAAGGAGTCCAGTTTCAGTCTTCTTCATGGCTAGCTAGTCATCATTTATTGAGTAGGGAGTCCTTTCCTCATTGCTTTTTTTTTGTCAACTTTGTCAATGATCACATGGTTGTAGGTGTGCAGCCTTATTTCTGGGCTCTCTATTCAGTTTCATTGGTCTGTATGTCTGTTTCTGTACTAGTACCATGCTGTTTTGGTTACTGTATCCCTGTAGTTTAAAGTCAGGTAGCATCATGCCTCCAGCTTTGTTCTTTTTGCTTAGGATTGCCTTGGCAATTCAGGCTCTTTTTTGATTCCATGTGAATTTTTAAGTTGTATTTTCTAGTTCTGTGAAGAATCTCATTGGCAGTGTGATAGGAGTAACATTGAATCTATAAAATACTTTGGACAGTATAGTTGTTTTAATGATATTGATTTTTTCTATCCATGAGCATGGAATGTTTTTCCATTTGTTTGTGTCATCTCTGATTTCTTTAAGCAGTGTTTTGTGGTTCTCATTGTAGAGATCTTTCACATTCCTGGTTTACTGTATTTCTAGGTATTTTATTCTTTTTGTGGCAATTGTGAATTGAATTGCATTCCTGATTGGGCTCTCAGCTTGACTGTTGTTGGCATATTGGAATGCTAATTATTTTTGAACATTGATTTTGTACAACCGAGTCTTCACTGAAGTTGTTTATCAGCTTAAGGGGCTTTTGGGCCAAGACTATGGGGTTTTCTAGATATAGGATCATGTCATCTGCAAACAGAGATAGCTGTTTTCCTTTCTTCCTGTTTGGATGTCCATTATTTATTTCTCTCACCTGATTTATCTGGCCAGGACTTCCAATACTATATTAAATAGGAGTGTTGAGAGAGGGAATCCTTGTCTTGTGTCAATTTTCAAGGGGAATGTTTTCAGCTTTTGCCCATTCAATATGATGTTGGCTGTGGGTTTGTCATAGATGGCTATTATGTTGAGGTTTGTTCCTTAAATACCTAGTTTATTGAGAGTTTTAAACATGCTGAATTTTATTGAGAGCCTTTTCTGCATCTATTGAGATGATCATGTGGCTTTTGTCCTTAGTTCTGTTTATGTGGTGAATCACATTTATTGATTTGCATATGTTGAACCAATCTTGCATCCCAGGGATGAAGCCGACTTGATTGTGGTGGCTTAAGCTTTTTGATGTGCTCCTGGATTTGATTTGCCAGTATCTTGTTGAGGATTTTTATGTCTATGTTCATCAGAGATATTGGCCTGAAGTTTTCTTTTTTTGTTGTATCTCTGCCAAGTTTTGGTATCAGGATGACGTTGGCCTCATAGAATGAGTTAAGGAAGAGTCCCTCCTCCTCAATTTTTTTGGAATAGTTTCAGTAGGAATGGTACCAGCTTTTTTTGTACATCTTGTAGAATTTGGCTGTGAATCCATCCAGTCGTGGGCTTTGTTTTGGTTGGTAGGCTGTTTATTACTGATTCAATTTTGGAGCTCATTATTGGTCTGTTCAGGGTTTCAGTTTCTTCCAGAGGTTTTTATTTTTATCAAATGGAACTTAAGCTTTTTCATTTCCAATTTTTTTATGATGTAAAAATGTGCAGTTTATAGCCCTGTTCAGAATCTGCATCTTCCTCATTCTGCAGATACAGGTCCCTCAGAGCAGGTGACTGAGGGTGTATCCTGTCTGGAGCATAATACTTACGCTAGTAGAGTTACTGTTGTCTTTATTGTTAATTACCAAAGTTTACCACTTATCAGTCACTTACTACTTGCTGGGCATCACGCTAAGGATTTCAGTTGTATTATCTTGTTGGGTCCTTACAGCCATCCTGTGAAACAGATACTGTTATTATCCCACTTTATAGAGAGGTAAACTGAGGCTTCCAGCACTGAAGCAAATTGCCCAAGACTACAGAAATGTAGGTTTCTAAACATCAAGAAACAGTAACCAGCAATGATGAGTAAAGCAAGGGATTGTGATCGTTCATTCATGATCCCACTGCCTTCTTTTCTTGTGCTATCCTCTCAGGGGTGACCGTTTGGGAGTTGATGACCTTTGGATCCAAGCCATATGACGGAATCCCTGCCAGCGAGATCTCCTCCATCCTGGAAAAAGGAGAACGCCTCCCCCAGCCACCCATATGCACCATCGATGTCTACATGATCATGGTCAAGTGTGAGTGACTGGTGGGGCTGTCCACATTGCCTAGCTGAGCCTTGGTGGCTGCTCTTAGCCAAACACCTGAGGCCTTTACATCCCTGGAGAAATGTCATCACATTACATAAGGCAGGCACATAAATCCAGAAACATCTGTAAATACCCCTTCAAGCATTCTTCTAAAGACACTTCTTGACTCATTGGGCAGTGTGACCTGACATTTGCCCATGTTTGCAAGCAAATAAATAAAACTAAAGGCTTCTGGAAGTCATTACACCAAAATATTCTATTCACTGAGTTACTCAATGAAATACCGAGTTGCCCTATATTTTGAAGCCTGTTACCAGGGAGACTGAATGTTTTTAAATGCATGACAGTGCGTAACAACATAAGGCTAATAGAGTCAACATTTCTGCTTTGACTTAAACCTTTTAAACCAGTGGATTTATGTGAAGTCTCTGCAGTGTGGCATTTAAACATTTTAATCTAAATAAGAGTGTGTAACTTGATTGATGCTATTATTCTACCAGATTCATGAGTGCAGTGGGCTCTGGAGGTAGCATTACATGCATGGGATGAGCATTTGCAAAGTAAAGTTGTACAGGGAATATGACAGAGCCAAGTTAATGTAAATATTAATGCCTTTCTGAACTCTAGACCACAGAGTTAATCTTTTTTAACTTCCTCGGTTTGGGCTAAGGAAGCTGTGATCCAGAGAAGCCACGTGATTTGTCTAAGGTCACATAGCAGTCTGGCCTAAAATAGCTTGACATCTTGTGGATGGAAAATAAATGTGATCCCTCAAGAGGCATGAGGATTTCCAGGCAGTAGCCATACCTCCAAATTGTTTCATCTGGATTTAGATTGTTGGGTAGTCACATGAAGCAACACAGTTAAGTGTGTCCTCCTGTGGAAGTTGCCAGCACAGCCAGCCCTCTCACTTGTATGCATGCCCACTGGGTATGTGCTGTACTGGAGACGCCGGGGGCAGGGGCCCAGTCCCAACCCCAAATTCTTTAAAGCCTATTTTTCTACGTTGCATCTGGTTTCCTACCTGAAGGAATGCTAAGGGTGGATGTTGAGTGAGGACCTTGGTGCAGGGCACCCTGTAGTCAGGATAGTTCACAGAGAGCAATTGCACAGACCCACACTGCTCCATCCCCTCAGGTGACAACACAGGATGCTGACCCCAGGAAGAGTGGGCATAGAAAAACTAGAGGGCATTATTGTTATTCTGATTCAAATGTACGATGCTGGCATGGTCTTTAAACAGTAACCAGTACTAGTTGGCCAAGACAGAAAAGTCTACCACAAAGACTTCGTTCTTTCATCACTTATTTGACTGGAAGTGTCGCATCACCAATGCCTTCTTTAAGCAATGCCATCCTTATCATTTCTTCCGGTGTTCTAATTGCACTGTTTTTTCTCATTCCTTCCCCAGGCTGGATGATAGACGCAGATAGTCGCCCAAAGTTCCGTGAGTTGATCATCGAATTCTCCAAAATGGCCCGAGACCCCCAGCGCTACCTTGTCATTCAGGTACAAATCGCAGTCTGTCCTTCCATTGGGAAGAGTCCCTCTAATGAGCATCTCATGTCACTGTGTTCTGTCACATGCAAACCTGGCCTCCCTGTGTCCCAGATGGCATTATTAAGCCCTCCAACGCATTAGAGCAAGCCTCAGTAAGGCGCAGGCCACATTGTGAACTAAGCAGTGTCCGTGAGTGGGGCCCACCCAACTCCATCTCCCCCTCCCCGTCTGGACTCTCCTCCCGTGCTCATCCTCACTGTCCAGCTAGCCAAAGCCTCAGCTGGGTCTAACAGAGAAGCATGGTCTATCGGGCTTTGGTGTCAGGCAGACGTGCCTTCACACCCCTGACTCTCCACTTCTTCCCGTCACCCAGGAAGCTGATCCACCTATCTCCTTCCATAACACAGGAATACCAAAACCAAGCTCACAGGATTGTCTCAAAGATTGAATAAAATATGTTGCAAAATACACTCCCTAGCACCTCACAGCAAGGTGCACACTCGATGAATGCTGCAGCATCTTCCCTTTCTGTTTCCTCAGAAGCTATTTGCATCTCATGTAGGGGCTTTCAAGCATCAAAGGATGGTTCATGTTTTATTTTAAGGCACCCACATCATGCCATGAGGGGAGGCAGCTATAATTTAGAGAACCACGGGGGATTTCATTTTCATTATAACGAAATTGGCAAACACACAGGCACCTGCTAGCAATAGACCCCTGCTCCTACAGCCAAGAAGTGGAATAGCATCTCTATGGGCCATTCTAATAGCCTCAAAATCTCTGCACCAGGGGGATGAAAGAATGCATTTGCCAAGCCCTACAGACTCCAACTTCTACCGTGCCCTGATGGATGAAGAAGACATGGACGATGTGGTGGATGCCGACGAGTACCTCATCCCACAGCAGGGCTTCTTCAGCAGCCCCTCCACGTCACGGACTCCCCTCCTGAGCTCTCTGGTATGAAATCTCTGTCTCTCTCTCTCTCTCAAGCTGGGTCTACTCATTTGAACAAATTGAATTTTAGGGAAAATAACAACCATCTAGTGAAACTCACATGGAGATGAAGTCAATTTTAACCAAATGGTAAAATCAAAATCAAAATAAATTAAGTGCATTAATTATTTTGTTGCATTGCAACAACTTGATTGTAAGCCTTTTAGGTCCACTATGGAATGGAATTAAATCAAAACTAAACCTAGTTGCTCTAAAACTAACTATTAAGACAAAAATTAAACACCTTCACGATATACCCTCCATGAGGCGCACCACCTGCATTCAGGAAAAGTGGACGAGATGTGGTACAAGCAGTCCATGGGCAACTGCTCTGTTTCTTTTTCAGAGTGCAACCAGCAACAATTCCACTGTGGCTTGCATTGATAGAAATGGGGTATGTACGAACACCTTATAAGCCAGAATTTACAGCTCTCCACTATGGCTCTATTTTACATGGAAAATGCCTTAACCTAAATAATCTTAACCCAGATAATCTTGAGTTTTCTTCCTGTGTGGGTTTTTCCCTGCATAGCTGTCATGCCTCACAGTGCCATTCAAAGCGTGACTCCTGGACCAGTAGTAGCATCACCTGGCAGCTTGTTAGAAACTCCATTTTTCAGGCCACCGCCCCAGTTTGACCAAATCAGGACCTCTGGGGGTGGCACCCAGTAGTCTGTGTTTGAGCCACTTTCCAGGTGATGCTGATGTCTATTGAAGTGTGAGGCCGTGGTCTAGACCACACTGTGCCATGCAGAAACCACTAGCCACATGTGGCTACTTCAACTTAAATGTTAATAAGTTAAAATTAAATAAAATATAAAATTCAGTTTCTCACACATGTGAAGTGTCCAGTAGCCACATAGTGGTGACCCTACTGAAGAGCACAGCTCATAGCACACCTCCCTCACTGCAGAAAGTTCTGCTGTACAGCACCCAGCACAGCCCTGCTGCCCACCCTGCAGCCTGCGGCCCAGTAGCACCGGCACCCGCTAGGGTGCAGACTCTCAGGCCTGCCTGACCTACTAATCAGAACCTGCATCTCAAGGAGATCTCGGGTGATTTTTGCAAACACTGAAGTTGGGGCAGCTCTGACTGGAGTAACCTTCCCTCATTTCTTCCTGCAGCTGCAAAGCTGTCCCATCAAGGAAGACAGCTTCTTGCAGCGATACAGCTCAGACCCCACAGGTGCCTTGACTGAGGACAGCATAGACGACACCTTCCTCCCAGTGCCTGGTGAGTGGCTTGTCTAGAAACAGTCCTGCTCCTCAGCCTCCTCGACCCACTCAGCAGCAGCCAGTCTCCACCACCCAGTGTCCAAGCCAGGTGCTCCCTCCAGCATCTCCAGAGGGGGAAACGGTGGCAGATTTGCAGACACAGTGAAGGGCGTAAGGAGCAGATAAACACATGACCGAGCCTGCACGAGCTCTTTGCTGTGTCTGGGTTGTTTGCTGTACTTCTGTTTTAAGAATGAATCTGCAAAATTTCTAGCTTATGAAGCAAACCACAGACACACACATCTGTGTGTGTGAGTGTGCATGATGTGTGTACATGATGTGTGTATGTGTGTACATGTGTGTACATGATGTGTGTGTGTGTGACAGATTTGATCCCTGTTCTCTCTGCTGGCTCTATTCTTGACCTGTGAAACATATATGTAACTAATTAAATATTAGTTAATATTAATAAATTTTAAGCTTTTTCCAGATACTCACAACCTGCTAACACACACACACATATACACACACACATACACATACACATATATACACACCACACACATACACAGACACCGCACATACACCATACACAGACACATACACATGCACACACATATATACACACATACACCACACACACACATACACACCACACACACATACATGTATACACACATACACACACCACACATACACCACACATACCACAAAAACCCACACACATACACATGTACACACCACACACACCACATACACACACGTATACACACATATATACACAGATACACACACCACGCATACGTACACACCACTCATACATACACACCACACACATGTACACACAACACACACAACACAGACACACACGTACCACACCACAGACACATATGTATGCACACATACACACCCACACCACACACACACCACACATACATACACACAGACACGTACATACCACACACAACATTACATACACACGTATCCATACACCACACACACCACACATACACACACCACACACACATACACACACCACACACACACCACAAAAACCACACACACATACAAACATATACACACTACACACACCACACACACACATACACACATACACACATACACACCACACACATACACACCACACACACACACACGTACACACACCACACACACATTAACACACCACATACACATATGTATGCACATACACACACCCACACCACACACACACAACACATACCACACACACATACACACATAGACACACACCACACACACACACACACACCACACACACACCGCAAAAACCCCACACACACACAACATATACACCCCACACACACACATATACACACACATACACACCACACATATACACACCACACACACACCACAGACACACACCACACATCACACATACACATACACACACCACACACACACGTACACACACCACAGACACATGTACCACACCACAGACACATATGTATGCACACATACACACCCACACCACACACACACAACACATACCACACATACATACACACATAGACACATACCACACACCATACAAACACATGTATACACACACCACATATACACACACATACACACCACACACACCCACATGCACACACCACACACATACATACACCACACACACATACACCACACACACAGCACACATACACACACATATACATACACCAGACACACATACCACATACACACCATAGATACATGTACACATGCATACACATACGCACACACATACACACACTCCCCTCAAGGCAGTTTATCCTGAGAACTTTAAATTTACAAAAGACACACGTGTCCATTACTTTCAGAAGTACAGCAAAGAACCCACTTTCTTTTGCAGCAACAGCAAGAGGGCCCTCCCAAGGCTCCTGCTCCCCGTCATAAGTCTCCTTGTTGAGGACATTCACAGGGTTCAGAACCCGGGGATCCTGCATGGGATGGTGCTTTACTGATGACTTCACCTCTGATTTCTTTCCACTTTCAGAATACATAAACCAGTCGGTTCCCAAAAGGCCCGCTGGCTCTGTGCAGAATCCTGTCTATCATAATCAGCCTCTGAACCCCACACCCAGCAGAGATCCACACTACCAGGACCCCCACAGCACTGCAGTGGGCAACCCCGAGTATCTCAACACTGTCCAGCCTACCTGTGTCAACAGCACATTCGACAGCCCTGCCCACTGGGCCCAGAAAGGCAGCCACCAAATTAGCCTGGACAACCCTGACTACCAGCAGGACTTCTTTCCCAAGGAAGCCAAGCCAAATGGCATCTTTAAGGGCTCCACAGCTGAAAATGCAGAATACCTAAGGGTCGCGCCACAAAGCAGTGAATTTATTGGAGCATGACACGGAGGATAGTATGAGCCCTAAAAATCCAGACTCCTTCGATACCCAGGACCATGCCACAGCAGGTCCTCCATCCCAACAGCCATGCCCGCATTAGCTCTTAGACCCACAGACTGGTTTCGCAACATTTACACCGACCAGCCAGGAAGTGCTTCCACCTCGGGAGCATTTTGGGAAGTTGCAGGTGCATTCCTTTGTCTTCAAACTGTGAAGCATTTACAGAAACGCATCCAGCAAGAATATTGTCCCTTTGAGCAGAAATTTATCCTTCAAAGAGGTATATTTGAAAAAAAGAAAAGTGTATGTCAGGATTTTTATTGATTGGGGATCTCAGAGTTTTTCATTGTCGCTACTGATTTTTACTTCAATGGGCTCTTCCAACAAGGAAGAAGCTTGCTGGTAGCACTTGCTACCCTGAGTTCATCCAGGCCCAACCGTGAGCAAGGAGCACAAGCCACAAGTCTTCCAGAGGACACTTGATTCCAGTGGTTCTGCTTCAAGGCTTCCACTGCAAAACGCTAAAGATCCAAGAAGGCCTTCATGGCCCCAGCAGGCCGGATCAGTACTGTATCGAGTCATGGCAGGTACAATAGGATAAGCCACTCTGTCCCTTCCTGAGCAAAGGAGAAACGGAAGGGATAGAATTCTTCCTTAGACTTACTTTTGTAAAAATGTCCCCACGGTACTTACTCCCCACTGGTTGACCAGTGGTTTCCAGTCGTGAGCGTTAGACTGACTTGTTTGTCTTCCATTCCATTGTTTTGAAACTCAGTATGCTGCCCTTGTCTTGCTGTCATGAAATCAGCAAGAGAGGATGACACATCAAATAATAACTTGGATTCCAGCCCACATTGGATTCATCAGCATTCAGACCAATAGCCCACAGCTGAGAGTGTGGAATACCTAAGGATAGCACCGCTTTTGTTCTCACAAAAACATATCTCCTAATTTGAGGCTCAGACGAAACCCATCAGGTCCTTTGGGGCATAGATCAGGAGACTACAAAAATGAAGCTGCTCTGAAATCTCCTTTAGCCATCACCCCAACACCCCAAAATTAGTTTGGGTTACTCATGGAAGATAGTTTTCTCCTTTTACTTCACTTGAAAAGCTTTTTACTCAAAGAGTATATGTTCCCTCCAGGTCAGCTGCCCCCAAACCCCCTCCTTACACTTTGTCAAACAAAAAGTGTCTCCACCCTGAGTCATCTATTCAAGCACTTACAGCTCTGGCCACAACAGGGCATTTTACAGGTGCGAATGACAGTAGCATTATGAGTAGTGTGGAATTCAGGTAGTAAATATGAAACTAGGGTTTGAAATTGATAATGCTTTCACAACATTTGCAGATGTTTTAGAAGAAAAAATTCCTTCCTAAAATAATTTCTCTACAATTGGAAGATTCAGCTAGTTAGGATCCCACCTTTTTTCCTAATCTGTGTGTGCCCTGTAACCTGACTAATTAACAGCAGTCCTTTGTAAACAGTGTTTTAAACTCTCCTAGTCAATATCCACCCCATCCAATTTATCAAGGAAGAAATGGTTCAGAAAAATTTTCAGCCTACAGTTATGTTCAGTCACACACACACATACAAAATGTTCCTTTTGCTTCTAAAGTAATTTTTGACTCCCAGATCAGTCAGAGCCCCTACAGCTTTGTTAAGAAAGTATTTGATTTTTGTCTCAATGAAAATAAAATTATATTCATTTCCACTCTATTATGCTCTCAAATACCCCTAAGCATCTATACTAGCCTGGTATGGGTATGAAAAATACAAAGATAAATAAAACATAGTCCCTGATTCTAAGAAATTCACAATTTAGCAAAGGAAATGGACTCAAAGATTCTAACCTTAAAACAACGTGACAAATGCCAGACAGGACCCGTCAGCCAAGCACTATGAGAGCACAGAGCAGGGAGGTTGGGTCCTGCCTGAGGAGACCTGGAAGGGAGGCCTCACAGGAGGATGACCAGGTCTCAGCCAACGGGGAGGTGGAAAGTGCAGGTGCAGCAGGGGCACCCTGACCAAGGAAACAGCTGCCAGAGGCCTCCACTGCTGAAGTCCGCATAAGGCTGAGGTCAGTCACCCTAACAACCTGCTCCCTCTAAGCCAGGGGATGAGCTTGGAGCATCCCACAAGTTCCCTAAAAGTTGCAGCCCCCAGGGGGATTTTGAGCTATCATCTCTGCACATGCTTAGTGAGAAGACTACACAACATTTCTAAGAATCTGAGATTTTATATCGTCAGTAAACCACTTCCATTATTCATTCACCTCAGGACATACAGAAATATTTCAGTCAGAACTGGGAAACAGAAGGACCCACATTCTGCTGTCACTTATGTGTCAAGAAGCAGATGATTGATGAGGCAGGTCAGTTGTAAGCGAGTCACATTGTAGCATTAAATTCGAATATTTTTGTAGTTTGAAACAGTAACCTAATAAAAGAGCAAAAGCTATTCTAGCTTTCTTCTCCTTCATATTTTAATTTTCCACCATAAATTTTAGTTGCTAAATTCTATTAATTTTAAGACTGTGCTTCCCAAAATAGTTCTCACTTCATCTGTCCAGGGAGGCACAGTTCTGTCTGGTAGAAGCCACAAAGCCCTTAGCCTCTCCACAGATCTGGCGACTGTGGTGGGCAGGTCAGGAGAGGAGCTGCCCAAAGTCCCATGATTTTCACCTAACAGTCCTGATCCGTCAGTTCTCAAAGCTCGGACTCCATCCCTGAAGGTCTTCCTGATTGATAGCCTGGCCTTAATACCCTACAGAAAGCCTGTCTGTTGGCTGTTTCTTCCTCAGTCAGTTCCTGGAAGACCTTACCCCATGACCCCAGCTTCAGATGTGGTCTTTGCAAACAGAGGTCAAAGGAAAGTAAGGAGCTGAGAGCTCACATTCATAGGTGCCGCCAGCCTTCGTGCGTCTTCTTGCATCATCTCTAAGGAGCTCCTCTAATTACACCATGCCCGTCTCCCCATGAGGGATCAGAGAAGGGATGAGTCTTCTAAACTCTATATTCGCTGTGAGTCCAGGTTGTAAGGGGGAGCACTGTGGATGCATCCTATTGCACTCCAGCTGATGACACCAAAGCTTAGGTGTTTGCTGAAATTCTTGATGTTGTGACTTACCACCCCCGCCTCACAACTGCAGACATAAGGGGACTATGGATTGCTTAGCAGGAAAGGCACTGGTTCTCAAGGGCGGCTGCCCTTGGGAATCTCCTGGTCCCAACCAGAAAGATTGTGGCTTGATTTTCTCGGGTGCAGCCCAGCCGTAGGGCCTTTTCAGAGCACCCCCTGGTTATTGCAACATTCATCAAAGTTTCCAGAACCTCTGGCCTAAAGGAAGGGCCTGGTGGGGTCTGCTTGGCACTCGCTGGGGGGCCACCCACCCAGTGCCACTCTCACTAGGCCTCTGATTGCACTTGTGTAGGATGAAGCTGGTGGGTGATGGGAACTCAGCACCTCCCCTCAGGCAGAAGAGAATCATCTGTGGAGCTTCAAAAGAAGGGGCCTGGAGTCTCTGCAGACCAACTCAACCCAAATCTCAGGGGCTCTTTCATGATTCTAATGGGCTTGAAATAAGGGTTGAAAACCTTATTTCTAGGGTCTTCCGTTGTACAAGACTGTGGGTCTGTACCAGGGCCACCAGTCAGAGTAGAATAAAAGGCTGGGTGGGGTAGAGATTCCCATGTGCAGTGGAGAGAACAATTTGCAGTCACTGATAAGCCTGAGACTTGGCTGCTAGTGGCCATTTCAAAAGCCTCCAATTCATCGTCACCAGCAGTTCAGCTGGAAAGGGGCAAATACCCCCACCTGAGCCTTGAAAAAGCCCTGGGACCCTCTGCTTTCTCTGAGTAAGTTATAGAAACCAGTCTCTTCCCTGCTTTGTGAATGAGCTGCTATTCCACGTAGGCAACACCTGTTGAAATTGCCCTCAACGTCTATTCTGCATTTCTTTCTTGTGATAAGCACACACTTTTATTGCAACATAATGATCTGCTCACATTTCCTTGCCTGGGAGCTGTAAAACCTTACAGAACAGAAATCCTTGCCTCTCTCACCAGCCACACCTGCCATACCAGGGGTACGAGTTTGTACTATTGAAGACACAGACAGGATTTTTAAATGTAAATCTATTTTTGTAACTTTGTTGTGGGATATCATCCTCTTTATGTAGCACTGAACTTTGTACAATATATTTTTAGAAACTCATTTTTCTACTAAAAGAAACACAGTTTACTTTAGAGAGACTGCAATAGAATCAAAATTTGAAACTGAAATCTTTGTTTAAAAGGGTTAAGTTGAGGCAAGAGGAAAGCCCTTTCTCTCTCTTATAGAAAGGCACAACCTCATTGGGGAGCTAAGCTAGGTCATCGTCATGGTGAAGAAGAGAAGCATCGTTTTTATATTTAGGAAATTTTAAAAGATGATGGAAAGCACATTTAGCTTGGTCTGAGGCAGGTTCTGTTGAGTCTGTTGGGGCAGTGTTAATGGAAAGGGCTCACTGTCTGTTGTTACTACTAGAAAAATCCAGCTGCATGCCATACTCTCATCATCTGCCAGTGTAACCTTGTACATGTAAGAAAAGCAATAACATAGCACTTTGTTGGTTTATATATATAATGTGACTTCAATGCAAATTTTATTTTTATATTTACAATTGATACGCATTTATCAATATAAACTAGACATATCTGGAGAGCCCTAATAATGTTCAGCACACTTTGGTTAGTTCACCAACAGTCTTACCGAGCCTGGGCCCAGCCACCCTAGAGAAGTTATTCAGCCCTGGCTGCAGTGACATCACCTGAGGAGCTTTTAAAAAGCTTGAAGCCCAGCTACACCTCAGACCAATTAAACGCAAATCTCTGGGGCTGAAACCCAAGCGTTCGTAGTTTTTAAAGCTCCTGGGGTCATTCCAAAGTGCAGCCAAAGTTGAGAACTACCAGCCTAGGGATTAGCCACAAGGACATGGACTTGGAGGCAAATTCTGCAGGTGTATGTGATTCTCAGGCCTAGAGAACTAAGACACAAAGACCTCCACATCTGTCGCTGAGAGTCAAGAACCTGAACAGAGTTTCCATGAAGGTTCTCCAAGCACTAGAAAGGAGAGTGTCTAAACAATGGTTGAAAAGCAAAGGAAATATTAAACAGACACCTCTTTTCCATTTCCTAAGCTTGCTCTCTTTATTAAGGGTGGACTAGTAATAAAATATAATATTCTTGCTGTTTATGCAGCTGACATTGTTGCCCTCCCTAAAGCAACCAAGTAGCCTTTATTTCCCACAGTGAAAGAAAACATTGGCCTATCAGTTACATTACAAAAGGCAGATTTCAAGAGGATTGAGAAGTGGTTGGATGGCTTTCATAAAAACAAGAATTCAAGAAGAGGATTCATGCTTTAAGAAACATTTGTTATACATTCCTCACAAATTATACCTGGGATAAAAACTGTAGCAGGCAGTGTGTTTTCCTTCCATGTCTCTGCACTACCTGCAGTGTGTCCTCTGAGGCTGCAAGTCTGTCCTATCTGAATTCCCAGCAGAAGCACTAAGAAGCTCCACCCTATCACCCAGCAGATAAAACTATGGGGAAAACTTAAATCCATGCATACATTTCTGGATGCATTTACTTATCTTTAAAAAAAAAAAAAGGAATCCTATGACCTGATTTGGCCACAAAAATAATCTTGCTGTACAATACAATCTCTCGGAAATTAAGAGATCCTATGGATTTGATGACTGGTATTAGAGGTGACAGTGTAACCGATTAACAACAGACAGCAATGACTTTGTTTTAGAAACATTCAAACAATAGCTTTATAGCTTCAACATATGGTACGTTTTAACCTTGAAAGTTTTGCAATGATGAAAGCAGTATTTCTACAAATGAAAAGCAGAATTCTCTTTTATATGGTTTATACTGTTGATCAGAAATGTTGATTGTGCGTTGAGTATTAAAAAATTAGATGTATATTATTCATTGTTCTTTACTCATGAGTACCTTATAATAATAATAATGTATTCTTTGTTAACAATGCCATGTTGATACTAGTTATTAATCATATCTAACCAACTGTAGGTGTTCTTTCCTGATAACTTTTTGAAAAATCAATAAATTATTTTTAGAGCAGTTTTAGGTTCACAGCAAAACTGAGCAGAAAGTACAGAGAGCCCTCCTGTCCCTACCAGCCTCTCCCACCGTCACCATCACCATCACACCCCAGGAGCCAGAGAATTTTTTAATGGAAAAAAATCCAAGCTAGCTCAGAGGTTTCCTCCTGTGTCTGGGCCAGCCCCTCGGGCTCTCAGATGCATTCAAGCTCTTCACATGCCAGAGCCTTCCAGTGCCCTTGAGACCCCTCATTCCAAAGATCCCTTCATAGTTTTTCTCCTTCACAGAGCCAAGAGGGAATTCCCTGATGGAACAGATTTTTCCATGGCAAGCCCAGGTTTTGTTTCTTCAGAGCACCAAAATAAGTAGAAGTTTGCCCTGATTCTGCTAAAAATCAGAGGAATTAAGTGGGTCCCAGCATGGGCAAGGGGCCTCCCACTCAGCTGCCCCACTCACCGCCAACCTCCCTTACATGTGGGTGGTCCCACCCTCCACCCAGAAGTTTCATGGCAGGGGCTTTCACTGCCATGTTTAATGTAATGAAGCCACTACCTGCACATCGGGAATAGCTACGGTGTGGCAGGGGAGGGTTCTAGGGAGACCAAGCTCAGACTGCAGTCAGGCTTCCTTAACACAGGAGCATGTTCTGAGAAATGCATCATTAGGAGATGTCATCACTGTGCGAGCATCACACAGTGTACTTCACACATCTAGATGGCACAGCCCAGCACACGCCTAAGTGATACGGTGTAGTCTGTTGTTCCTAGGCTAATGATCTGTACAGCCTGGGACTGTACTGAATACTGCAGGCAACTGCAGTACAATGGTAAGGATCTATGTATATAAACATAGCTAAATATTAAAAAGACACAGTGAAAACATGGTATCATAATCTTATGGGACCATGTGAACATCGTTATGTGGCACATTATAAAAACCTAGGTTCTGTGTCTAAATGCTTAAACAGATAAATGAGTACAGAAAGTTTTCTCAGTTCTAGCTGTAAAAGTAGAGTTAGGGGATTTGAACTCAACACCTGAGAAAAAGCAAACCTGTTGATGAAGCAGATGATGCCACCAAAGAGGAGAGAACAGCTTCCCGAAACCCAGCATCAAGGGCCGAGCAGCCAGGAGGCTGGGTGGGGATGCACAGGGCGAGGAGGGCAGGCAGGGTGCCTCCTGCGGGCATCGGAGAGTGGACCAGCACCAGACGCAGCTCCTCTGGCCTGATGGGATGGCCCTGGGGCTCCTGGTGGCTCTGACTTTCGTAAAGCCTCTCCCTCCGGCACCTTTCCCTCCACCAGCCGGCGGCTGCACAGTGCCCTGCCTTGTTTCTTTCACACAGAAGTGAGGGCAGGAAGCAGGCTGTGCCAGCTCACACCACCCCTAATGCTCGCAGTGCTGACTCTAATTATTTCCAGGAAGATCGCAGCTTTGCTTTTGTGCTGTTCCTGGTGAATGCCATCCGTTGCCTACGCACAAACATAGGGCTGAGAGTAAACCACATTTCCATGTGGAAGCAGGACTTCAGGATAGCCAGGTCCACGAACAATGAGAAAATCCGGAGCTTCCCAGCATTCTGCTCAAGGCCCAGCATCCCATATCAGAACCCGCCGCACCCACCGCTCTCTCAGCTCCTGAGCCTCCACACCCTGGCTGCCTGGGAACACCTCAGGCACATGCAGGATAATCAAAGCCTTCAATTAGGGGGTTTAGTCCATATAGAGAAAGTCCAGATTCCGCAGATGAGAAAAGCATGGGGAGCATTCTGAGGTGCTGGCTTTCTGAGCCTGAAATGTTCCCCCGAGTGGAGGCCACGGCTGGCCATCCCACTGAACAGGGCAGACTCAGTGGCACCACTGTCTTGTCACTGACCATCACAATTCCAGCTGAAGCTGGGTGCAGATGGGGTTTCAGCTGGAAGAGATTTTCCCGTTGGGCCAGTAATCCTATAAAAGTCATCATACCTGTCTGGGGAGAGGGGCAATTTCCCTAGAATGGAGAGTCCAACGTGCAGGAGGGAGCTGCTCTTCCTGTCGGGCCTTGGGTGCACCCCTCATAGGGCTCAGGTCCCACTGCTCCAGAAAGGACCTTTAAACATTCAGGTCAAGAAGCAGCAAGATCACATTTGGTATTTGCCCTAGACTTAAAAACAATAAACAAAGCATGATAGGGAGCCCATGGACAGATGTCTGCAATTTATAAATGTGTGCCCTGAAGCACCCTCCCCCTTCTGTGCTCATCACCTCTGAGCCCCAGGGACATGCACGCTGGGGAGGCCAGCCCTGCCCTCACTGCCTTCTGTGGCCTCTGCCTTCCATCTTTCTCTCTACCTGGATGCAGAGCTAGGAAACCTAGAGACTGGGTTCTAAAAGAAATAGAAACCTCTTTTTTATCCTGCTCCTGAGAGTCAACACTTCTGAGCTCAAGCAAAGGGCATTCCCGGTCCTCAGCTCCTTGCCGCCATGTAGATCTGAAGTGAGCCTGTACTGCCCGACTCTCGGTTCTCACCTGTCGCTTAATCCTGCCCCACAATAGGCCACCCCTGGGCTACAACTTGAGCTTCTAGGTGTGCACACTGAAGGCTCTGAACAGGCTCACAGCCCGGGGACACTCGGCAAGGACTCCCCACATTCCCAGCACCTGAGCGTGGCCCAGAAAAGAGAGGGGCAGGCCCCAGATTGGCAGCTTTGTGTCCTTTCTGCCCACCCCCAGGGAAAGGGTGTAGCCCATGGATGGGGAAGTGGGGCTGGGGAGGCCAGGGGCTCTGCAATCCAGGGTCTGCATCACTTAGGACTGAAGGCGGCACTGCCCAGGCAAATGGCACCTGAAAACCCAACAGGAACCTGGAGGCCCAAAGCCTCCAGGCGCCTAAAAACCCATTCACTTTTCTAAACTGCATCGTCCCTTATTTGAACCAGTAATGTCCTTAAAACCTCCAGTGACGCTCTATCTCGGAGGGAGTGGAGGTGGGAGCTGGGAGAGCCGTCCTTCTCTCACTCCAGATGGCTTGGGGCCACCCCTTACTGACTATTTTCATTCTAAAGAGGTTGCTTCTGTCACCCTTTCAGCTTCTCCAGACCCCTCTCCTTCCATCTTTCTCCCTTGTATAATCTAACCTTTCCTGAACCCAAGCAGAAATGCAGTGACAAACCCGCAAGATATTCAGGTGCTGGCACGTTTCCCTCTGCAGTTGCACTTTGCCTGGGCTGACTGGCTTCTCAAGGGCAAGTCTAAGGGAACACTGGCCAGTGCCGCATACAGACTTTAGGGGTCAGGGACAAAGAGATGTGATGTGTGATCTACAGCGTTTCTCCTGTAGATCAATGACACAGAAGACGCTGAAAGGGCAAGCCCCATTGCTGAAACGTTTGCCAGGTCCAAATGGTTCTGGAGCATACTTGCAAACTTTCAAAGAACAGCTAATTTTTGTATTAAAGTGTTTCAGAGCACAAAAAGATGGGAAGCTTCTCAATTTATTCTACAAGGTCCGAATAGCACTAAAAATCAGAGAGATACTACAAAAAGAAAACTATAGCTTTATTTATTAATGTAGATGTAGAAATCCTAAATGAAATGTAGGAAATGGAATTATTTATTCTAGGAATTAAAAGATAGCTCATTTTGTTCATACACATGAGGAAAATAATAGGTGAAATGTTAATATTAACACATGTTCATAAGGCATCAATAACACCCAATCACATTGCTGTTAAAATATCTTAGTCACTCGGGAATAGAGGACAACATGTTTAATTGAAGTATCTGCCAAAAATTAATAAGAAACATCAAACATAAGAGTGAAATACCAAGAGCCTAGCACCTTAAATCAGAACAAGACAAGGATAACTATTATCACCTCTATTATTCAACACTCCAGAAATCCAGTGTTTTGGGGGACAAGAGAAGATATATTACTTAAATATGATATATTTACATCATTAGAATATAGTCAGAAAACCAAATCTGGTCAGCAGCCTGTTTCTATAAGGTTTTATTAGGACACAGCCATGCCTACTTATTTATGTATTGTCTGTTATGACTGCTTTTATACTACAGTGGCAAGTTGGGTAGTTGGAACAGAGATCCTTTGACCTGCAAAGCCAAAAATATTCCCTGTCTGACTTTTTACAGCAAAAGTTTGCCTCTCCCAAAATAATTAGCTGAAAACAAAATTAAACAAGAAAATCGGTAGGGTGAGCACATAGAAATATAATCAGTAGTTTTTCTACATACCATCCATCATTAATTAGACAACATAATGGAAAAGAATTCCATTTAAAATAGCAACTAAAACAACAAAATATCTAGAATTAAACTTAAATGTGTGAGAATAATATGAAAACAGAAACTAAGAATCTTTGCTGAGGCATAAAAGGAGACTCAAAAAGATATATTACATTCATGGATATGAAGACAATGTTATAAAGATACCAATTATCCCTAAATATAACATACATTCAATGCAATTCAAATGAAAATTTCAGTGGTTATTTTGGGGAGTATAAGTTTTAGAATTTGGAATCTAGAATAGAAAATGTACCACAGTAGCCAACAACATTTGGAAAACAATTGAGTAGTGCAGGAATGATATAAAAATATACTATATAAAGCTATAATAACTAAATCTGCACAGTAATTAACGGAAACATAGTTTGGAAGCAGACACGTGTGCACAGGAATGTGTCCATGATAAAGAGGACATCTCCGGATGGGGGAACGTGACAGACTACCCAGCAAATGATTTTGGAGAAAACGCCTATACATTTGAAAATTAATTATAGTTCTATTTCACATCTACCCAAAGACAAATTTCAGATGGACCAAAGATCTAAACATAACAGCCAAAAGAAAGTATTAGGTAAGATGTATGTGAATATTTTTGAATCTCAGGAAAAGGAGGTGATCCTAGTGCATAGCACAAAACCCCAAAGGCATAAAGAAAAAGATGGACAAGAAGGAAATCCAATGTTTTTCAGTTTTTAAAGGAAAAATAACTAACCACTGAAGAAAAGCCAATATATATACAGGGAGAAAAACTTTAAGATATATCAACAATTAATACCCTAAAATGTGAAGAAGTCCAATGAATTTGTAAAAAAATTAAACACTCTATTAAAACTTTGACAGTGTATCAATGGACAATTTATGGAAAATATACAACAGCAAATAGTACTAATGAGTATATAGCCTACCTCACTAACAATGAAAGAAATGCCACTTAAAACAGAATGATAACCTTTCACCCACATTTTGGTGGGAATGTGAATTACTATAAACTTTTTGAAGGGCAAACAAAATTTTACATTTGTATATCCTCTTGATATGGCAACTTCACTTGTAAAGAGAAATTCTATGAACATATTCAACTATAGAAAGATATATAAATTAGAATGTTCACTAAACCACAACTTGTAATGGAGAAAAAATGGAAACTTTTAATGTCCATCGAAAGGGAAACTATCCCATAGGTCATGGAGCATCATAGTATAGAAGTCTGTGCAGCTGATAGAATGATAAATCCAGCCAGGCGCAGTGACTCACACCTGTATTCCCAGCAGTTTGGGAGGCCCAGGCAGGCAGATCACTTGAGGTCAGGAGTTCAAGACCAGCCTGGTCAACATAGTGAAACCCCATCTCTACTAAAAATACAAAAATTAGCCAGGCGTAGTGGCAGGCGCCTGTAATCCCAGCTACTCGGGAGGCTGAGGCAGGAGAATCGCTTGAACCTGGGAGACGGAGTTTGCAGTGAACCGAGATCGTGCCATTGTACTCCATCCTGGGCGATAGAGTGAGACTCCGTCTCAAAAATAATAATAATAAATCCATCTGCAACAGCGTGGAGGTATATCTGAGAGAGAGAGAGTTTTAAATGAAGCAAAACAAGTTACTGAATAATATTTTTGTTTTGGAAAAAAGCTTCTATTTGTGTATATGTCTGTGTGTGTGTGTGTGTGTACAATCTGAAAACCTCTTGGAAATATTAATGTCAATTCGCTAATGGTGGAGACCTCTGGTGAGTAAGGAGTGGAATGTGAAATGACGAAATGACAAAGAGGAAATTTTACTTTTTATTGTATACACTTCTGTTGCTTGAATTTTTATAATGAATATATATTACTTCTGCAATTGTAATAGGAAAAAAATTATGTGTCAGTTCATGGCCTTTCCCCTTCCTTCCACTTGCAACAGAACATTTAGCAATTTCTTATTTAATTTTCTCTTCTTCCTGATCTCTCTCCCCCAGAACAAAATCCTTGCCGCACACCTCCCTGTGGGAGGAGCCCTGAGTGGAAGCGAAGCAGGCCTAGTGGGCCGAGGTGGTGGGGTGTGTGTTTCCTGTTGAGACCACTTCAGGTGGAATGCCCTGGCTCCTAGGAGACCAGGATGGCCCATGTAGGCACAGGATGAGATCCCCACTGGAGTAAGAGGGCATCAGCCAGCTGGCACTGCCCTCACAGAGTGCTGTAGGCCCAGTGGCTGACACAGTGGTGTTTACTTCTCACAGTCCTGGAGTCTGGAAGTCTAACATCAAGATGCTGGCTGATTGGGCTCCTGGTGAAAGAGAGAGAGAGCACTCTGGTGTCTCCTCTTATAAGGATGCTAATCCTATCCTGAAGGCCCCACTCTGATGACTTCATCTAACCCTAATCACTTCCCAAAAACTTCATCTCCAAATACCATCACCTTGGGAATTAGGGCTCCAGCATATGAATTTGGGAGGCACAATTCAGTCCGTAACAGAGAGGTGTCTTTATTTTAGGGTGTAAGAGAAAAAGGAATGATAGAGGACTTTAATCAAAGTATATGCACCCAGCCGCATAAGGGAGAGCCAAGAATTACCTAGAATGTATGTTTGGGTCCTGTTTCTTTTTTTGAGATGGAGTCTCACTTTCGCCAGGCTGGAGTGCAGTGGCATGTTCTCAGCTCACTGCAACCTCCGCCTCCCGGGTTCAAGCTATTCTCCTGCATCAGCCTCTGGAGTAGCTGGGACTACAGGCACCAGCCACCATGCCCAGCTAATTTTTGTTTTTTTAGTAGAGACGGGGTTTCACCATGTTGGTCAGGATGGTCTCGACCTCTTGACCTTGTGATTCACCCACTTTAGCCTCCCAAAGTGCTGGGATTACAGGCGTGAGCCCCCACGCCCAGCTTGAGTCCTGTTTCTTGAAGTGAGATACTGATCCAGGTCTCAGCCATGATGGGTCAACGTTTCAATACAACACATTTTAAATCCTAAGAAACGAACAATATTTTTAAATGTATTGGCTACAGGAACCAGCAACAGAAAGAGTTGCAGTGTGCTTTTAAAAGGGAGTTGAAGCAGCAGGTTGTTGTGTGTTCTCAGTCCCACAGGAGAATTTATCCCTGATGCATGCAGGAATTTACTGAAAATAATTAACACCTTCTCTCCTACCCTTCTAGAATTGTGCTAGTTATGCATCATCCTTGGGGGAATAGAGACAATGGTCACCTATTTATTTTTGGGGAGCTTAGTTCTCTCCTGGGACCTTAGTTGAGAAAGGCCCACTAGCATCTCAGAATAAAGGATGATTTCAAACTTCATCTACTACCTTAACCAAAAGAAAGACATATAAGAATTTAGTAAAGTTCTAATTGAACAGTGAAAGAATTATAACTAAGGAAATAATAAGTGATTATATATAGAAAGAGGGAGAGTTTTAATATAGACAAGACACTGTCCTGAGTGTACATCTAAGACAAATTACTATTTCCATTTTACAGATGAAGAAACATTTAAAGTGCAATATTACACTGCTATTTTGGACACAGTAGCATAGATCTACTACATCAGTGTTTTACCTTCCTAAGAAATTTATTAGGGAAAAGTCATGTCAACCTTGCTGGGGACCAATGCCTCCATAGCTGGATATTTCCTGGAGATCAGCTACCACATTGCCTGGACACCAACCCCAAACTAAAACCAGTCAGCTCTGGGGTAGACCAGGACCCAGGGCTCCCTGAGAGCGATCAGACCCACACAGTCTTATGCCAGCATGCACTGAAGACGCTTAGCCCACCGCAGCACACATTTACTAGCCTACTCTGTGCCAAGCCAGGTGTTTAGCACTGTGGAAATACCTAGGCCAGTGCTCCAAAAGAAAGCTTTACACCCGCAGACGTGCACACACGCACCTGCACACACACACACGAAAGTTGGCGAGGAGCCCTGGGCAGAGCCACCCTCACCCTCACCTGACAGAGGAGGATTCTGGCAACTGGTGACCACCAGGCTGAGCTCCTGCAACCTGGTAAACTGTCAAAGTATTGGGTAAAATGTATGTGAATATTTTTGAATCTTAGGAAGGGGAGGTGATCCTAATGCATAAAATGAAACTCCAAAGGCATAAAGAGGAAGATTGATAAGAAGACCGTTTGACATTTTTTAATTTTTAAAGAAAAGAATAATTAACCACAAAAGAAAACAAAGTAGGAGGAGAGGCTGACTCTTGCCATGTTAAAGAACGAATCAAAAACTCAGCATGGGTTCTAAAACAACATTGTTCATTATAAAAAGTACAGACATAACACAGAAGATAAAGGAGCATACTTCTGTGTCTAGAAAAATATAAAGATCTCCTTAATGAGGTCCTGGAAAATGTAAAACTGGGGAGGCAGTATAAAGATGAGTGCTTTCGGGGAGCCAGTGGGGAGGGACACATGAATCCGCTGAACACGGGGGATTTTCAGGGCAGGAAAATACTCTGTATGAGCCTATAATGGTGGATATATTTGTCCAAACCCACAGAGTATACAACACCAAGAGAGAATCTTCATGTAAACCATGGACTTTGGGAGATCATGATAGGTCCATATATTGTAACCAATGAGCCTCTCTGGGACAGGATATTGATAAGAGGGATGCTGTGCATATAGGGCGACAAGGGCTGTATGGGAAATCTCTATGCCTTCTGCTCAATTTGGCTATGAACCTAAAACCACTCTAAAAATAAAGAATTTTTTTAAAATCACTTTAAGAGGAAAAGGACACGCATTGTAAACCAATTTTTTTGTACTCCTGGCAGTCTGCTAGAGCGCAAGCTTCCCCGCTGTGCCTCCCTTTCTTGCACATGGGAGGTCGCACTTCCCTGCCTCAGAGTCAGGTGGGCCACATGACTAGCTCTGACCCACAGGCTGAAAAGGAAGTGACACAGGAAACTCCCAGGACACTGCAGTGCAGATGCCACCTGTGCCCTAATGACTGCTGGAGACTGTGTGCAGATGGGAAGAGAGAGGGCCCAGTTCAGGCTTCTGCCGTGACCCATGGATGTGGCTTAAAGCCTGTGTTTTGAAGGGTTCCTCTTCTGGGCCTGCTCGCCGTCCCTTCACTCTGCTGCTTCCACTACATCTATACTTCTGCACAGGCTCGCATTTTCAGTCCAAAGCAGGGGGCTGTTGACTCAAGGTTGTCATCTTTCAGCACCCATTCATGATGGCAATTCTTTCTTTCCAAAAATAGCTTTAAACATCTATTTTCTTCCTTTTGAGCATTTTCTACAAAAGTTACTTAGGATATTAGCCAAGTCAACACTACTTGTTCATATCTTGCCACTAGGAAGTTTTCCATCCAGCCATCCACCCACCCATCCATCCATCCACTCACCCACCGACCCATCCATCCATCCATCCATCCATCCATCTGTTCATTCATCTGTGCATTCTCTTGATGAGTATTACTAAGCACCTACATGCCTGCTACTATGCTAGATACTGGGAATTGAATAGGAACAAAGCCAGCAAAGCCTTGCCCCTACCAGGAAACTGCAGCTTATTTCTATGTCCCTCTCTTTCCTGGACACACAGATCTTTAGAAATGTCAGCCTGAAGTCACCATGGAGTTCCAGAATAGCCATATTGGTTTCTTTAGATGGTTCTGTTTTTCTCAGGTATATATTTACTTATTTTAAAAACTTCCAAAACTCCTCATTGAGCTTTCCTACAGAAGGTCACACCTCTCTCCTCTTAAAAAGAATTCCACCTTGCCAGGTCTAGTATTATCTAAATAACCCCGACTTCCCCTCGCTCTTTATCACAAACCAAAGTAATGCAGACCTTTTATCATCTTTCACTTGGACCCCTGGGTGAGCCCACCAACCTGTCTTCCTGACTCTGCAAGTGGTTTCCTCACATCCCTCCTCCACACCACCCCTTCCCAGATCTCACCACAGCCCTCACCTCCTTCAACTGCACATTGCCTTGGGGATAAAGCCCAAGCTCCTCAGCCGGACGTCCATTCCACACCTCAGTGTCCTGTCTGTGCCATACGCTAGCATCCTCCTCACCCCATCCAGCTCTTACTCGTCCATCAAGACCCAGCACAGGTGCCATCACCTACAGAAAGCCACCTCTGCACCCCAGGTTGGGCTAAGCCCTGCCTCTCAGAGCCTTCATAGCACTCTGTACCTCTATTCTCACACAACGTGTCAATATTGAATATCCCACTGTGTAGATTTTTTTCGGACTAGAAAAAGGCTCCTTGGAATCAGGGACTGTGCCATATTACTCTCTAGTTCTCTGGTGCCTGGATAAGCAACCGGCACAGAGTAAGTGCTCCATAAAGGGCTGATGACTGAGCCAGCACAGCCACTGCCTGCACCCTCTGGCACAGCTCCTGCCTGCACACTTTTAGTGAACAGGCAATCCTTCCACTTAGATCCACAACAGGGCAGCTCCTGTAGTGACTTTCTCCTTGTTTTGTGAAATTAACTTCTCAGTGATCAAAGGGAAGACTTTTAGCAAAATGAAATTACCAGCACAACTCTAATTAAAACCCCTCATCAGGAAAGGGCCTGAATCTGGTCTCTATCTGTTGAGCAGCATCAGGACCACCTCATTTACCCATCAGTACCCTACACCCCTCCCCAGTGGCAGGACACCCTCCTCCTGCCACTTTATACTGTCCTAAATGCTGCAGTCTCGCCTACAGTCTTGGATATGCACATCCATGTAACATAGGCTGTACAAGGATACAGCCTTCTTCTTAACAACTGAAATGTCATAGATGCTACTGGATCCTCTTTTGGTGGAGAGGGACACCTACTCCATCATAATTCTGCGTCTTGCTGTTTTCCCTCAGCACTGTCTTGGACACCTCTGTTTACAACGTAAAACTCTAGGTTGTTCTTTGTAAATATCACATAGTACTCTACAGTGTGACTATAACTTTTTTTACACAGCTATTTCCCTGTTGATAGACCTTTGGAAGCCTTTCCCCTGTCTCCACTATTATAAATAATTTTGCAGTGAACATAACTGCATCTCCTGGGTACCTCCAAATGCTCTCCCGGAAACACCACAATGAGGACTCGCTTTGTCCAGGGGTATGGAGATGCTGTACTTTCAATAGACACTTTCAAATTGCTGAATGATATAAGGGGGCCCATTTCTTCACATCCTTGCCAATCCTTAATATTATCAAATTTCATAATTTGTGTCCCTTCAAGGATTTTGCTTTTGGTTGTTGTCTTGTCCTAGTGAAAATGGGCATTGTTTCTCATTTTTATATAAAAATATGCTTATGTTTACATAAAACATAATATAAAATTTAACATGTTGAAATATTTTTTTCTTTATTACCCATTGAAATTTCTTCTGTGACCTTTTCCTTTTGGATTTGTCTTGTCTTTTTATTTCTTTGATATTCCTCCTCTTGTGCTTTTTTTGTTCAACTTTTATTTTAAGTTTTGGGGTACATGTGCAGGATGTGCAGGTCTGTTACTTAGGTAAACGTGTGCTATGGTGGTTTGCTGCACAGATCATCCCATCACCTAGATATTAAGCCCCACATGCACTAGCTGTTCTTCCTTATGCTCTCCATCCCCCAACCCCAGACAGGCCCCAGTGGGTGTTGTCCCACCCCATGTGTCCACATGTTCTCATCATTCAGCTCCCACTTATAAATGAGAACATGTGGTGTTTGGTTTTCTATTCATGTGTTAATTTGCTGAGGATAACGGCTTCCAGTTCCATCGATGTCCCTGCAAAGGACATGATCTCATTCCTTTTTATGGCTGCATAATATTCCATAGTGTATATGTAGCACATTTTCTTTATCCAGTCTGTCATTGATGGGCATTTAGGTTGATTCCATTCTTTGCTATTGTGAATAGTGCTGCAGTGAACATACATGTGCATGTATCTTTATAATAGAATGATCTACATTCCTTTGGGTATATACTCAGTAATGGGATTGCTGGGTCAAATGGTATTTCTGCCTCTAGGTCTTTGAGGAATCACCACACTGTCTTTCACAATGGTTGAACTAATTTACACTCCCACCAACAGTGTAAAAGCATTTATTTTTCTCTATATCCTCACCAGCATTTGTTATTTCTTCAGTTTTTAATAATTACCATTCTGACTGGTGTGAGATGATATCTCATTGTGGTTTTGATTTGCATTTCTCATTGTGGTTTTGATTTGCATTTCTCGAATGATCAGTGACGTTGATTTTTTTTTCGTATGTTTTTTGGCCATATGAATGTCTTCTTTTGGGAAGTGTCTGTTCATGACCTTTGCCGACTTTTTAATGGGGTTGTTTGTTTTTTTCTTATAAATTTAAGTTCCTTGTAGGCTCTGGGTATTAGACCTTTGTCAGATGGATAGATTGCAAAAATTTTCTCCCATTCCGTAGGTTGTCTGTTCACTCAGATGATAGTTTCTTTTGCCGTGCAGAAGGTCTTTAGTTTAATTACATCACATTTGTCAATTTTTGCTTTTGTTGTAATTGCTTTTGGTGTCTTTGTCATAAAATCTTTGACCATTCTTATGTCCTGAATGGTATTGCCTACATTTTCTGCTAAGGACTTTATAGTTTTGAATTTTACATTTAAGTCTTTAATGTATCTGGAGTTAACTTTTGTACAAGGTGTGAGGAAGGGGTCCAGTTTCAATTTCTGCATATGGCTAATCAGTTCTCACAGCACCACTTACTGAATAGGGAATCCTTTCCCCATTGCTTGTTTTTGTCAGGTTTGTCAAAGATCAGCTGGTTGTAGGTGTCAGTCTTATTTCTGAATTCTCTATTCTGATCCATTGGTCTAAGTTTCTGTTCTTGTACAAGTACCATGCTGTTTTGGTTACTGTAGCCTTGTAGTATGGTTTGAAGTTGGGTAGCATGATGACTCCAGCTTTGTTCCTTTTGTTTGGGATTGCCTTGGCTATTTGGGCTCTTTTTTGGGTCCATATGAATTTTAAAATAGTTTTTTCTAATTCTGTGAAGAATGTCAATGGTAGTTTAATGGGAATAGCATTGAATCTATAAATTACTCTGGACAGTATGGCCATTTTTATGATATTGATTCTTCCTATCCATGAGCATGGAATGTTTTTCCCTTTGTTTTTGTCTTCTGTGATCTCTTTGAGCAGTTGTTTGTAGTTCTCCTTGAAGAGGTCCTTCACTTCCCTCATTAGCTGTATTCCTAGGTATTTTATTTTCTTTGTAGCAATTGTGAATGTGAGTTCATTCATGATTTGGCTCTCTGCTTGCCTGTTGTTGGTGTATAGGAATGCTAGTGATTTTTGCACATTGATTTTGTATCGTGAGACTTTGCTGAAGTTGTTATCACCTTAAGAAGCTTTTGGGCTGAGACAAAAGCATTTTCTAGATATAGGATCATGTTATCTGCAAACAGAGACAGTTTGACTTCCTCTCTTCCTATTTGAATACCCTTTGTTTCTTTCACTTGCCTCATTGCCCTGGCCAGGACTTCTAATACTATCTTGAATAGGAGTGGTGAGAGAGGGCATCCTTGTCTTGTGCTGGTTTTCAAGGGGAATGCTTCCAGCTTTTGCCCATTTACGATGATATTGGGTTTGTCATAGATGGCTCTTATTATTTTGAGGTATGTTCCTTCAATACCTAATTTATTAAGAGTTTTTAACATGAAGAGATGTTGAGTTTTATTGAAGGCCCTTTCTGTGTCTACTGAGATAATCATTGGTTTTTGTCTTTACTTCTGTTTATATGATGAATTACATTTATTTATTTGCATATGTTGAACCAACCTTGCATACCAGGGATGAAGCCTACTTGATTGTGGCAGATAATCTTTTTGATGTGCTGCTTGACTCAATTTGCCAATATTTTGTTGAGGATTTTGCATCAATGTTCATCAGGGTTATTGGCCTGAAATTTTCTTTTTTTGTTGTATCTCTGCAAAGTTTTGGTATCAGGATGATGCTGGCCTCATACAATGAGTTAGGAAGGAGTCCCTCCTCTTCAATTCTTTGAAATAGTTTCAGTAGAAATGGTACCAGCTCTTTTTTGTATTTCTGGTAGAATTCAGCTATAAATCTGTCTGGTCCTGGGCTTTTTTTCCACTGTAGGCTTTTAATTACTGCCTCAATTTCAGAACTCGTTATTGGTGTATTTAGGGATACAATTTATTCCTGGTTCAGTACTGGGAGGATAGATGTGTCCAGGAATTTATCCATTTCTTCTACATTTTCCAGTTTATGTACATAGTAATCTCTGATGGTTGTTTGTATTTCCTTGGAGTCAGTGGTGATATCCCCCATATTATTTCTGATTGTATCTATTTGATTCTTCTCTCTTCTCTTCTTTATTAGTCTAGACAGCAGTCTATCCATTTTATTAATTTCTTCAAAAAACCAGCTCCAGCCGGGCATGGTGGCTCATGCTGGTAATCCCAGCACTTTCCGAGGCCAAGGCAGGTGGATCACCTGAGGCCAGGAGTTCAAGACCAGCCTGGCCGAGATGGCTAAACTCCATCTCTACTAAAAATACAAAAAGTAGCCTGGTGTGATGGTGGGCACCTGTAATCCCAGCTACTTGGGAGGCTGAGGCAGGAGAATTGCTTGAACCCAGGAGGGGAGGTTGCAGTTAGCTGAGATCACCCCACTGCACTCCAGCCTGGGTGACAGAGCAAGACTTTGTCTAAAAAAAAAAAAAAAAAAAAAAAACAGCTCCTAGATTTGTTTTTTTTGAAGGGTTTCTCATGTCTCTAGCTCCTTCAGTTCTGCTCTGATCTTGGCTATTTCTTGTCTTTTGCAAGCTATGAGGTTTGTTTGCTCCTGGTTCTCTAGTTCTGTTAGTTGTGATGTTAGATTGTTGATTTGAGATCTTTCTACCTTTTTGATGTGCGCGTTTAGTGCTATAAATTTCCCTGGTAACACTGCTTTAGCAGCGTCCCAGAGATTCTGGCGCACCATCTCTTTGTTCCCCTTAGTTTCAAAGAACTTCTTGATTTCTGCCTTAATGTCATTATTTACCCAGGAGTCATTCAGGAGCAGGTCGTTAAATTTCCATGTCGTCGTGTGGTGTTGAGTGAATTTCTTAATCTTGAGTTCTAATTTGATTGCACTGTGGTCTGAGAGACTGTTAAGATTTCAGTTCTTTTGCATTTGGTGAGGAATGTTTTACTTCCCATTATGTGATCAATTTTAGAGTAAGTGCCATGTGGTGATGTGAAGAATGCATTCTCTGTTGTTTTGTGGGGGAAAGTTCTGTAGACATCTAACAGGTCCACTTGATCCAGAGCTGAGTTCAGGTCCTGAATGTCTTTGTTAATTTTCTGTCTCGATGATCTGTCCAATATTGTCAGCAGGGTGTTAACGTCTCTCATTGTTATTGTGTGAGTCTAAGTCTCTTTGTAGGTCTAAAAACTTGTTTTATGAATCTGGGTGTGCCTGTTTTGGGTGCATATATATTTAGGTTAGCTGCTTTTGTTGAATTGAACCCTTTACCATTATGTAATGCCCTTCTTTGTCTTTTTTTGATCTTTGTTGGTTTAAAGTCTGTTTTGTCACAGCTAGGATTGCAACCCGTGCTTTGTTCTGTTTTCCATGTAATGGATAAATTTTCCTCCATCCCTTTATCTTGAGCCTACATGTGCCTTTGTACATGAGATGGGTTTCTTGAAGACAGCATACCAATGGGTCTTGACTCTATCAAGTTTGCCATTCTGTGTCTTTTAATTGGGGCATTTAGCCCATTTACATTTAAGGTTAACATTGTTATGTGTGAACTTGATTCTGTCATGATGATGCTAGCTGGTTATTTTGCAGACCCTTTTATGTGGTTGCTTCATAGTGTCACTGGTCTGTGTACTTCAGTGTGGTTTTGTAGTGTCTGGTAATGGTTTTTCCTTTCCATATTTAGTGCTTCCTTCAGAAGCTCTTGCAAGGCAGGCCTGGTGGTGACAAATTCCCTCAGCACTTCCTTGTCTGAAAGTGATTTTATTTCTCCTTTGCTTATGAAGCTTAGTTTAATCAAATATGAATCTGGGTCAGAAATCATTTTCTAAAAGGAGGTTTAATATTGGCCCCCAAAATCTTCTCTGGCTTACAGGGTTTCCGCTGAGAGGTCCACTGTTAGTCTGATGGGCTTCCCTTTGTAGGTGACCTGGCCTTTCTCTCTGGCTGCTCTTAATATTTTTTCTTTCATTTCAACCTTGGATAATCTGATGATTGTGTCTTAGGGATGACCTTCTCATGGAGTGTGTTACCGGGGTTCTCTGCATTACCTGAATTTGAACGTAGATCTGTCTTGCTAAGTTGCGGTAGTTCTCCTGGATAACCTGAAATATGTTTTGCAACTTGCTTCTGTTCTCCCCATCTCTTTCAAGTACCCTAATCAGTCACAGGTTCAATCTTTTTACATAATCTCATATTTCCCAGAGGTTTTGTTCATCCCTTTTCATTCCTTTTTCTCTATTCTTGTCTGCCTGTCTTATTTCAGAAAGACAGTCTTCAAGCTCCGAGATTCTTTCCTCCACTTGGTTTATTCTACTCTTCTGTTAATACTTGTGGCTCCATTGTGACATTCTTGTGTTGTGTTTTTCACCTCCATCAGGTCAGTTATTTTGCTCTGAAAACTGGCAATGCTGGTTATCAGTTTCTGTATTGTTTTATTATAATTCTTAGCTTCTTTGTGTTAAGTTAGAACATGCTTTTTTAGTTCAGCAATGTTTGTTATTACTCACCTTCTGAATCCTACTTCTGTCATTTCAGTCATCTCAGCCTCAGCCCAGTTCTGTGCCCTTCCTGAAGAGGTGTTGCAGTCATTTGGAGAAAAGGCACTCTAACTTTTTGAGTTCTCAGCATTTTTGCGTTGATTCCTTCTCATCGTTGTGGGCATATCTACCTTCAATCTTTGAGGTTGCTGACATTTGAATGGAGTCTTTTTTGTTGTCGATGTTGTTAATGTTTGTTTTTCTTTTACCAGCAGGCCACTTTTCCTTAGGGCTACTGTGGTTTGCTAGGGGTCCACTCCAGACCTAGCTGCCTCAGTCCCTCCTGCACCTGGAGGTATCACCAGTAAAGGCTGCAAAACAGCAAATATGACAGCCTGCTCCTTCCTCTTGGAGCTCTGTCTCAGGGGGGCCCTGACCTGATGCTGGCCCAAACTCTCTTTTAGGAGATGTCTGGAGACCCTTCTTGGGGGGTCTCACCCAGTCAGGAGGAACAGGATCAGGGACCCACTTAAAAAAGCAGTCTGGCTGCCTCTTGGCAGAGCAGGTGCACTGTGCTGAAGGGAACCTCCCTCATGCAGACTGTCTGGACTCTCTAGAACCGGGAGGCTGGAAAAACTAAGAGTTGGCTGAATGGCAGAGACAGAGGCTGCTCCTCCTCCTGGGGGCTCCATCCCAGGGAGATCAGAGTTCTGTCCATACAACCCTGGCTAGAGTTGCTGAAATTCCCACAGGGAGGCCCTGCCCAGTAAGGAGGGATGGACTGGGGTCCCACTTAAAGAAGCAGTCTGGCCACAGTCTGGCACAGCAGTTGTGCTGCACTGTGGGGAGCTCCTCCCAGTCTGGACCACTCAGGCTCCCCAGAGCCAGCAGGCTAGAACAGCTGATTCAAACCACGGAGATGGTGGCCGCCACTCCTCCCTGGGGAACTCAGTCCATCTTAGGCAGTCTCAGCTTGCTGCCACTAGCTGTCTAGAATGTCAAGCCAGTGGGTCTTAAATTGTGAGGTGCAGCAGAGGGGCCACAGAATGATGCCACTTGGCTCCCTAGATTTAGCCTCCTTCCTAGGGGAATTCTGCCTTGCTAGAATTACCAGGGCTAGAGTATGCAAAACTCCTGGGTCTCCACATGTGCCTGAGTGGCCACTCCACTGAGACTCCACACAGCTCTGTGCTTTGGACCTAAGGCACTGGTGGAATGGGCTCACGAGTGGATCTTCTGATCTGCAGGTTTGCAAAAATCCATGGGAAAAGCATGGTTTCCCAGACATGGTCGCACAATCACTCACCACCTCCCTTGGCTCGGTTGGGGGCTCCCCTGGCTCTGCCACTCTCAGGAGACCCATACCCCACCCTGTACTTCCTTGCTCTCTGTGGGTTGAGCACTCCACCTCATCAGTCCCAATCAGTCCCAATGTGAGAACCTGGATGTGTCAGCTGAAGGTGGAGAACTCACTCCTTTTATTTATTTTCATTTTTCGAGACAGTCTTGCTCTATTGCCCAGGCTGGAGTGGTGGATCTCAGCTCACTGCAGCCTCTGCTTCCTGGGCTCAAGTGAT
The DNA here is from genome assembly GCF_006542625.1 of Nomascus leucogenys. Taxonomy (NCBI): domain Eukaryota; kingdom Metazoa; phylum Chordata; class Mammalia; order Primates; family Hylobatidae; genus Nomascus; species Nomascus leucogenys. The sequence continues at coordinate 50,463,329 of NC_044397.1, read as the reverse complement.
CCTCTCACCTCAGCCTCCCAAGTATCTGGGACTACAGGCAGTTACCACCTCGCCCAGCTAATTTTTGTAGTTTTTGTAAAGACAGGGTCTCCTTACGTTGCCCAGGCTAGTCTTGAACTCCTGAACAATCCTCCCACTTGAACCTCCCAAAGTGCTAGGATTACAGTTCTGAGCCACTGTGCCCAGCCTTCTCTTTTTATTGACTTATAAAAGTTCATTATTTATTCTGGATTTTCATTTTTAATTTTCTGATCACATGGATTATACATTGTAAATATTATCTTTGGTGAAATGTAATTTTAAATTTTTTACATCAGCTTTATTTTTTGATAAATGTGATGCTTTGTACATCTTGCTTTAGAAGGCCCTCATTTTCCCCATAGATATAAATGTTCTCCCATATTCTTGTCTAGCTCCAGGGCACTTTCATTTTTGACTTCATGACTCCAACAGAAGACTGCCTCTGGCTGCCCCCAATGTAGCTGCTTCTCTCATTCCAGGCCCAATCCTCAGTTGGCATTTCCAGGCCCAGCCCGCCAGGCCTGCCATCCTCATTGCCATCTGCTCACGTCCACCCTCACAATCGCCTATTGCTCCCAGCGTCTCAGCATGTGATGAAAGGTGGATGGAAGCATTCCCAGTGCCCCCACCGCCTTCAGAGTGCAGGCCCTGACTTTCTAGCTCTGGCAAAGAAACGCCTCCCACCACCCATGGCACCTGGAGACTGAGGAGCAACCTGGGTCTTAATGGGTAGGAGATGCATGCAATCCCTGGACGGCTCTAAAAGATGCTTCTCTGGTGCTTCCAGGCAGAGCTATGTGTCCCCACAGGAACTAGCAGCAGCGGGTGGTTGCAAGGGTCTGGAAAATCTTGGCAGGCTCTGTCACAGCCTGCACAATCTTTCCTAGAGAATTGCCACAGCCCTGTTGGAAGAATCAGCCCCACCACCAGGCCTCTCTTCTTCCAGGGCCACTCCCTCACCCACCGTGGGCCTGGGAACCCCCTTAGGACTCCCCACTTCTCTGGAGCCTGGGCAGGCCTCTTACTACTGCCCTTTTTCCACAGGAGAGAACTCTTTCCCCCGTCCTTGTCTGTCTCTGCTGCGCATCTGACACGTTCACCTGGGCTGCACCTTGAGGAACACTGTGCCTAAGTCCCAGGTCAACAAGGAAGGGAGAAGATCACTCAGGAATGAATCTGGCACAAATCGCTGAAAACAATGTGATTCCAAAATGTTCACGCTTTAAACAAAAAGGGGTTAATTTCCTTACTTAGGATAAGCCCCAAGGGAGTCAGCCCAGGGCAGATGGGAGAGCTCAGCATCGCCCAGAGGCACTGCCCTGACTGTGCCAGCTGTCATCATCGTACCAGCTTGCAAGGTTGCTGCTGCCCCTCAGCTGACAAGTTAGAATTCCAGGCAGGAAGATGAGGGATGAGGAGAGAGGAATGGAGAGTGAACCCAGCCCCCTTGGATCAGAAAACCTAGACGCCTGGTTGTGTATCATCTGCCAGGTCACTGGACCCAGATAATGAGAGCTGCCCGAGTTTCGTAGGGCAGCCGCGTTCCTCTAACCTGGGCTGAGGAGGTCACCCTCCCGGGATTAAGTGTTTCCACCAATGACCCTAACACCTGGGGCTACTGTTAGCAGAAAATAAGAGGGAAGAAATTAGCTGGGCAGACAGCACCCAGTGCACACACAGGAGAAACCCAAGGGAGAACAGGGCCACGGCAGTGGACACACTCTCTAGGGTGGAGGTCAGGGCCCCATCGCAGCCTCCGTCAGGCAAGGTGGGAAACGGAGGCTGGACATGAGCGTGCGCAGTGGGTCAGGGTGCGTCCCCAGGCTTCTGGGGATGCCAGGGATGTCACACTCCCACGGTTCGGTGGGGCAGAACCCCAGGGGGCTAATGGGGGCCCGGAGAGCAGAGTCCAACCCATCAGGAAGGCCCTGGGAAACAGGTGCAGGAGGGTGAAGAGAAGGCCTAGAGAGCAGCCTCGGGGGGAAACTCACAGGCACGGGGCAGCCCAGGCAGGACTCCAGGCGGAGGTAACCAAACCCAGGGTCTGCTGCTCGCTGCTGGAATCCAAACACATGAGAGAACTGGTGGGAGGAAAAGAGTGCCAGCAAGCCAAGAAGATGGCCAGCTAGCATCCTACAGCACCACCTCGAGTCGCTACAAGCTTTAGGCTCTTTTATGTTAAGGGCAGGAGACAGAGGAGGGCGTTGGGATCAAGAGGTAATGGAGGACTGCAGACATCTGGGAGCCAGCACGGGTCCAAGAAGGTGGAGAATGGCTTTGTCACAGTGCTCTTGGTCACAGTGCTCTTGGTCAGGTCACAGTGCTCTTGGAAATCTTTCACAAAACATAGTTGTTTACATACTTCTCCTTTAGTCCCAAAGCTAGTTTTAAAAACTACATGATTGCTGTTAATTTTCTCTGTACTCTAAAATTATCCTCCCCTATGTGCAGGAATGGGTAAAGACCCCTTAAAAATGGAGTTGTGTTCTTTTGCTGTTTCACTGTGACAGCATTACAGAGGAAAGCCGTGACTTTGTAGACATAGAGGGGCTCCGCATTGCTCCCAGGTGCACCCCAGGAGTTCTGGGAACAAGATCAGGGCAGGAAGGCCGATTCTAGACCCCACACCCGGCAGGAGCGAGCTCTGCCCTTGCCGGAAGTGACCAGGTTGCGGTTGCGGTTGCAGCTGACCTGCACTAAGGCAGCGCGGCTGCAGAGGGAGAGCCTGGGAAGTGCGGGTAATGGAGTCCTCAGGCCTCCTCCTCACCCCACTTCAGTCATGCAGACCCCCAACCCTGCGGGGCTCTGTGCCAGGGGCTTCAGGCCTGTGGTGGCTCTAGCGGGAAGGTGGGGAAGAATACCCTCTTTTCTTGACTCACCGTGACCCCCGGCCCAGCCTTCTGATTTGGGTTTGATTTTCTCCATTGTACCAGACTTGGGCACTCTCTGGCTTATTTGTGCATCATTGCCTCCACTCCATGTGGGAGTGCTGCACTCACGGGGGCAGCCTGGGGTGTGGAAGGCCTGAGAGCCCTGCAGATCGCTCATGCTTCAGGCCCCACGGCCAGGACCTGGAACCCCTTTGCTTTTACCCTGCCCCCTTCTTCCCACCTAGAATTCTAACGTTTGCCTGGAGGTGCAGCAGCCATCTTGCAACCAGGAGGGATGCCAAGCACCTAGTGTGTTCGTTTTGTTACCTGGAGCCTTTCCTTAAGACTCCTTAGTCCTTCCCAGCTTGCTCTGTTTCCACTCTCTTCCCCCTCAGTCTCTCCAGCTCCTCCCTCTAGTAGCACAGAGCGGTGAATAATCACAGTGGTCATTCACTGTAGAACAAGAAATAACGAGGTGCCGCAGCACAGAGCCTCATTTATTTTGGAGTTTTCATTCATAAACAAGGTAGAATTGAGTATCCTCTTGCTAGTAAATTATCTGAAATCATTGGCATAACGCATCTTGCTTAATAAAGACTGCAAGGCTGCTACAAAGTCAGAAGTTCTGTCCAGAAGTTGGTTTGGTATCTTCCTTCTTCCCTACTTTTTTAACTCACCCCCCAATTTACAAACAACACCAATTTTCTGTGTCTCTCCTACACAGCATCCCCCCTGCAGCCCTCTAAACATGGCCACTATCCCAAATTGGGTGTCTATCATGTTCTTGCTTTTTAAAAAGTTTTATCACAAATGAGTGCATTTCTAAACAACATGTTGTTTCATTTTGTTTGATTTTTGTTGATTCTTAGTTTAGGTGGTCACCTTTCTCCACTTGAGACTATGCTGGTAAGATTACCCATGTTTTGTCAAAGTACATTGAATTTATTTCCTGGGCTGTAGCTTCGTATGCATTCAAACAAAGGATGATGAGAATTACAGGCCCCCTTCCTCCTGCTTTAGCCTAAGTGGCATTCTGTCCTCCACGGTGAGTTTTGCAGATGGCTCACATCATCACAGGCACAGTGTCAGGCCTCACTCAAGGATAGTTTTCTCCGACATCAGGGTAGTTCCCCTGCGAGGGAAGCAAGGACTGCCACAGGTGTGAAGGTTGTTTAGTGAAATGGGAGGGATTTTAATAGGTCATAAAAAGTGTTATTGCTTCTCTCATTTGGAATTGCTCTGCAGAAAACAGAAACGATCATTTTATTTCTCAGGAATGCATCTCGTTAGCTCTAAGGTGATATCATCATATCAACATAGCCTGTACTGCTAAGAGAGAGGGTGACCCCACGATTTGCTCAGTGGCCCAACACAGAAGGATCTTGTGATCAATTGCATTTCTCTTGGTCCTGAATGCATGTAACTTCAGCCTCAACTCGCTTTCCATATGGTCTCAATAAACAAAATTCAGCAAAAAAAATGAGCACCCTAAGCACTGCAGGCACTAAGCATCCCCTGGAGCAAGAGCTGCGAGATCTGGCCTGGTCCTAGGTTTGTGAGCCATTCGCAGTGTGCCCTGGAGTGGCCCTTCCCCTCTGGCCTCAGTTAGCTCATCTGTAAAATGAGGACACTGGACCAGATGGTCTTCACTAATATCCCTTCCAGCTCCACAATTCCAGAATCTTTCAACTTAGAAAGAAACCCGGAGAGTAGAAACGTGACTGGCGAATTCCAGGGTGGGAAAAGCGTTCCAGCCGGCGGCCTGCACTGCATGCATATTCATGGTGCTCGCAGCAGCCAGAGATGCCCCATCGCTTTATTAATCTGCTTCACTGAGCCCAAGTTTGGGTTGGAGGTAGACCAAGACTAACTGGCAGGTGATGGAACTTCAGTTTTCCTTTCTCCCTAACAAAACAACAAGATCCACTGCCTGGTCCAGCCTGCCCACATGCATTTTGCAATAACAAAGACTCTCTGAGGCAGCTTCGAAAGTAGGAGCTGTGCAGACTCTCCAGATTCTAAAGTTAGAAGGTGAAAGCAATCGTCTGCACCTGCCCTGGGATTGAGCATGGCCTCATCTCACAGGAGGACAGGAGCACAGCCCCTCCTCCTGATCCGAGGAACTCATCCAGGCTCTACTACTCACTAATGGGTAGGACCTTGGCAAATCCTGCATCCCCTGTACAATGAGATGTGGGACCAGAGGGTCCCTAAGGCTAGCCCATCTCTAACGGATTGCGATCAGACAACCTGTCTATAATAAAAGAAACACACGCAGATGCCTATTCAGAGAGATATAAATGTACATATAGGAAAAGAACTTGGAATCCAGATGCGGCCTTCCTCCGTGTCTGGGGTATTCATCAAGCACCTGCTCTGTGCTGGATTCAGGCTTTGTGTCCTTCAAATGCTAGGCCAAGGTTAAGCAGGCGGTAATATTATATAACATATGGAATATACAAATATTCCATTTCACAGATGAGGAAACTGCATCTTAAAGACAGTAGTAACTTTCTTAATAACACGCATATTAGTCACACAAATACAAAATGTCAATGTTAGGAATTGAACCGGGGCCTGACCCAAAGTCCAAGCTACATAGACAATAGATCTTGGAAGTTTTTGCTTGGTGGAAAACACCACGTGAAGAAACTGCTGAGCTCCTCACGGTGGGGCACCGCCCGCCGTCTAGGTGGAGCGTGTGCTCTGGGATCGCACCTCCCAGCAAGCCAGCTTCTCTCTCAGCATCCCCCGTCTAAACACTGTAACTGGGAGGAAAAAGATTGACAAGTGACTCAGTTATGACTGCACTTCTGTGATGAGCTGCACACAGAGGGTGAAAACGAGCAGTTCTGCTTACTTTTGAATTTTTCTGAAAAAAAGACGGAGCAGAGATGCATTAAGCCTGTGGAAGCACTTCCTGGCACTGCGAGTTTCCAATTCACCACTGGAGCGATTTTTACACACCTACATGAAATAATGACCAGACAGTTGGGGTGGCTTCGTCACATGGAAAAATCTGTAACGATTCTGTGGAAATGAGGTTAATAATTTTTAAATAACTCATCTAGAAGGAAATTGGACTTTTTAATATGCAGGCACAGCTTTTTTCTCAGCAATTCAAGGTAAATATAGAATGCCCACAGTGCTCTCGCCTGTTCCCAAACATTAGAAAAACCATAAACCATAAGGGTCCCCCAGTGCCATGCACAGTATTATGTAAAATGCGAGTCTCTTTTATAAGTGGGAAAGAAGCATCAGCTGAAAAGACCTACAGCTGTTTGGATTTCAATTTGGGGAACCAAATGTATCTGCCTCATAGGACAACTCAGATTCTGGTGAAAAGCAATAACCGCATTATGGCAGCAGAACAAGGGGCCAGAAGGGAGAAAAACACAATGCAGTGGCTGCCTGTGTCTTCCCTCCCTTCCTTCTCTCTCAGTCCACTTGGTCAAGGAGTGGAGAGCAGGTGTCATGGGCAGTGCAGGGTTAGAAATAACCAGGTCCACGCACGTTTGTGTCTTTCCACAATGTCAGACTCTTCTACCGATGCTCTTTCAATCACTAAAGCCAGGAGCTCCATGGAGTTCCCAAGGAGGCATTCTCCTTAGTACACCTTGTTCCCTCAGCAGTCAGAGCTATGGGCACACAGGCTCATGCCACTCCACAAGTCAGACAGTATTGCAAACCATACTTCATCAATCTATAAATATTACAGGGTCAATATTCTGCAAAAAACAAGGTAACATTTAACAGCAAGAGGAAAACGAGATAGTAAAAAGGGTTAACGAACCAGTCCAGGGGAAGCGAAGAAGACAAAAAGAGTCCTGTTCTGGGCCAAGTGGTCCATCAGTCTTGGAAGGAAGAGTCTTAGAGGTGGCAGAGCCTTCAGTGGCAGATGCCAAGTTCTCACCACGAGTGACTGCAAGACAGCGTCAGTTAAGATGACCATGTGGAGCTGCCAGAGGCTTAGTGTTTATGCCCTTATCTGGTTGGATGCAGTCTTTATTTTTTAATTTGTGTATTCATGTTTTTGTTTTATTTATGTTGTTGTTTTATTGTCTATTGTTTTTTATTTATTTATTTAGACAAAACATCTTATCCTTGTTGGCAGAGTGTTTGTGAAATACATAATAGAGTGTTTTCTAGGCTGAAGTTAGTTATGTCAGGGGTGCTCTATGCAGCAGCAGGGAAGAAGCGGATGTCAGGCCAAGTGCCTTCCCAGGACAGCACTAAGCCACTGGCTTCCAGGGTGGTGCTAGACCAGCCACCTAGGGTTCCAGCTGAGACTGTGGAACAAGGCTGAGCTTTTATTAGCAGATTTTCTGAAGTCAGAAGTGTCTCGGCAAGGTGACAGGAGAGCCAGGTGGCTCTGTCCATGGAGATGCAGGGGGTAGGGAGGGGGCCGCAGGTGTTCAGTCTTGCTGGACGGATGCCAGGCTTGCGCTCGTTGTGCTGTGAAGAATTGAGAAGCCCACCGTCAACAGATCAATCTGCTCGGCCCTCCTGCTGCAAGCCTGAAACAGGGTAAATCATGAAATGCCAGGCAGAGATGCGTGCTGAAGCCTTTTACAGCAGTACACCTGAATTCGTGGATGAGGAAGATCCTTTTCTTCACCCGTGAAGGCAAAGAAAAGAGACATGACTTCTGGCAATTTTTGGCCAATCACCCAGACCCCCTCATTTTCATGTTTTCCTGATTGCTCCTCTTCATCCTCCCTGCCATACCTGCTCAGGCCTTTCTCCTTCTGCCTCTTCTTTTCAGTTTTTCTCTCTTTTAAATATATCTTCACTGGTGTGATCCAGAGAGAACACTGGCCTTGGGCACACATGGGCTGGAATCCTGACTCAACGCGAGGCAGTCGTGTGATCACAGACAATTGACTTATCCTGCTGCACTGTGGTTTTCTCATGTATGAAATGAAGATAATGCCGCCAATGACTGGCGTGACAGACTGCAGGAAATGTGTGCAAGACGTTGCTGGCTGCATCGTCACAGGGCTGCCACTTGCACCTCCTCAGTCACTGATGCTACGGCAGCCAGTTCCCCGCTGAAAGCCAGCGCCCTGTCCTTTGCTCCCAGTGACCACCTAGGATGTCTGTCCCACCTGTCCTTGAGCACACAGAAGAGAGGTGTGCCTCCTGCTGAAATAACACGTGGTTCAGAGGAACACGGAGTCACTGCATCTGATCACACACTGTTGAAAGCAGAGGTTTCCTGCCTTGTGTTCAGCCAGTCATGTTCCTATCACAGGGACAGGTTGCCTAATGCTGGCCAACCCCACCAGGCACGGCACCTCTGCCACTGTGAGTCCCAGGAGCAGTTGTAAATGCAAATTCTAGTCATTGCCATGTAGGTTCTTATTTGTGATAGGAAAAGCTGTAAAAGCAGGGGGTTAGCCCTAAGTGGTTGTAAGGAGGGGTCACGGGCACACACCTCGCAGGTTCACAGTGAACACTGAGTGAGAGAGAGTGTGACAAGGCCAGCACGAGGCCTGGTCCAAGTGAGTGCCGGTCAGTAGGGCTCTCCCTTCTCTATTGTCACTACTTCTTTATTCTTGTCCATTCAGACGTCAGTGAGGAATACACAACAAAAAAACAAACAAAAAGGGCAAAATCAGAACAAAATGCACGAATCCAATGTTTTCCTCTTCGTGTGGGTCTACTGTATCTCTCGTCCAACTTACAACTTGGACTCCATGAAGACCGAGACTGCCCTTCTGGCTTGGCAGCTATAGCAGTCAATATATTATCAATGCCCTGTCCAAAGTCAGTGCCAAGGAGACTTTAGGAGTGACCCTGAGGGTCCTGCCAGGGAGTGTCTTCTAGACATGCATCTACATTTTTGTTGAGTCTGTGGAAACAACTTTTCAAACAACTTTTCAGTAGTACATGGGCCAAAATTGTATAATATTATAGATATTGTTGAATGTCCTGAAATGAAAATATTGCACTGTGTTACAAACTCATCCCATTCCAGTCAGAGACCAAATGAAACTGAAGGTAGAGAAAATGCCAAGTGAGGGAGCAGGACCTCTTCCCTCATGGCTCAGCTTTTCCAGGCTGGGTACAGGGAGGGCTTGCGGCAGGCCCAGCCACCATATAGCCCTGTGGCTTCAGAGCCTGACGCCCAGGTAGGAGCCAGCTGGTGACAGGCACAGGAGGCCCATCTGCAGCCAGAGGCAGAAACATGGGGCAGAAAGCAGCAGACAAGGGCGAGTTCCACAGGACTTTCTGGCCAAATTCGTAACAATCTGAAGAGCCAAATAAATGATGATGGCAAAAGATTATAAACCAGTGGGTAAACAGGATTCATGAATCCATAGTGACAAATAAATGAAAGCGAAAGCACTTCCTTCAAGTTGAATGCCAACTAGTAATTACAGAATAAAGGATGGAAAGGTCGCATGCTGACCCTCACCCTGATGGGCATGGCCGCCAGGGCCTCCGCAGAAGTCAGGACCTCGGTGCCCGCTGTTCTGGTGGGCACTGCACTGTTCACCATGCATGCACCGTAGTCAACAATCGGATAGCAACAACAATAGTAAAGAAGGTCAGTCCACTGAAGAATGCTATTGACAAAGCGCCAAAAATTATTGATTTCATTGTCTTATTTTAAACCATTGTATGGAGGGCTGATGGACTTGTACAAAGCTGTGCATATTTCATGTGTACATCGCAATGAGTCTGGGGACACGCATGCAGCGTGGAAACCATCACCTCCACCAAGGCCATAAACACATCCATCCCCTCCCCAAGTTCCTCCCCTCGCTTTGCTATTATTACTGTTTTGTTGGGGATTTCTTTGTGACAAGAGCACTTAATGTAAGATCTACCTTCTTGGTGCATTTTCAGCACTCTGTACAGAGCTATTAGACACAGACACTTTGCTGTAAATTAGATCTCCAGAATTTATTCAGCCAGCACAGCAGAAACTATGTGCCTTTGACTATCTCACCCTCGCCCAGCCCCAGTAACCACCATTCTGCTCTCTGCTTCTGTGAGTGTGACCACTTCAGACTGCCTGTAAGATCATACAGAGTTTGTCTTTCTGTGCCTGGCTTATTTCACTTAATATAATGTGCTCCAGGCTCATCTGTGTGGTCACAAACGACAGGATTTTCTTCTCTTGAAGGATGAGTCACATTGTCTCGTGTATGTGCACCACATTTTCCTTTTCCACTCTTCCATTGGTGGACATAGGTTGATGCCATATCTTTGCTGTTGTAAGTAGTGCTGCAGTGACCGTGGGAGTGCAGGTGTCTCTGGACACACTGATTCTATTTCCTTTGGGTGTATAGTACTGGGATTGCTGGATCACATGGCGGTTCTATTTTTAATATTTGGGGAACCTCCATGATGTTTCCACAATGGCTGTACCAAATGTATTTCCACCAACAAAGTAAAGAAGTTCTCCTGTGCTGCATCCTTGCAGCACTTACCCTTGTTTTTTCTGTTTTTTTAATACTAGATATCCTAACAGGTGTGAGGTGATAGCTCCTTGTGGTTTTGATTTGCATTTCCCTGGTGGTCAGTGATGCTGAGCATCTTTTCATATACTCCTTGGCCATTTGTATATCATCTTTGGAGAAACGCATGCATAAAGTACTTCTGCTGAATGCTGAGCCATGACGGTCATCCTAAGGAAAACACTCGTGCTAAATTTTTTTTTTTTTTTTGAGACAGAGTCTCACTCTGTCACCAGGCTGGAGTGGCGCAATCTTGGCTCAGTACAACCTCCACTTCCTGGGTTCAAGCGATTCTCTTGTCTCAGCCTCCTGAGTAGCTGGGACTACAGGCATGTGCCACCATGCCCAGCTAATTGTTACATTTTAAGTAGAGTCAGGGTTTCACCATGTTGGCCAGTATGGTCTCGATAGCTTGACCTTGTGATCCACCCACCTTGGCCTCCCAAAGTGCTGGGATTACAGGCATGAACCACTGCTCCTGGCTGCTAAATTTGATTTACAAGCGAAGCTAGCCAGCTTTTTCATGGAACACCAAATTCACTTAAAGAATGAATGACAGACAAATATGTTATTTACACTTGGATATTAGGCAGACATGTGCTCAGAAATGAACAAACTGGGCCTGTTGCTTTAAAGAAAATAACTCTAGTTGCCAATGAGAAAATTGAAGGTTTTTAATGAACACTAAAATTTTGGAAAACCTGCAGTTCACTAGAGACTCAAGGTACAGAGGCAGCCTCAGGCCAAATTTAGTTTGATTAACAATTCTCACCCTGGGAGACTCCCAATTTATTAACAAATTAATGTTTTTGAAGAATCTGTCAAGAAGAAAATAAATGTTTTCCTCCAAGCATACTTGTCCAATGCAGCAATTCTTAAACTTTTTGATCGCAAGATCCCTGTTCATGTTTTAAAATTATTACGTGAAGGAGTATGAGAGATTCCAGCAAGAGAAAAGGGCATTGTGTCTGTGATTTGTGGCAGCCAGTAGCCATAATGAGCAGAAATTGGATCTGAAGGCCTGATTCCAGAAAGAAAGAAACTCAGGGCATGGAAGAAACAGCTGTGGATGGTTTCAGAACTTTGCCAAGCAATTCCTCAACGTTATCTCACTATGCTCTTCTGCTTACTCGGATTGTCCCCATGACAAGACCGCCAGAATCATTCCTTATCCCCTATTTATCTGGACCAAGTGAAAACCTGAGCACAGAGATCACAGATGAGGTCCTTCCCATTTGGACACACTCTGCTCCCGGTGTCTGTCCTCTCGAATCACCACAAGCCCATCACCCTCTCATTAAGGGCTCTGCTTCATCATTCCCCAGCTGCTGCTCTTGTTGGGCTAAGGGATGAAGACTACACAGGCTGTCGAGTTCTCCTCCAGGATACTCACTGGCTCCCAGGTGGCCTACTGTATCAACCCATGCAGCATGGTCAGCCCTGAGACACTGTCAGGAAGTGAGAGGCCACTGTAGGAGTGTCATGCTAACAGCCAACCCAGTGGCCCCCATGAAGGCTGACGCTTGGCGTCCCTGGAGAGTGGGTCACACTTTTACCTCATCGCATAGCCATAGTCTCTGCCTCCACAGCCTTCATTTTCTCACTTTTTCTATCAATGCCCAAGAAAAGCATGTTTTTCCATGCAAAACCCAGCAAAGAAATAAGGAAGTCCCCAAGCCTGTGTGCAGGGTTAAAGGAACCTCATGAGAGTAAAGCACTAGGCTGTGAAGGGGAGAAACCCACTTGGGAAAAGCCCACCACTTCGGGGAACCTGGATGACGGCCCGCAGAGCATAGTGCCACAAACAGTGACTCTGAAAGTTCGTGTTCCGTGGTTCCAAGATTTGAAGTAGTGTTACTCCTCAGAGGCCTTTGTTACTAATCCCCAGGGCAGGCTTTTTCCACCACAGGTTTTAACCTAGCTTTGAACTATGTTCAAGTCCTATGAGGTTGCAAAGCACCACCCCAATATTCTTATACCTATAATGGGGCACAGAAGCTACTGAAGCATTTGGTAGGGCTGTGGCTGCCTGTGCAGAGGGCTATGTGAAAATCAACTGGAGTCTCCTGGAGAGTGGGCTCTGGAAGTCTCCTCAGTCATCAACGCAGGCTCTTGACCTCTCACGCGCTACATGACCAACGTCTACGCAGGCTATGTGGGCTATGTGCGATTCAAGTCCAACTATGTGCTGCTTCTAACCCAGGCAGTATTCCAGACTGCAGTCAAGCTGAGCGTGGAATGTGTATCCTGGTGTCCGGATTCCACACCTCACTGCCTTGGTGATTCAGCAGACCCTCATCACTGTGGCCGCAATTCATCAGAGAGGGCTCAGCCTGTGATCAGCATTCAGTTTGTAGTTTACAGGAGTTATTTTGCAGTCATTTCTAGAATTTTCCTAATAAGAAGAATATCTAATGCCTATCAGCCAAATGCCAAGAAGAAGGAGTTCAGAGCCCTGCTATGAGTCAGAACCCAGACGGGCCGCACCCAAAGGAGCTAAGCAGTATCACGCGAACCAAGTTCTAACCCTACAACATCAACTACTGCAGTGCTTTGCAAAGTTACTGAATGAAAACGCAGGGTTTTGAGATGGGTGTCATGTTTTGCCATAAGTTGACATGCTTTGCAAGTCTGGATTCTAATGAATTTTTTTTTTTTGAGACAGAGTCTCTCTCTGTTGTCCAGGCTGAAGTGCAGTGGCACAATCTCGGCTCATGGCAATCTCTGCCTCCCGGGTTCAAGCGATTCTCCTGCCTCAGCCTCCCAAGTAACAGATTACAGGCACACATCACCACTCCTGGCTAATTTTTGTATTTTTAGTAGAGACAGGGTTTCACCATGTTGGCCCGGATGATCTCGAACTCCTGACCCCAGGTGATCTGCCCGCCTCGGCCTCCTAAAGTGTTGAGGTTACAGGTGTGAGCCACCACACCCAGCCCTGATTTTAATGAACCTTTTCAAAACTACAAAAAAAAAAAAATCTCAGTTTTAGATCAGACAGCTATGTGCCCGCCTGAACTAAACTCAGTTGACAGGGCCCATTATCACAATTCAACAACTCATGTTGGAGACCCCGTGAAGAGCAGTAACAACAATTCTAGTTGTGATCACTTGCAAGGGCATGCTAATGGCACAGAAACCAACCATGAGAAAACTCCAGCGCTCCCGGAATTGACGTTCCCCACCTGTCAGCACAAATACAAACTGGACTAACCCTGTTGCTTGGCTTCAGTACTTGTTTGATCTTACCAGAGTAGGCAGCACATGGACATTTTTGTCTCATGAGCCATTTTCCTCTGTTGAACTTATGGTTCTCTGAGAACCTGAGAATTACAATAACAGCATTATTTACAAGCTGTGATTTGATAATGTGCCACTTAATGTTTTACATGATTATTTTGCATTTTGTGTTTTGCCGAGCTTTGTTGTTGAAGCTCCATGTCAAGAATAGCTCCACACGCCCCTGTGTGTCTGCAAAATGACAGCCTCTGCAATTCCCTGAGGCCGGGGAGGGACAATGAGCCTTCTCCCCACACGACCCTACATGGGGGTTTCAATGCTAATGTCAGTGCAATATGTCTACAGGAGGAGGCATACAAGGAATTTCCAGAGGTTTCTAGGAGTATTTGTAAGTAAATCAATAATAGAGGTGAGGATGGTGGGAATAAACACCTAATTTTTAAATGGTAGAGATTGTGCTGAATAAAATGTATTCAAAAAATTACTAAAGACTCCAAAGAGCTTTGATTATGTGGTTTAAATCTATCAGTACTCACTGAAATAGAAATTAAAGGTAAGAAACTTTTCAAGTATTTATTAATTCATTTAAAATAACAATAATAAACTACATGTTAACATAAATGAAAAAATTATTTAAAAAAATGATTTTCAAATGAAAATTTAGTAAGGGGAGTGGGACATTTATGTTTTCACAAATATCTTTAATCTGTTGTGGTATGCGATCATGATTGAAATATTTGCAGAAAATCCGGAAAAGGGAAGAGTATTCATCTTTTTGGGGTAATTGTGGATATTCTTTTTGATATTACACCAAAACGCAAAAATAGTAGCTTATCAAAGGTTCCTTGCAATGTGGAACGTGAAACCATGTCAATTAAGGCTTCTTATTCTGTCACACTCATATCCATTGCAGCTTGAATAGATCTTTTACTCAAGCAGCATTTTGTAGCAAAATGCACTGGTCATTTGGAAAATACTGGATCCTTGAGTTATGAACTTTTTCAAATGTTGTCACATTTCATTATACGATACCGCAAATCACATCTGTTCATGCCACTGCTTATCTCATCAGAGAAGTCATTAGGTATTGGGAAACTGTCAAGCTCATGGGGGCAGACATAAGTTTTCCAAAATCGAATTTATTTCTTTATAAAATATAATCACTGATGTTTATTTATTAATCAAAGTCAAAATGGGAAATAAAATATTTACCAGATCACTGCACTAATCCCTTTTCTGCTCTGATTCATAATTTAGGATTCTTAGCTGTCAGAGATAGCAGGCAGCCAGCTGGGGTCAGGTTTCCTCTCCATCTTAGCAGTTCTGTGCTGAAAAATGTAGTTTCTTTTCATGGTGTGACCTTTTTATGAGTCCTAAGTATAGACTGGCCATTTGTAGTTGAGCTTCTGTATGGGAGCCTTCTGGTATCTTCAAATATCTTTGTTGTGTGTTTGGGGAAAGAGCTCTGCTTTTCCCACGTTGAGGAAAACTCACTGCTTCCTAGGACTGGTGCATTACTGTCTTCCAGGAACTTCTCTTCAGAGCTCTCTTGCTTTGGATCCACTATTTCCTGGATCGCACAGCTTTTTAAAATTCGTTATTGCCGGGCACGGCGGCTCACGCTTGTAATCCCAGCACTTTGGGAGGCCGAGGCGGGTGGATCACGAGGTCAGGAGATCGAGACCACGGTGAAACCCCGTCTCTACTAAAAATACAAAAAATTAGCTGGGCATGGTGGCGGGCGCCTGTAGTCCCAGCTACTCGGAGAGGCTGAGGCAGGAGAATGGCGTGAACCCAGGAGGCGGAGCTTGCAGTGAGCCGAGATTGCGCCACTGCACTCCAGCCTGGGCGACAGAGCGAGACTCCGTCTCAAAAAAAAAAAAAAAAAAAAAAAAATTCACTATTTGTTTTTGCCAGGTTACAGCCTTGCAGTAGTTTTCAAGAAAGATACAGAGGAGTGACAGCAGAGGTCTCAAGGCCCTCACTGGCATGGGTGGCTTCCAAGCCCTTGGCCTTAAATTCACATGATGAATATTTTTGTAAAATTTGCAAATAAAACCATTCCTTTTCTACACTATCAATAAGAAATAAAATTTTGGGCTGGGCACGGTGGCTCGTGCCTGTAATCCCAGCACTTTAGGAAACCAAGGTGGGTGGATCACGAGGTCAGGAGTTCGAGACCAGCCTGGCCAACATAGTGAAATCCCATCTCTACTAAAAATACAAAAATTATCCGGGCCTAGTGGTGGGCGCTTGTAGTCCCAGCTACTCAGGAGGCTGAGGCAGGAGAATCACTTGAACCCGGGAGGCGGAGGTTGCAGTGAGCCGAGATTGCGCCACTGCACTCCAGCCTGGGTGACAGAGCAAGACTCCATCTCAAAACAAACAAACAAAGAAACGAAAAGAAACAAAATTTTGGTCAACCTTAGTAAAGAAAGGACTAAATATTTCTACTCTATAAAAATATTACGAATTGTCATTATATCAAAAGCAATCAAAGAGTGTGGGAGGAAAATGCTGGCTGCCCTTTTTAGTGGAGTGGGGTTGGCACAGCAGGGCAGGTTCTCAGCTGGTCCACACCATCACCATCGCTGCACCTGCCAGCCGAGTGCGGAAGGTCTTCTGCACGTCCTCCTTTGTGGTCTCCTTTGCACTCGCCAGCACCATTCCTAAATGGTCTTTGCATTTTCTTCTTTCATCTGACACGCAGATGCCTACATGTCACTTTTGTTTTCTGAAATTATACAGAATTATCCTTTGCATACACTGTGGCATTTGAAGCCCCGTCTGATTTCTAGTTTTGTGTGATGACATCCACCACCAACATCACCCTTCATGCACCTCATATCCCAATATCTGCTTGGGTCACTATTTCCAGAAGATGTTTCTGCTGGCTGGGATGTCTTTATTGACATCCATCCCATAAGACTTGGCTCACAACCCTGTCCTTCTCTATAAAGCTTCCATAGACCCAAGCATCCTCCTCCTCCCAACCAAACTAGCCACACGCCTGCTGAACTCTGCTAGTGTATCTGTGGTAGCTCCTGCCCTTATATTCACTCATGAGACTGTCTCTCTCTAGGTCATGAGCTTCTGCAGACAACAAACTCTTTACCCTGGGCAGCTAGCACAATGGTTTGTAATTAAATAATATTTACCATTTAACTTGAGAGATTAGCAAGAGATATATATGGTTCTGTGAATAGGACCTCCTTGGGTAGAAAGATCAGGAAGAGCCAGAGAACCAGAACTATGCAGATTTTTTCCTGGGGAAGGTCAATTATATTTTGAGTTTGCTGAGACTTTGCATCTTTGAAATTTAGAAAACTAGAGCAGTAAGAGCCTCTTTCCTCTGGTTTCATCATTAAGAGTGATGCAGATCTGCCTCCTTCAGACCATGACCCGAGTTTCAGGTTAAGTGAGGAGGCTCCGGCAAAGCGATCTCTCCACATTCCTCCGAGAGAGGACTGTGCAGATTGCAAAGGCAGGAGGCATGCCTGGCCATCTGAGAGCTGTGACGACAGCTCCCTGCAGACGATTTCCAGTGGAGCAGGCCTCATAATGTGGAGGTCAGCATACAGTACAGTCTGTCTCCTCGACCCCAGCTCCCACTCCTGCAGTCAAAGAGCCTGGACCTGGGCTCTGAGACCTGTACAAGGATGAGAAGCAGAAGCAGCACTTTAGGTTTTTGTCCAGGTTTGATCATGAATGAGTAGAAGGCCCAGTAACTACCTTCCCCCTAAACAAAAACATTTTATTGGCTCCTCAAACAGCGGGAATACAGGAGGAACTGACTCTTCTCTCTCTACCAACACCACCCTTTGACTCCCGTCACTCTGTCTCCTTTGCTCCTCACATGTTGCGGTGAAGGGAAATCCTAGGGTCAAATAGTTTGCAGGAGAGCAGGGCCAGTAGACGCAAGGCTCAGTTAAAGACTTGAAGACCTGGAGAGAGAAAATCAGGGGCCCAAATGGGACCTCTGCTGCCAGCACGCCAACCTCCTATTGTCAAAACTGTAAAATATTTTCAGAATCTAATTATCAATTATTTTATTTTTTCTGCGATAGGAGAAAATCATGGAAGTCGATAAAGTAAGATTTAAAATATGCCTCAAATTATTTTTTTACGGATGGTAAAAAAATAATGCATGTAGAAAAAAATACAACAGAGAAAACTTGAAAACATTTTTTTAAGTTGAAATAAAAGGTTGAATCATCCATCAGGGGCCCATGTTCTATTTTTTCTTTGAGGCTCAGGCACAGAGCTTCAGCACACAGCCTCCAGGGGGCTGTCCTGATTCTAACCACAGTATTCCCAGAGAAAGGAGGCAAGGGCTGAGAAGGAGTGTGTCGCTGCTCTTCAGTGCCCTTCTTGGAGCTGGTGTCCACATGTCACTCGTGTCCCATCGGAGTGATTCACACGGCCACACCTCACTGGGAAGTAGAGTCTAATCTGGGTGGTTGTTCACCCAACTAAAAATTCCAAATGCATTATTATAGAGAGAAGGGAGGGCAGGCATGGGAGAGTGCCAGTAGCCTCCAGCACAGGGTCAAATCCCAAGGGCAATCTATGTTAGGCCAGCAGTGAATGAGGATGAAGATGCAAATGGGAGAGACTAAGAGGAACTGTGCAGGGAAGTCAGGGGCTGCAGTAGCCCAGCCAGAGAGACCCAGACACAGAGATTCTTAGGAGGAAAACGAGGCTGCTGACTCCAGGAGAGAATCCAGGGGAAAAGATATATTTGGAGGGTTTTTAAGTGAAGTTATACCATAGGGTTTGCAGCATAAACCCTCTACACTGAACACCTACAAAATCCCTGATAAAGGCCTCTTGGCTTGTTAATGTGGTTTGGAGTGGACCTGTTTGGGTAAAGATTTGGGGAGACCCATGTCAGGGTGGGCTGAATCATTGTGCTTAAAACACACCAGAGACTGCATGGTGTATTGCAGCGGGTGATTGGTGATTGGTAGGTAAAAGAAAGATGTACTCATTCATCCCTGAGTGGAGAGATCTCTCTGGGCCAGTCACAATGTATGAAAACAGGGCATGAAGAATGTCTCCAGCCCACATGGGCTGCATTCTTGCTGGTTGGGAATGTGTCCCCATGTTCTCCACCTTCCTCATGGCCCTCCTGTACTGGTTAAGAAGGAAGGGCCAGGTGCAGTGGCTTGTGCCTGTAATCCCAGATATGCAGGAGGATGGCCTGAGGCCAGGAGTTCAAG
The DNA here is from genome assembly GCF_006542625.1 of Nomascus leucogenys. NCBI lineage: Eukaryota > Metazoa > Chordata > Mammalia > Primates > Hylobatidae > Nomascus > Nomascus leucogenys. The sequence continues at coordinate 50,444,507 of NC_044397.1, read as the reverse complement.
ACCAGCCTGGGACACATAATGAGACCCCATCTCTAAAGGTAGTTTGTGCCTGTAGTTCCAGCTACTCAGGAGGCTGAGGTACACTTGGCGATTGATTACCATTCACCTTGACATCAGTGAAAGTTTTCCTGGAGGTTGGGGTGTGGTTGTCTTTTGCTTCACCCTTCTGTGCCATTGCCCATATTTGTCTTTCCTTGATTCCATGGTTTTCTGTGGAAACTGAGGGAAGCATGAGTTTGTGCCACTGTCTGGTGTCACAGTGGCCTGAGGTCTGAAAAGGTAGTCTCGACCTGAGGAATTGTCGGGTGACGGGGAGAGCATTCTAAGCAGAAACAACAACATGAAAAAACAGAGAGTTAGGAGCACAAAGCCACAAATCAGAAATCAAGAGCAAAGAGAGCTGGAGAAGGTAGGGTGGAGTAAAAGCACGTCTAGAAAGATCTAGGGCTCAGTGGGTCAGCACATCTCCTCTGAGGCATCAGCTCCAGTCGGCTGAGAACCGCAGCCTAGTGGGGGCCTCCCACACATTGGAAAGAGTACCTGGATTAGTCAATGAGGTTTGCCTCCAGGGGCTGGTCCTCTTTAGGAAGACCAGCAGACACAAGGATACCTCATCACAAGCCTAAGTTAAGGGCATAGAGGGCCTGGGATGCCACTAAGAAGTCCAAGGTCTGTCTAAAGGGGCTCGTTTCATAACTGAATGCCAAATACATTCAGTGATCTCAGGGCCCCAGGGCCTGCTCTTGACTAAAAATTAAGCTGAAACACCCTCTATTAAAAGCTGACCAGAGGAGACGGTGGGTTGAATGTGGTTCCTGGGCCATGTTTGCCTCTGGAACAGCAGTGCAGAGCAGCAGGGACAGGAAGAGCCCCAGGGACGTGCAGACTGGGAGGAGAGGCTTCCAGCTGCCTCTGAAAGGGAGCTTTGCTCTTTCCAATTTGCTGTTCTTTCTGTGAAGAAGTTTAAGTCCTTCTGGAGCTGGGCTGATGGCATGTGAGTGTCACCATGTGTCATTCTGTAAGTGCTCTCTGCAAATTCCTAGAGATTCTCCCTCATGCCCCAGGGGAAAAGCAATTTTTATTGTCCCACTGTGATCCACGAATCTTATCCCCAGTGTCTATGAATCCTGACTGTTGGACTTCAAACCCTCTGGGCCCTTTCTCAAAGAGCTCCACGGAAAGCAAGCTCCTGATGGCTGCCCTGACGCCTCAGGCTTCCTGAAGTGTCTACTCAAAATAGTCCCTAACCTAATGGCATGACTTCAGAAATGTAAGTTTTAAGCTTCTGCATGTCAAATTCCCCCATCCACCCAAAACAATTCCTAAGGACTAGCTTCCTGGGACCCCCACATTCCCCATCTTTCTGCCTAAGCCCACGTCTGGACATGGCTTGGTTCATTGCTCACAAACGCTCCTACCCTCTCTCCCCACCACCCCCTCACTTGGGCCACGCATCTGTGTCATCTTCCAGCAGCTCCTGAATCTGACATCCATTGGCTGTTTAGGTTACTATTCCCTCCATGCCCATGATGCCATTGTGGTTTGTGCTTCTTCATGTGAAGTTAAAGGAGAAGATATCTAAGAACATAACCTTGAGAGCACTAGCAACCACGGGTGGACTGTGAGGAGGAAGCCAATGAAACATGTCGAGGAGAAATAGGCAGAGAAGCAAGCAGGCAGCTTTGCAGGAGTCAGAGGAGGGAACATCGCGAGGAGTGCACGGTCTGGGTCAAACACCAGAGGGATGGCGTGGAAGACAAGGACTGAAAAGTGTCTACTGGATAATTCTACCAAGTGGGGCAGCTGGGCACAACCACAGAGGAACTGACTTAAGGGGAAATTGTGCATCCAGTAGTCAGGTGGAATCCAGATGTCAGTGGGACCTAGTGGAAAGGGCTTCAATTTTGAATCGCTCAAGCTTGGCCAGAAGCTGGCTCTATGGTTTACTAGTTCTGTAATCTTGGACAAATAACAACTTCTCTGAGCCTCAGTTTCTCTTCTAGAAAATGGACATAAAACACCTTCCTTGCAGAGGGTGATGGTTAATACTGAGTGTCAACTTGATTGGATTGAAGGATACAAAGTACTGTTCCTGGGTGTGTCTGTGAGGGTGTTGCCAAAGGAGGTTAGCATTTCAGTCAGTGGACTGGGAGAGGCAAACCTACCCTCAACTGAGTGGGCACCATCTAATCAGCTGCCAGCGCAGGTAGGATAACACCAGGCAGAGGAACGTGGAAGGACTTGACTGGCTGAGTTTTCCCACCTCCATCTTTCTTCCGAGCTGGATGCTTCCTGCCCTCAAACACTGGACTCCAAGTTCTTCAGCTTTTGGACTCTTGGGCTTACACCAGTAGTTTGCCAGGTGCTCCCGGGCCTTAAGCCACAGACTGAAGACTGCATTGTTGGCTTCCCTACTTTTGAGGTGTGGGGACTCGGACTGGCTTCCTTGTTCCTTAGCTTGCAGACAGCCTATTGTGGGACTTCACCTTGTGATCGTGTGAGTCAATATTCCTTAATAAACTTCCCTTCATATATATGTCTATCCTATCAGTCTTGTCCCTCTAGAGAACCCTGACTAACACAGAAGAGTTGTGAAAATGACCATTGGTCTGCCCTCACCCTTTCCCTCTTGCTCCTTTAACCGCATGCGCTCACTGTTACCTTCCGTGGCACCTGCTCACCGTCATCCCGTGGTGACTCGTGTGGGTAACTTCATCGGAGAAGACCCTGCCTGTCACCTCAGGTACAGCCCACGAAGTAAGGTGGCTGCAAGCGCAGATTCTGCACCTGCCAAAGGTGAAAAAAATCAGCTCCCGGAGCCTGAGGTGCAAACGGCAGGAAGCTCCCCGCACACCCCTGCGGCCCTGGCGCGGCTCTCCCAGTCCCGCTGCCTCCGAGCCCCTGCCGTCTGGGACCCGCTCCACCTCCCGCTCCCGGGCCCTCGGGGCATCCTGTCCCCATTCGCAGCCCAGTGCCCTCCACTCCCACGGCCTCGGGTACAGCTTCCACAGGGAAATCACCCACATCTGTGTCTCTCGCCTGGTTCCCAGTCCTGAGGCCGACGCGTGGCCACTGAGCACACAGACCCAGCACAGCGACCCTCGCCTTCCCCGCGCCCCGGGCAGGGGATGAGCCCCAGGCCAGCCCTGCAGCTCACGCCGGCAGCCCTGGGCTGGCTCCGCACCCGCGCCTCGGGCTTCCACGGTGGACCCAGGAGACACCCTCTCTCCCAGCCCAGCTTCCCTGCGGGACTCAGAGGCAGGAGGAGGGAGGGGTCGGGGAGCGAAGGCGAAGGCAGACCTGGGCTGAGGGAGGAGGTGGGACGGCGGCACCGGCGGGCTGGAGCAGCGGGATCCCGCGGTGACCGGGAGGATGCAGTGGCCGAGAGCGCCCCCTGCCGGCCGAGGGTCCCCGCTCACACACCCCCGGCGTGGCCTGGAAGGCGGGAGCCGGGTTCCCTGCCCGTGGAGCCGGCGGCTCAGCCCGGCCCCGCACGCACCGGCCCCGCAGGGCCAGGTCCCGGCCTCCAGGCCCACCTTCGGCGCTCGCAAACGTCCGGGCAGCTGCGGCCTGGCCACCATCCAGGCCTCGCCCGCCGGCAGTTGCCCGGGTCCACACAGGGACGAGCTCGATCTCCGCCGCGTCCCGCCTGAGCCTCGCCCGCGCCCAGGGGACCCCACGCTGCACGGGGAGAGGGCCGCTCCGTGTGACAGTGCAAGAAGAGCGAGCTCTCTTTTCCACCTGTCTCATCTCAATGTGAACGGCGGCCTGGATAACAGAACTGTTCAGAGACTTCTGAGGAGCTCGGCCAATGCTCATGCCTCCCTACATTTTCCCGAAATCTGCCTTTCAAACAAGCTTCCTCTTGTCACAGACGAATCCATCTCCACGTTAGAGTGCATCGTGGCGTTTCCTATTTTCATAAAAGCCAGCGCCCTGGAATTGTCAGTCTGTTCTTACACTGTGAGTGTGACGGCCCTCTGTTAAATCTCAGCAAACCCTCGCGCGCCAGAGAGGCCAGCCCCAGAGCCCGCGCCCTGGAACGCGGCGGACCGCGGGTGCCCCCTGCGGGTGGCGCGCGGCCTGCGCAGCGATCAGGCCCTCAAGTCCCGAAGCCCCAGCGCCCGCCTCCGAAGAGCTGGCCCGGCAGGAAGGAGCCCAGCTCCTGTCCACTGCCTTCCGACGTCCTGTAAGTGGACCCCGCTGCCCGGGCCTCAGTGGTCTGGTCTGGAATGAAGAGTCTGAGCCAGGTGGTCCCAAGCGCTGCGGGGCTCCCACATTTTCTGACAATGAGGTAATCAGTCACGTGCACTTGCCAAGGTTTGGGCACCAGACTCTTTGACACCTGATGTAGACTCAGCAAAATCCCATGAACCACTATGCCCTTCAGATCAATAGACTATCACCTACTTCATTCGGAATTTTCGACCTCAGGTGAGACTGGAGAGAAACCTGGGACAGAGGAGACAGCTGGCTCGAGATTCCCGTTCCTGCGTCTGAAGGCTGAATGGTATGGAGAGTCCCTAGACAGTGGCACTCACGCCTGCTGCGCCCTGTGTCGCAGGTTGTACACGATATAAAACATGACACTGGCTGCCCGTGAGGATCTGGACAAGTTGTTTTGAAGATGGCATTTTGCTAAGTCCCTGAGGGTCACTGGGCCTCAAAGCAGCATGGCGGCATGGCGTGGCTGGTTCTGCCACATGCCAGCTGTGTGACCTCTGAGTCTCCACTTCTTCAGTGCTGAAAATAAAGAAGGAGTTTTACTAAGGACCAAACAAGATAATGAATGTGAAACTGCTCCACGAACCCCAAAGAATTATGCACATAGATGCGATCATTAAGATGGGAAGCCATCAAGTTACCACCTGGCATGCTTAAACTGTAAAGAGTGGGTCAAAGCAAACTGAAGAGGAAAATCCAAAGTTATGCAGAAAAAAAATAAAGAGTTTGGTAGCAATACCAAACTTATGTCAGGCACTATTTCTCAAAAGACAACTCCACTGAGATTCTCCAAGGAAAGAAAGGATTTTGTGGGCAAAAGCTTTATGCCCCTCTAGGGCACTCACAATGCTCGTCAGCACACAGAGCTACAAATAGTTCAGATTTTGCCACCCAATTTGTTGCCAAAAACATTCAATTTCCAGATCTGCTTTGGATTTCGGAATTGCAGATTCAAAACATGTAAACCCTGTATTAAAATCCATTAAAAGTTTCCTGTCTGAGTTGCTCCTGTGTCTCTTGTCTCTTCAGAAGAATTTATCTTTCTTTTTTTGACAATCGTTCTTTTGTAAGAATTGGTCTTTCAACTTACTTTTAGTTCACCTAGTTGTTGGAAATTTAGTAGAAAAAATAACCTTGCCTTTTAGGGTTGATTCAGGTTAGAATGTCTAAGGTATATAAAGTGCTTATCATGTAACAAGGCAGACGAGGGTTTATTACATGTGATACTGCTAACACCTGTGGTGGAAGGGGTTTCCTGTGGCCTCAGGTCATGCAGGAGGGATTCCACCCCACAACTGCTCAAAAAAAGCACCCATGCCACCACCTCACACTAATATTCTGAACCCCATAGTGACCTAACAAGTGTAAATAATAGTGAAAATCACAGGACAGACTAGCTGAACTCAGGACTGACGTAGAACATATGATATGCCAGATGACATGAGAGATGTAGATAGATGACATGAGAAAATGAGATCAATTGTCTAATAGTTGATTCATCCTTGAATGCCAGATTTTTATCTGCCATATAATTCTTACTGATTATATAGCTGAAAGGCAGAGGAGGGATGATGATTCTATCCAATGAATATAGAGAATGGCTCCAAATTTTAACTCTCTAAAACATCACCATGTGCTGTGTCTTTTCCTACAAATCAGGAATATTTTTTCAACCAGTACATACCTCCTTGACCTGACAACACTTAATATAGGCAAAAAAAAAAAAAAAAAAAACTGTTCCCAAGTTGAGTATAATCATGTTTGTAATTATATCCATAATCACAAGGATAATCACTGTTCCCAAATTAGGTATAGTCATGTAATAGCAGGCCCAGTTCTGGCCTTTCTATGTCTTTTATCTGTTTGGTGATCCTCATGCCTGTGCCACACTGTCTTGATCACTGTAGCTTTATTGGCTTTCTATAAGTTTTTTTGTTTGTTTGTTTGTTTGTTTCTGAGACAGAATTTCACTCTGTCGCCCAGGCCAGAGTGCAGTGGCATGATCTCCACTCACTGCAAGCTCCGCCTCCTGGGTTCACACCATTCTCCTGCCTCAGCCTCCTGAGTAGCTGGGACTACAGGCGCTGGCCACCACGCCTGGCTAATTTTTTGTATTTTTAGTAGAGACGGGGTTTCACCATGTTAGCCAGGATGGCCTCGATCTCCTGACCTCGTGATCCACCCTCCTCGGCCTCCCAAAGTGCTGGGATTACAGGCGTGAGCCACCGCGCCCGGCTGGCTTTCTATAAGTTTTGAAAGCTGGCAACGTAAGCCTGCCAACTTTTTTTTCCCTTTTTTCAAGATGACTTTGCAGATTCTAGGTGCTTTGCATTTCCATACAGATTTTAAAATCATTTTGTCAATTCCCACAAAAAGTCATGCTGGGCTTCCGTGAAATGTATACACCTATTTGAGAAGAATTGCTATCTTAATAATAGTGACACTTATAATCCGTAAGCATGGTATATATTCCACTTATTTAAGTTTTCTTCAATATTTTCACCACCATTGTGTAGTTTTCAGTATAGAGATCTTACACATTTTTGTTGATTTATTGCAAAACATTGCATGTTTGTTTTTACAGTAAATATAATTTTTAAAATTTCATTTTCTAATTCTGTACTGTTAGCATACTAAATTTACATTGGTTTTTGCATATTAACCATATAGACTGCAACTTTTTATTAGCTCTAGTGGTCATTTTGTAGATTCCTTAGAATTTTCTTTTTAAGTTAATCGTCTTTTTATTGGGGAAAAAAAACTAGCATTTACAACTTGGAATGGAAGTAAACTGTAATTTGCTGAACAGCAATATTGATGACTGTGCTGAAGCCCACAGCCACAGCCTACTCTGCTGGCTCAAAGTCATGGTTCAGAAGGTTTTAAAAACAGAGTCTAAAGATGCTCCCTTGGTAAAGGTTTTTTGTTAAAAATGTGTGTGAACAGTGACAGTCATTTCACTCTAGGACAATGCAGACAACACTAAATCAACATACGTGTGCATGCCACCAGCATATGTCATCGTCACCATGGGTCACAGCACACAGAAGTACAAGATGACCATCCCGCTAGTGGGGCTACGTCTCAATAGTTTATCCTTCACCCCATTTTTCTGCACATCACCCTAAGATAAACCAATTTTAAATGTTTGACAATTTATACTAAACAAATTGAACCAGAACCCATTTGAATAGATTTTGGATTTGTTTTCTCCTTCTTTTTTTTAATACAAATGGCTGACTGCTCTCAGTCGTCAAGCTGCAGCCAAACAGTGTATTAATCATGACTAAATGGAACTTTGAAGAGTCCTTATTATTAAGGTAGTACATGTACTTATATTGTAAAACTGATGTGTAGCTTGGTCTTTAGGGGACAGGACCACCAACAAGTATATGCAGATTTTGTGTGTATGGATAGAAGGTACTTTTGACATTCAGTTTTGCTATATAGAAACAGAATGAATCAGCTGGGCATGGTGGCTCATGCCTGTAATCCCAGCATTTTAGGAAGCTGAGGTGGGCGTATCACTTGACTCCAGGAGTTTGAGACCAGCCTCACCAACATAGCAAAACCCCGTCTCTATTAAAATACACAAAGATTAGCTGAAAGTAGTGGCTCACACCTGTAATCCCAGCTAATTGGGAGGCTGAGGTATGAGAATCACTTGAACTCAGGAAGCAAAGGTTGCAGTGAGCCAAGATCACACCACTGCACTCCAGCTTGGGTGACAGAGCAAGAGTCTGTCTTAAAAAAAAAAAAAAAAGAAAGAAAGAAACAGAAACAGAAAATTATAAACTTTTTTCTTTTCTTTTTCTTCTTTTTTTTCTTTTTTTTTTTTGCAAAAGGTAAGTAAAAGATTCCATTTGATTCTTCTAGAACAGGGAAAAGGGTTTGGAAGTAGGTCTTCATTTTGCAGTCATCATCTGTATTAATTCTTCATAATCAACTTGTCGGTCTCCATCAATATCTCCTTCTCTGATATTTCATCTACTTCTTCATCTGCTAGTTTTTCTCCTAAGTTTGTCATGACATGACATAGTTCTGCTGCACTGATGTAACCATTGCCACTATCGTCAAGGACTGGAATACCTCACGATTTCTTCTTCACTATATGTGTCTTTCATTTTTCTAGCCATCATGGTCAAAAATTCGAGGAATTAAATATTGTCATTGCCATCAGAATCCACTTCATTGATCATGTCCTGCAATTCAGATTCTGCTGGGTTCTGACCCAGTGACCTCATGATGGTTCCAAGTTCCTTTGTTGTGGTGGTGCCATTACCACCTTTATAAGACAGGGAGAAAGCTTCCTGGAATTCAGCAATCTGTTCTTTGGTCAGCTGATCAGCCATGGTGCCAGTGAAGGGAGGAAGAGCAGAAGGGGCAAGGGGGCAGCATCGGCACCTGGGGCTGGGACTGCAGGGAGCCTCCTCTGCTGCTGCTGCTGCTAAGGGCATGCTGTGCACTGTGCACTGTGCCACCACCTGTGTCTCCATCTGCTGTGAGTAATGGCACCTCATCCATGACATTCCCAGCACCACTGCACAGGATTTTTTAATATAAGCAATAACAAGTCATGACTATAGATGACTAAAATCCAGGCCGAGCTGTACCCACAAAATTGTGTCTCTCTGTGGAATGTGTGGACCCTGGAAAAATGAAAGAGGGGAAAAAACTGAGGATGTTTCATTAAGGCACTAAAACTTTATGTTTACATGGTTAACAGAAATGAATACAATAACACAAAGAAGGTGAATCAGATTATCAAAGTTTTTGCCTCTTGATTGCTATTTCCTTTGATTTGAGGGAGAGGGATTGATAGAGAGGACTAATCCCATTCCATCTACATTTGGATAAATCATCTACTCCTTAAATAGCATTACTGTAAGTAAAAATATTCAAAAGGTCAGTCAGTCTCCCAAGCAAGATGGTGGAGTAGGATTTTCCATAGCCATCCCTTCTCAGAAACATCCATTTGAACCACTATTCATGCGTGAAAATACCTTCATAAGAGCAAAGCAATCCAAGGGAGACATTTCAGCATCTGGGTGCAGCAGAGAAATAGAAAAGAAGGCAGGAAGGACAGTTTCAGATGACCCACATCACTCCTCCCCCAAGCCCAGGCAGTGCAGCCTGGAAAGAGATACCCTCCATGTGGGGAAGGGAGAGTGAAGTGAGCCCCCAATTTTGCTGTGGACCTTAGCAGTAAAACCTGGTGCCTAGTCAGACCCCAAAGTCCAAGGCTCCAGGCTGACCCTGCAAATTCAGGCTTCAGGCCCGCCTCAGATTCCATACTGGCCCCAGCACCAGACCTACTCCCATGGTCCCAGACTTCAGGAATGCCCCAGTGATCAGCTCCTCTAGTGCAAGACCCCAAGTCCCCCCCACCATGACCCTAGGCTCCATGTCTTCTCCAACACCAGGTGGGCCCCTCAGTGGGAAGGAAACTTCAGATGTAGCCCTCAGGCTACACACTCCAGTGGACTCAAGATCCAGGCCCTCCCCTATAAACCCTAACACCAGGCCAGTCACTGTAGACTCAGGTTCCAGGACCACTCCCATGGAACTAGGCTCCAGGCTGGCCCCAATGGACCCAGGCTCCAGGACCATGCCTAGGGATGCAGTCTCCTGGCCCATCCCTATGGTTTCAGACACCAGACCTGCCCCCAGGGGCCAGATGCCAGGTTCCCCCAAGTTAACCCTGGTGTGAGGCCAGCCCCCACAGATTCAGGACCAGGTTAATCTCCATGGACACAGACACCAGGTCTCCCAGCACCAAGTCATCCCCTTGCAGACTCATGCTTAATTTCCACTCCAGTACCAGATCTTCTCCTGTGGACCCAGGGTTCCAGCCAGGCCCTGAAGACATGGGTTCCAAGTCTGCTCCTGAAAAGCGAGTCAAAAGGCCCACTGTTCCCTGGCACCAGGCAAGTCCCCTCTAAATCCAAGAAACAGGCTCACCCACCTGATGACCCAAAACCAGGCCAAACTGCCTGAAGACTCCAGCAACAATCCTATCCACAGGTCCCCACAAGGTGGCCCACCCATAATCTCTAGATGTGCTGACTGGTGAACGGTTTTCACTGTCAAAGCCAGGATGTAAAGACTGGAAGAAGTACCTACTTCTTCAAATGCACAGACACCAATGCAAGGCAAATATCACAAATAATCAGGGAAATATGACACCACCAAAGGAAAAAAATAAAGTAACTGACTCTAAAGATATAGAGATATACTAACTGCCTGACAAAAATCTCAAAATAATCATGTTAAAGAAGCTGAGTGAGCTATGGAGAACACAAATTAACAACTAAACCAAATCAGGAAAACAGTACATGGACACAATTACAAGTTAAAGAGATAGAAACCATTTTAAAAAACTGAAATTCTAGACCTAAAGGACACAAAGCCTGAACAAAAAAAAAAAAGAAACAAAATGACAATAATAACTCCATAGCTAATCAATAATTATTTTAAAGATAAATGAATTAAAATCTCTAATTAAAAGATGTGGAATACCAAATGAGTAAAAAAAAAAAAAAAAACAAGATCTAACAATATACTGCGTATAAGAGATTTGGTTTAACTTTAAAAACACACAGAGGTGAAAAGTAAAAAAATGGAAAAAGATATTACATGCAAAAGGTGACCAAAAAAGAGTAGAGTGGGTATATTTAGACAAAATATACTTTAAGTTCAAAACTGTCATAAGAGACAAAGAAGTTTATCATATAATGATAAAGTCATCAATTTATTAAGATACTATAACAATTATAAATCTGCACCCAACATTGAACCACCTGAGTATATAAAGCAAATATTAATAGAACTGCAGGAATAAATACCCAGCAATACAATAATAGGAAAAGACTTCAACAACTCACTTTCAACAATGGACAGACCATTCAGACAGAAAATCAATAAGGAAACACTTGACTTGAACAACACCATAGACCAAATAAATCTAACCAACATATACAAACATTCTATCCAACAACAGCAAAATATACATTTTTTTCAGGTGTACATGTAACATTCTCCAGTAAAGATTGTATGTCAGGCCACAAAACAAGTCTTAACAAATTTAAGAAGACTGAAATAGTATTAAGTATCTTTTCTGACCTTAATGGTATGAGAGTAAAAATCAAGAACAAATGGAAAACCAGAAAATTCATTAATACACGGAAATTAAACACGCCCCTGAACAATCAATGGGTCAAATACAAAATTTAAAGGGAAATTAAAAATATTTTGAGACAAAGGAAAATGAAAACACAGCATAACCAAAATTTATGGGATGCAGCAAAAAACAGTTCTAAGACGGATGTTTGTAGCAATGAATGTCTACAATCAGAAAAGAAAAATCTCAAATAAACAACCTAAGGTTGCATCCCAAGAAACTAGGAAAAGAAGAAAAAACTAAGCCCAAACTTGGCAGAAGGAAAAAAATAACAAAGATCAGAACAGAAATTAATGAAATAAAGACTAGAACAACAACAGAAAAGATCAATTAAGTTACTTTTTTGAAAACATAAAATTGACAAACCTTTAGATAGGCTAACTAAGAAAAAAAGAGAAAAGACTCAAATAAATAAAATTATAAATGAGAAAGGAGACATTACAACGCATACCACAGAAATAAAAAAGATTGTAAGAGACTGCTATTAAAAATTGTACTTCAACAAATTGGATAACTTAGAAGAAATGGACCCACTGCTAGAAATGTAACAGCCTACCAAGACAATCATGAAGAAACAGAGAAATCTTAACAGACTAATGATAAGTGAGAAAATTGAATCAGTAATCAAAACCCTCCCATCAAAGAAAAGCCCTAAACCAGATGGCTTCATGGGTGAATTATACCAAACAGTTAAAGAAAAATTAAGACCAATCCTTCTCCAACTATTCCAAAAAAACTGAAGAAGACAGAATACATCTAAACTAATTGTACAAGCCCAGCATTATCCCAATACCAAGGCCACCCAAGCACACTATAAGAAAAGAAAATTACAGGCCAATATTCCTGATGAACATAGATGCAAAAACCCTCAACAAAATGCTTGCAAACAGAATTTTATAGTACACACATGTACCATGATCAAGTGAGTTTCACCCCAGGGATGCAAAGATGGTTCAACATACACAAATCAATAAATGTCACACACCACATTAATAGAATAAGGGATAAAAAGTACATGATTATCTCTATAGATACAGAGAAAACATTTGACAAAATACAGTATGTTTTCTTTTTTTTTTCTTGAGATGGAGTCTTGCTCTGTTAGCCAGACTAGAGTGCAGTGGCGCAATCTCAGCTCACTGCAACCTCCATCTCCCAGGTTGAAGCGATTCTCTTGCCTCAGCCTCCCTAGCAGCTGGGATTACAGGAATGTGCCACCACACTTGGCTAATTTTTGTATTTTTAGAAGAGACGGAGTTTTACCATGTTGGCCAGGCCGGTCTCGAACTCCTGACCTCAAGTGATTCATCCACCTTGGGATTACAGATGTGAGCCACCGTGCCTGGCTCAATATCTTTTCATGATAAAAAATGCTCAGCAAATTAGATACAGAAGGAACACATCTCAATATAATAAAAACCATATATGGCAAATCCACAACTAACAACATACTCAAGGCTGAAAAGCTGAAAGCTTTTTCTCTTAGATGAGGAGCAAGACAAGGAGACCCACTCTCACCACTTCTGTTCCATATAGCACTGGATGTCCTAGCCAGAATAATTAGGCTAAATAAATGAATAAATAAAAGGCATTCAAATCAGAAATGAAGGAGTAAAATTTTCTCCATTTGATGTCATGATCTTATATACAGAAAATCCTAAATACTCCACCAAAAAAAATTGTTAGAACTAATAAACAAGTTTAGTAAAGTTACAGGATACAAAATCAACATACAAAATTTAGTAAGGTTTCTAACACCAGTCAAAACTGTCTAAAAAGAAAGCAAGAAAAAAAATCCCATTTATAATAGCTACAAAAAAATAAAATAAGAAAAAATTCACTAAGGAAGGAGGTGAAAGAGCTGTACACTAAAGACTATGAAACACTGGTGAAAGAAATGAAAGAAAACACAAATCAATGGGGAGGTATTTCATGTTCATGAATTGTTAGAATTAGCATTGTCAAAATGTAGTATCCAAGGTGATTTACAATACAATTCCTATCAAAATTCAAATTGCATTTTTCAAAAAAATAGATAATCCTAAAATCTGCATGGAGCCACAAAAGATGCTAAATAGCCAAAATAATCTTGAGCAAAAATAACAGAGCTAGAAACATATGCCTGATTTCAAAATATACTACAAAGCTTTGGAAATTGAAACAACATGGTGGTCACTTAAAAACAGAGATATAGACTAATTGGCCAGGCAAGGTGGCCCACACCTGTAATCCCAGCACTTTGGAAGGCCGAGGCAGGTGGATTGCTTGAGGTCAGGAGTTTCACACAAGCCTGGCCAACATGGCAAAACCCCGCCTTTACTAAAAATACAAAAATTAGGCAGGCTGTGGCAGGCGCCTGTAGTCCCAGCTACCTGGGAGGCTGAGGCAGGAGAATCGCTTGAACCTGGGAGGCAGATGTTGCAGTGAGCAGAGATGCACTCCAGTGGCGCACTGCACTCCAGCCTGGGCAACAGAGCAAGACTCCGTCTCAAAACAAAAGGAAAAAAAAGAAAGAAATACAGACCAATGGAACAGAGCAGAGAGTCCAGAAGAAAATCCATGCATTCACAGCTGATTGATCTTCAACAAATGTGTCCAGAACACACAATAGGAAAAGAACAGTCTCTTCAATAAATGCTGTTGGGAAAACTGGATGTCCACATGCAGAAGAATGAAATTAGACCCTTACGTCATACCAAATACAAAAATAAACTCAAAATGAATTAAAGTCTTAAATGCAATACTTGAAACTGTAAAAGTCTTAGAAGAAAACATAGGAAAAAGCTTCTTGACATCGGCCTGGGCAATGACTTTTTTGATATGATGGCAAAAGCACAAGCAACAAAAGCAAACATAGACAAATGGGATTGCATCCAACTAAAAAGCTTCTGCATAGCAAAGGAAACAAACAACAGAGCGAAGAGACAACCTGTGAATTGGGAGGAAAATATTTGCAAACCATACAGCTGATAAGGGGTTAACATCCAAAATATACAAGGAACACAAATCAATAGCAAGAAAACACGTAACCTGATCTAAAAACAAGTAAAGGATCTGAACAGACTTTTCTCAAAAGAAGCCATTAGGCGTGTTTACCCATTGGCTCAGAAATCTGCCTCGGACTAGAATAAAAGAACTGCAGGAAAATAATTGAGAAAAATACTGTTTATCTTTGCCTACAGATTTTCTCCATGATTTTGTTTTTATGTAAGCAAGTTGTATAACCTTATGAAAATTACTTGACCTCTGTTGGCTTTTGTTTCTTTATCTGAGAAAGTAAGAAGCTGAAGATGATTCAGAGTCTGAAGGCTGCTTTCCGATCCCAGTTTCCCATGGGTCACACCAGGGTGTGTGCAAGGCCCTTTACCTCCCTGAAGGGACCACTGTCATCATAGCCATGCAGATACTGACAACCTCGAATATTTGAATCAAATGAGATGAATGTAAACATCCTTTAAAAATTGAAAGGTAGGCCGGGCGCGGGGGCTCATGCCTGTAATCCCAGCACTTTGGGAGGCCGAAGCGGGCGGATCACTTGAGGTCAGGAATTCAAGACCAGCCTGGCCAATGTGGCGAAACTCCATCTCTATTAAAAATATAAAAATTAGCCAGGCATGCTGGCGCACCTGTAGTAACAGCTACTCGGGAGGCTGAGGCATGAGAATCACTTGAACCTGGGAGGCAGAGGTTGCAGTGAGCCAAGATTGCACCACTGCACTCCAGCCTGGGTAACAGAGTGAAACTCTGTCAAAAAAAAAAAAAAAAAATTGAAAGGCAATGTACAAATGATGTCAGCTTCACCTGACTCTACAAAGTCCCTTCCAGGCAGAATTTCTTCATTCATTCAGGAAGTATTTTGAGTGCCTATGATGTGCCATGAACCATGCTAGGCCACGTTGCTGTAATCATCAGAGCAAACACAACCCTGCCCTCATAGTGCTTGTGCAGCAGTGGAGGAGAAACACATTAAATAACGACACAATTATTTTTGTGATCCTGTGACACAATCACTTTTCTTCGGTGTTCTTCCTTCCTCTAACACCATGTGGCCGCCTTCGCAGCGGTTTTGGAAGACGAAGAGAGAGCCCTCACCTCCTCACCCACCCCAGTGGAAGAGCTTCCTCCTCAGCGGCGGTCAGGAGTCCTTCAGCACTGACATTGTGTAGAATTTCTAGTCCACGGTGATAATAAAAAGTGCATGTTGTGAAAGGAAAATATCTTGGGCCCCCAAAATCACTAAGCTAAATGGAAAACTCAAGCCGGAAATTGTGCAGGGCCAACCTGCCTCCCATTCTATTCAAAGTCATCTTTCCACTCACTGAGATAAATGCATATCTGATTGCTTCCTTTGGAAAGGCTGATCAGAAACTCAAAAGAAGGCAACCATTTGTCTCTTATCTACCTATGACCTGGAAGCCCCCTCCCCACTTTGAGTTATCCCGCCTTTCCAGGCCGAATCAATGTTCATCTTACATATGCTGATTGATGTCTCATGTCTCCCTAAAACGTATAAAACCAAACTGTGCTCTGACCACCTTGGGCACATGTCGTCAGGACCTCCTGAGGCTGTGTCACAGATGCGTGTCTGCAACCTTGGCAAAATAAACTTTCTAAATTAACTGAGACCTGTCTCAGATTTTGGAGATCCACAATGTGCTTTAGTCAATTTTATTATCATCCATAAACTCTCCTGAATTTACTCCAGCATGGATCACATCTACATGCACACAGACCTCCCGATCACTCTCTCCAGGCTGGGTCCACATTTTCTCATCTCCATTAGGACAGTGTCCCTTTGTGATGGACAAGCTGCCAGTGCTTGAAAATCCCAACTGCACTCCAGTCCTAACCTTCTGACAGAAAACGCCTGTTGCCTCCTGGCTGTCTTGGAAAGGGGCCGTGTCAAATTTAGAAGCCAAAGCCTTTCAATTATCGAGAGGCTCACACCCTCTCACCCCATTTAAGTATTTCAGCAGAGGTAGGCCCCTGGCTTCTTATGCCTGTCAAGTAAAATAAGAAGTATTAGTGCTTCTAAAACTAACTAAACTTAAGCAACATGTAGGCTATAACCTCTGTGGTTGACAGAAAAATAACCAGCCAAGGATGTCGTATTAGTTTGGTGGTAAGGCCACCATAACACAGACTGTAACACAGAAAATACCACAGACTGAGTGGCTTAAACAACAGAAATTTTTTTTTTTTTTTTTCACAGTTCTGGAGGTTGGAAGTTTGAGCCAAGGTGTGGGCAGGTTGGTTTCCTCTGAGACCTGCCAAGATGCTTGTCTTCTCTGTGTCTTCACACAGTGTCTTCTCTGTACCTGTCCTTGTTCAAATTTTCTCTTATATGGATGCTGGTCAGGTTGGATTAGGGCCCGCTCTACTGACCTCATAGCTTAATTGCCTAGTTAAAGGGCCCATCTCACAGTACAGTCACATTCTGAGGTGCTGAGGGTTAGGACTTTAAACATAAATGGGGGGGTGGGTCACAGTTCAGCCCATTACCGTTGTTCATGTCCTGATCCCAGAACCAATGAATTTGTCACCTTCCATGACAAAAGGACTCTGCAGATGCAAGGAAGGGTCTTGTGATGAGCAGATTATCCTGGATTATTCAGGTAGCACAGTGTAATCACAGAGTCCCTCCAGGAGAGGCAGGAGGGCCAGAGTCAGAGAAGAATGGGTGATAACAGAGCAGGGGTCAGAGAGGACAGGAGACAGACGCCAGCCAACCTGGAGATACTACACTGCTTGCTTTCAGAGGGAAGGATGGGCCATGAGCCAAGGGATACATGTGACCTCCAGAAAGTGGAAAAGGCAAGGAAATGGACCCTCCTCTGGAGCCTCCAGAAGAAACCAGCCCTGCTGGTACCTTGATTTTAGCTCTGTGAGGCTTCTGACCTCCAGAACTCTAAGGTAATAAGTTTGTGTTGTTTTAAGCCTTATAGCAGCAATAGGAAAAACTAATACAATCTCCCATTCTGGAAATATTTTGGAAGCTGTGAAAATTAGGGAATAGTCAGAATAATGAGAAACTAAAGAAAAAGTTGGAGATCAAGGGAACATACCAAAGGAAATAAGGGAGAGAAGGACAGAAAGAGAAATCAAGAAAAGCGAAGGGAGAGACTGATAAGACATTCTGAAAGTGCCTTATTCCCTGTAAAGGATGTATGCTGGCCTGGGGAAGACTATGACATTAGAGAATTTAAAATGCAAAGCACATATAATATGACTACATTGGTTGTGGACCCTGAGCCTCTAGGAAAGGACTCTAGCAATCCATTCAACAAATATTTCCACCATGTCATCTGACTGCACTGATGTGCCAAAGCCCCCTAGCTAGAGCTGCCATGGAAAGACCACATGAAGCCAGAGTCAGACAGATCTGGAGATGGCCCAGGGTGTGCATGCCAAGCAGCCACTGACATGGGCAGGACTTAGTTCTAAGACAGTCCAGGTGAATAATTTGGTCATCGTCAGGTGGGAGAGACAACAATAGCTACTTTTTAGGGAGTGCTTACTATGGCCGAGCACCTCAGAGACTGAGTACACAAATGGACAATGGCCAGAGCGTCTATAAGAGTAGAACTCCCACCCACCCCCTGCAGCAGCCAGCCCAGGAGGCCAAGCCGTCATCTACAGGAACCAGCCCGGGAGGTCGGCCTGCTCCATGCCAGGCTTGTAAGAATTCAGATTGCTATCTCTAGAAATAATATGGGAAATTAAACAATATATTCTCTAACAATCAGACCCAAAGGGCCAGGACTTGATTAATAACTGACAGTTTTCCTACTTTTTGTCCCTGCTTCCAATCTAGGACTAACCAGAGAAAGCCCAGTATGTCCCCTAGCCAATCCCATGGGATGCCCACTTCTCACCAGCCACCTCTGGCTTCCCCAGGCCCACAGCCTCCACCAGGCCTCCAAAGCCACCCCTTTTCCATGATGAAGCTTCTCCACTCCTCACCTGCCTGTGAGTCTGTCAGGACACAAGTGATGGCCACGGACTCCCTTGCTATAGCAGCTCTGAATAAACAGCCTTTGTCCTCGTTTGGGTGGTCTTCGTTTATTTCCACCCACTAAGGAAACCACTTAGGAGACACTCACTCAGAGCTGCCCCTGCAGTGGTAACTTACATGACGGGTGACTGGTGGAAGCTAGAGGACCACTCTGGCTCCTGAGCTCTGCTCTTCGTCATCTGACACTTGGGTCTCGGAGAAGTTTGGTGAAATTGTTCTTCCAAAGCCTACCACCAACCAAGTTTGGAAAAGACTGAGCTAGAGTTTAGAAAACAAAGCTATAATCTGGCAGCCAGAAAAATCAATTGTTGAATGCCAGAACCGAAGGATTAAACTGGGGAAAACCACAGACTGTTCCCACAGACCCCCACAGGGATATTCCTTTCCAGCAATGGATATGCTTCAAAATGTGCCCAGGCTCTCCTGAGATTCCTCCGGGGTCTCGTCTCAGGCTGCCCAACACACTCCACGCCTCCATGCCAGCACTAGACCCTCCTGGCCCTCAGGACCCCCAAGACCATAGCCCCTCAGGCTGAGCACACACGACACCACCAGCCTGTCCTTGGGTCTGACAGACTCTGGACCCCACACCTGACCACGAGGCCCTGCCTCAGAGTGCTGTGCAGCTTCATGGGGGCTGAGACCCCCATCCATCCCCCAGGGACCAGTTTCCCACCTTGGGCCTTAATTGCCTCCATGAGGCACCCCCACACCCTATAAAAGATGACATAGGCCTCCCAAACTTCACAGCCTGGAACAAACACCCCACCCCTGGGAGATGAGGGCTTTGTCCTCACTCCTGTCTCGGGGTCACTTCCCTGAGCCCTGCTCCTTGTCCCAGATTTAATGGCATCTTGGGATGACGGACAATGGGAACTCCCTCACCCACCACCATCCCCAAAGACCACCACCCCATAGTCTAACATGGTGACATCTCCCATGGTCCTCTTATTGAACTTGGAACAAACAGCTTTTAAATCAATTCCACAAATACTATTCCTACACTACAGCACCCTCTAGTGGAGGAGAATGCCACTGGGAGGCCCTGGGTTTCCATCCAAAGAGCAAAAATATTTAAAGCCTACAAACCTCCCCTCAAGCTCCACAAAGCCTAGGATGCAACTTTAAGGAAACTAAAGCCATAGCAGCTGCCATCCCCACCTCTCCTGGCCTCTCCTTGCAGGCTTGGGCAGAGCCTGAAGGGGGTGAGGACATGCTGGAGAAAAAGTCACAATGGGAAAAAATAAAAAATAAAAACACAGGCAAGACAAGGAAGACTTGCCAGAAAGTTAAAAGCATGTTGACAGAAGACTGCCTTGGGGAGGGCCAAAGAGCCATACGATTATGGCCAACAAGCACCTCACGCAAGAAGAGGCCGGGCGTGGACACCAGCTCCCGCTATATGGCCCCATGTTCGTGACCATGCTGATCAGCCTGCAAAGGCAGTGATGGGGCTGGGAGGAGCATGCTGCACAGGAGGAAGGCCACAGCTGAACTGAAGCAGCCAGAGCATGCTAGGATGTGGGAATGGGAAGCATGTGGTCCAGTTGTCCTGACAGCAGATGGTTCCTGATGCTCTCTTCTGAGTGTGGGCACTGTGGCTGAGCCTGCACCTCAGATGCACGCCGTGGAGAGGCTGAGGAGCAGGCAAACTTGCACTTGTGTCCACATGCAGCTTCCTCATGCAGACCCCAGCACCAGACACAGTGCTGCCAGGCTGGCAACCCAGGGCCACAGCCTCCTGCATGACAAGACAGGCCAATCAGGGTGCCCCATGTCTTCAGACCCCACAGAATAGGACCCAAACAAAAGCAACCAGAATGTCCATGAATAGGTGTGAGGACATTCGAGGACAAAATTCTCCTTCCTTACCCAATTGCCAACTGCAGGAATTGTGTGCACCTGGAGCGCTGGAGTTCATCTTTTCCACAGCAGGGAAGGTCCAGCCAGCACAGAGCAGAGCTGAGAGAGGGCAGGAGGCTGACTCCTGGCCGGCATTGATAGCCTGACCCCACTGCTGCTGATGAAACTCACTAAACTAGTTCTGAGAGTCAGGAAGGACCCTTTTGTTCCTGACCTGATTGTATCTGGGCTTCTATCATTAGTCCTAGCTAGAACAGAGGGAAATCTGCCAATCTTACATCTAAAATTAGGACATATATTGAGCACAGCCCCCCCACCCCCACACCCTTCCCCAGAGTTCATGTGAAACAATGAACCTGGGGGCAGCAGAGAGTGTCCTCATGAGGCCTGGCACTATGCCAGATGGGCTGGGCCACTGGGGCAGGGAGGGGGAGCTGCCGCCTCACATGGGGCACATCAGGTGCCTCGGGCAGCCTCATGGTGCCAAGATAGCCAGAGGAGCAGAAATGCCAGAAATGCCATTTCCCTCCAGACGGACTGGAGCCTCAGAATCAGGAACATCAGCCCTTTATCCCAGGCTCCTCATTCCAGACAGCAGGACATGCCTACTCTAAGGTGCCACCCTCAGAAATCCAGCCATCCAGAAGTACAACCAAATGTTGCTGGACAGAGCCTGTTTGGGACTCTGTAAGGGGTTTCTTGGGCCCAGGTGGAGCTATAGGACTGCTATGGGCTGAACTGTGTCTCCCAAAATTCCACCTGCTGAAGCCCTAACTCCTCACGTGACTGTATTGGAGACTGGGCCTATCACCAGGTGATTAAGGTTAACCTAGGTCATGAAGGTAAGCCATGACCCAATAGGGCTGGTGTCCTTATAAAAGAGGAGGAGATATCAGAGCTCTCTCTCTCCCTCTCTACCATGTGAGAACACAGCAAGAAGGTGGCAGTCTGCCTGCCAGGAAGAGAGCCCTCACCAGAACCAAACCCTGCTGGAACCTTGATCTTGGACTATTCCAGCCTCCAGGACTGTGAGATAATAAATGTCAGTTGTTTAAGCTGCCCGGTCTATCAGGTTTTGTCATGGAAGCCTGAACAGACTGCAGTGAGGATGGCAAGGATCTCTGGGTAAATATCTCCCAGGGTGATTCCCTCCTGGTACTCAGATTTTTCTGGGCCTGAGAGAACACATCAGTAGCCTGAACTTTATATGCTAAAAGAAGAGGGCCTGCTGCACTTGCCGCTGGCTGCCTGTCAGACACCCCAGCATCAGACAGGATCGGCATGGAAGGTCAGGTCCCTGCTACATGACATCTGCAGACCTGTAAGGTGGATTTTACAGCCAGGAGCCCATCTTCCCTCAGTGAAGAAGTCAAGACTGCTGGCACCAACCTTGAAGAAAATCATCAGGCAAGGTCCTGGCTCAGGACCCACTTTGACCACTGGGCCATGGTTTGGGGACACCAAGTGGGCAGAGTGAAGAGGGCCTTCCAATTCCAAATGCCCAGGGGTGTCAGAGGCTGGGCTGCAGCCGGGAACCTTCCTTGGACAGCCAGTCAGCAGGGGAGCCGCCCGGGAGAAGTTCATGGAAAGCAGCCTGACCCCACTCGAGCTCCAGGAAGGTGGGGACCGTGTCTGGCTTGGTTCACTGTTTTCCTCCCACACTTGTGCAGGAGGCTACCCCGGCTGATGGCACCTTCCCTGAGCAGGGGAAATGCTGGGCCCTTGGACAGTTCCTGGCAGCCTTCCCGCCATTGCCATCACTGCAGTTGGGCTCCAGGCAACAGTGACGGGGATGCTCCATGTGTTCCCACACAGAGGACATCTGTCCTGGCCACTTGGTGTGGTTTCCCGTCCTGTAGCTCTCTTCTATGTTCTTAGGATGAAGGCCAATTCTCACCTCTTCTCGGCCATTCCTTCTCGGGAAAGCCATCCTGTCAGGGAGAGAGGGGCTGAACACCAAACGGAATTCATCAGAGGCTGCTGGTGCTGGCAGCCTCGCTGGCTGTATAACCATAAATCCCAAGGCCCACCCACCTGCCCAGTGACCCTCCATATTTCTAGAATTTATTTGCTCTCGCTTCCCCTGAAGATTTTTTTCACAACCGCTCACTGCTCAAACTCCCCACGCCGCTCCCTTCTCCTCACTCTCCAACGACGGCATCACCTCTTACTTTGCTGAGTGTGCACGTGCAATGATCTTCTACTGCCACCACCTCTGCAGGATGTCCTGCACCTGGCCCTGGTGAGCCCCTGCCCACTCTGTGGCTGCTGGTGAAAGCCCTCGCTCCTTCCTCAAGCAGCCCCTCCCACTCGTGTCAACTCAAGGACTGTGCACCCATAATTATCTCCTCTCCCTTGGGCATCATCAGTTCCCCCCATCTGCTGACACCACCCCAATTATTACCATAAACACACAACATGTTCTAGTATCTCCCGCCTTTCTAGACCATGTCCCCCTGAGCTGCTGCACCCTCCATGGCAGCTCGCTGCAGGACACTTTGCCGGCCCTCCCCTCTCTCTCATCCACCACCCACCCCTGATGTGAATAAGAGCCAAATGTTCAGATCACGAAATATCTATTCCCAGCCCCAACATCTTCCCTGAAATCCAAACTCAAATATCCAAATGCCTACTTAGATGTCTAGCAGGTGTCTCAAATTCAGAAAAATCAAAACAACCTCTTACCAAATACCTTAAGCTTGTTCCCTCAGCCAACCCCATTTTCAGTAGATTACACCTATATTTTCCCCATTGTCTCAAAGCAAAACCCGAGGAATCTTTATTAACTGCTCTCTTTCCCATACATGCTGAAATTCTTGCTGGAATTCACAGCAAGTCACGCTCACTCTTCCTTCAAGAATTCCGGATCCACAACCCCTTCCCCCAGCCTGCAGCCGAACAGGCCAGGCATGCGGCCACCTCTCTGAGCCCTCCACCGTGAACACCACAGATCCCAGAGCAGACAGACGATGAAGGATACACAGGAGCAACAGCCAGTCCCACCCAGCTGTCTCGCTCAGGATGCAGGGTGACAGAAACTGTAATAACTCACCCTAAATCATGAGAGTAACTAGAAGACACAGGACTTGAACCTGGGAAGTCTGACTCTCAACCACTACACTAAAATGCAGGCAAGGGCAGGACCTGGAGAGGGTTCAGAACATAGAGGATTCCCCAGCTCATCTGCAAAACTCTTATTCTCCAGATGGAAAGAGTCAGGGGTACCCAAATCCCTTTCCCTTCCCACTCCACAGCCCCATGTCCTGGCAGCCACACATGGTTGCTGGCCATACATGGTTGTGACAGGAAAGGAACACGGGCATGGCCAGAAAAGGAACAAGGGATACAATGGCTGCACCTGAAAGAACACCAGGCCCCTCTTCTGAACTGCAGGGTTCCCCTAATGTGGGCCGGCCCATGGCAGAAGAAGCCAAAGAGGACCCCACCTGGCCAGACACAGAGTGCCAAAACTGTGCAGTTATAGATCCCCATGTGATCACTGAAACTGCTTTAAGAACCTTTTAAAATACAGATTTCTAGGCCTGATGGACTCAGAGCATCACAAGTAGCATCTGAGAATCTCTGTTCTTAGAAGTTTCTCATAGGATTCTCTTGGTGCAGAGAGTAGATCCTGAGGGAGGGTGACTGGGGCCTGATGGGAGGGCCAGCTTCCAGGATGACCCCCGGGGATTCCCAACACCAAATAGCCATGCCCCTGAGGAGCCCCCTCCATAGTGAATATGCCTGGCCTGTGTACCAGTTGGATCTTGCAAAAATGATGATGTGTGGGTTATAAGCTCAGGTCATAAAAGGACACTGCAGTTTTCCCCTCTGTCTCTCTGGATTGCAAGCTCTGACACACCACGTTGTGGGGAAACTGAGCAACCCTGTGCAGAAGCCACCATGGTGAGGCACCAAGGCTGCCTGTCAACAGTGAGTATCAACATGTCAGACACATGCGTGCCCCACCAGGGAGGTGGCTCCCTCAGCCCTAGGCAGGCCTTCAGGTGTCTACACTCTTCCCTGACATCTGGATGGCAACTCCAAGTCACAGCTATCCAGCTAAGCCCTCCTGAATTCCTGACCCACAAAAGGGGATGAAACAATACATGTTTATTGCTGTTTTAACCTTCTGAGTTTTGCAGTAATTTGTAGTGCAGCAAAAGACAACTGATACCCCTGGAATGATCAGAAGACCCTTCCCCAAGGAAACGGGTGCTGGGTCTGATAAAAAGAGAGGAGGGCATTAGGTAAAAGAATAAGCTGGTTCAGGTATGACATACTTCACTGACGCGAAATAGAGAAGAGTAAATAGATCCCTGTGCCCAAATTTCTATTTCCCCTATGAGAGTTCCAGTGCCCCTCCAGAGAAGGGGTGCTGGCATCACTGCTCCTGGTGGTGGGGGAGGCTGCCCTTCTACAGCAGGGTGGGCCTGAGCCTCACCCACTCTCTCTGTCATTCTCTAGCTGGGCTGCACATTCAGATCCCTGGAGAGCTTTGAAAAATATTGATTTCAGGGCCACACTCACGAAGACTATGATTTAACTGGTCTGGGTTTAACCTAGGCATAAGAATTCTGAAAATCTCCCCGGGTGATTCTAATACGCAGCTGCGGCTGAGAACCATGGCTACAGACAAAGAGCTTCACATTCTGACTGTCGCTGAGGCTAAGTGTAAGCCTGGTGAAGGGACACAAAGTTGCAGCCCTTTCTTTCAATGCAGGCAGGCATGCAGGGGTGCAGGGAGCATTCCCACTCAAGCCAGGATATGGTAGAAAGGGCCTTAGCTAAACAAACAGCCAGTGAAGATTGCTACTTTAAGTATCTATGACCATGTCGCATAAACCATAATAATCATTTGTTATAATTATGACCCACATGCAGCTCTGGGGCCTGGCTGGACCCTGCCATGGGGTTCTTACGTAGACTCTGTCACGTGGTCAGGCAGTGGCTGGGGCTGGAATCCTCTCTTAGGCTTCTTTCCTACACACCTCACTGGTGGGTGATGCTGGCTGTCAGCTGGGTCTTCTGCTGGGGCTGTTGGTGGGACATCTGTCCACAGACTTTCAGTGAGGCCTGGGCTTCCTCACAGCATGGCTGCTGGGTTCCATAAGTGAGTGTCCCAAGAGAAACCATTAGGACCTCGTCTAGGTCACCCTTGGAAAGCACATAGCATCATATGGTTAGACTTCATGGGCCCACCCAAATCTCATCTTGAATTGTAGTCTCCATAATCCCCACATGTCAAGGGAAAGACCAGGTGGAGGTGATTGAATCATGGGGGTAGTTTCCCCCATGCTGTTCTTGTGAGAGTGAGTTCTCACGAGTTCTGATGGTTTTATAAGGGGCTCTTCCTCCTTTGCTCAGCACTTCTACTTCCTGCTGCCTTCAACTTATGAAGAGGGTGCCTTGCTTCCCCTTTGCCTTCTGCTATGATTTTAAGTTTCCTGAGGCCTCCCCAGCCATGCTGAACTGTGATTCAATTAAACCTCTTACCTTTATTAATTACTCAGTCTCAGTAGTTCTTTACAGCAGTGTGAACACCGACTCATACACAGCATCACCACCACATTTTACTCATTGAGGGAACTGCAAAGGCTCAAGGTGCTATGGACTGAGGTGTGTCCACGAAATTCACATGCTGAAGACCTGACCCCTGATGTGATGTTTGGAGATGAGGCCTTTGGGGTTTAGGTAATTAGGTTTGGATGAGGTCATAAGGGTGAGGCCATCATCATGGGATCAGTGCCCTTATAGAGATGCCACAGAGCTTGCTCCCTCTCTCTCTCTCTCTCTCTCTCGGCCATGTGAGAAAAAAGCGAGAAACCACTGTCTGCAAGCCAGGCAGGGCCCACGCCAGAACCTGACCATGCTGGTATGACTTTCACCCTCCAGAACTTTCTGACTTTCACCCTCCAGAACTTTGACTTTCACCCTTCAAAACTGCGAGAAATTTCCATTGTTGAAGCCACTCCATCCTTGGTACTTTTTTCTGGCAGCCCCAGCTAACCAGGTCACAGGGGAGGAGACACAGACCGCCCCCCTCTTGATAGAAGGAGTGTCAAAGAATTCTCAGACATGTTTAAAAACCACCTGAACTAAAAAGGACATATAAACTCCACCTCTTGGATACAGAAAGACTCATGCCGGTGAGCCTGAAGCTGTGAAGTTTTCCAGGTATTTAATAGATGGTCAGTGGTAAAATTATTTTATAATCCATTGAGTTTCTAAAATTATAGCTCCTAGATCTTTTCACACAGAAAGGAGAGATGGAGGTCAACTTGGCAGTCTCACCAGCAAAGCAACAGAGTAGATTCTCACTTATTTTTAAAATCCCATAACATAGCACCATGCCTGGCACATGGGAGGTGCTGCGTAAACATGTTATACCCTGACTCACTCAGCTCCCAATGCCTGTTTCCGTGGCAGCCTCAGCGACCCACGCAGAAGACTCTGGACTCCATGACCTCTATCTTATGTCTGGTATTGCTCTGCCTGCAGGAAACAGATGACACTGTGTGGGCAAGGTGTGCACCTGGTGACAGAGATGGGAGCTGGGGGCAGAGGCTGAGACTGTCTGGAAGCAGGTATTGGAGTTGACTTCCACTCTGATGGGACAGCGTGGGTGTCTATGAGGGGGTTGGCTGTGGCTGAGACACTGGGATTCATTTCAGACGTGGACGACAGGGCTTAGTGGGAATGGAATGCAGCCTAACCTCCAGGGCTGCTCCAGCCCCTCTGCGGCCGGGTCCTGGTCATGTGGTGGGTGTTAGCCACTCCCTGAAATACTGATGGGGCACTGCTCCCAGGGTCCCCTCTAGCCAGCCAGAGTCTATAATGCAGGTAGAATGTCCACCAGCCCTTCAGGAGAGATGGGAAGGCAGCATTTGGAGGATCCCCAGGGAGGGGGTGCCCTGGGACCTCAGGGGTGGTTGAGGAACTGAAAGGAGGCCAGGTTCCCCAGGGCAGCAGTGCAATGAGGAATGGACGAAAGGGCCATCAAGGTGCCCCGGTGCCAGAGAGGTGTTGGCCTGAGGGATTTGCTAACCGGGTGAGGAGTGGAAGGGCTACAGGGATGCTACTTGAGATGGAATGGGAGGAAGTCCCCAGGACCAGGAGGCTGTCTCCATGCAGGCCCTTAAAAGCAAAGAACCAGCCCAAGTGATGACTGCTAACGTTTGTTCAGTGGTTACCATGCACCTGGCAGAAAGTGAGGGCCTTCCACCATCTAGCCGTTGTGGCCCAGCGATGGGAGGTGACTTCCCAGTCATTCATGAAATACTGCGTGGCTTCATCGCCAGCACCTCCGAGGTGGTGCTAGCCCCATTCTGCTTCTCAGGAAACTAGGTGTATTTGTTTCCACCGCTGCTCTAACAAACTACCATTAACCCATGGCTTAAAACAGCAGACATGCATTCTGTCAGGGTTCTGGAGACCAAGAGCTCCAAATCAAGGCATCAGCAGGGCCATGCCCCCTCTCAAGGTTCCAGGGAAGAATAGTCCCTTGCCTCTTCTGAGATTCCAGTGGCTCCCAGCAATCCCTCGGCTCCTTGGCTTGTGGACGCATCACTCCAGCCCCTCCTGCACACGGGCTTCCCCTCTGTGTGTCTCTGCATCTCTTTCCGTCATCTTATAAATCACATTTGAAGACCCACCCAAATCCAGGATGAACTCAACTAATTATATCTGCAAAGACCTTATTTCCAAATACGGAAATTTGTCACATTCTGAGGTCCTGGCTGGAGACGGATTTTGAGAGTCACTATTCACCCTATTACACTGAGTCTTTGAGAGGTTTAAGAAATTACCTAAGTTTCCACAACAAATAAAAAGGTGGCTGAAATGGGGTTTGAACCCCCGGAGTGAAGCTGCCCCTGTAGCCCACAGTGGTGTCAGCAGCCCGAGGGCTGAACAGCTCTAACCTCATCCCCCTGCCCAAGAAACTGCACCACCACCACCATCATTTTTGAGTCAGAGAGACAGAACCCGGTAGAGAACACAGGGCGGGTCTCAGAGAAGAACCCAGGCTGGAATACAAGGCAGGTCTCAGTGAGCAGGACCCAGGCTGCAATGCAGGGCAGGTCTCGGAGCAGGGCCCAGGATGGAACAGGGGGCAGGTCTCAGAGAAGAACCCAGGCTGGATCTCGGATCAGGGCCTAGGCTGGAACACAGGGTGGGTCTCAGAGCAGGGCCCGGGCTGGAACACAGGGCGAATCTGGGAGCAGGACCCAGGCTAGAACACGGGGCAGATCTTGGAGCAGGGCCCAGGCTGGAACATGGGGAAGATCTCAGAGAAGAACCCAGGCTGGGTCTCAGAGCAGGGCACAGGCTGGAATGCAGGGCAGGTCTCAGAGCAGAGTCCTGGGGACAGCAGCACCAATGGCTCTTCCCAAGTGGGCTGAGTGAGCTGGGAGGGCTCTTTTAACTCTGCAAGCCTTGGGTCCGTCTTGAGACTCATGGGAGATTCCGTACACCTCCTAGGCATCCCAAGAAGTGTTTTCCCCAGATACTTGTTTCTTCCTTAACCCTGTATTTGCTGCCATCCTCTAACTAATGTGATCTATCTTTCAAGAAAATTTCTCTTCAGTCTTCTATCTGGACTCCCCACTTCCTCTCTGGCAGTCCCAAGCCATTCTAAATTAGATTTCATAATCCTTCCCCAGATGTTTAATTCTCCTGATGAGCATTTTCTAGCTCAGGCCTGCACTGCTCTAGCCTGTAGGGTCCCTGAGGGGTGCCCATGGGGAAGGCGGTGCTCTTCAGGGCTTGGAGTGGGTTTTAATGTTTAAATCTTTACAGCACTGCCGACACTAGATGGCAGTAGTTCCTAAATATTGGGGGTTCCTGGCAGGCTCGCCTTCCTGTGCTGCCAAGGGAGGTCAGACCCCGGTGTGGAGGTGGGAACAAGTGGAGCATCCCCACCCCACCAACCCCATCCTGCAGGCCCAGACCCAGAGAGCTCAGCCCGGGCGAGGAAGAAAGGAAAGGATTAAGGGAAGCGCCGAGAGGAAAGCTGTGAAGAAATAAACTTGACACGGGGCTGCTGATTTCCTCCCCAAGTGCCTCAGACAGATCCACCCCTGAGAGGCCCTTACAGAATGATCCTCTCCAGGGGAGGCTCAGAAGCTGTAGCCATTGCCTGGCAAGATTTTAGGAGCCTCCCCTGCCTCGCCCCCACCCCTTATCCCCCGCAGGTAGGAAAGTCCTTGGGAAAGGCAACTCAGCAGTGTTCATAAAAAGCCCCCAAAATGTCATATGATCACTTTATATGTAGGAATTTGTTGTAAGATTAGAAGTGAATAAGTCAACAAGAATATATGTTTGAGAGGCCAAGGCAGGCAGATTGTTTGAGCTCAGGAGTTTGAGACCAGCCCGGACAACATGGCAAAACCCAGTCTCTACAAAAAATACAAAAGTTAGCCAGGTGTGGTGGTGCAAGCCTGTAGTCCTAACCACTTGGGGGCTGAGGTGGGAAAATCGCTTGAGCCCAGAAAGTCGAGGCTGCAGTGAGCTGAGATCACACCACTGCACACTAGCCTGGGTGATAGAGTGAGACCTTGTCTCAAAAAAAAAAAAAAAAAAGGGAACAAGAAAGAGAAAGAAAAAAGAACGCAGTATTCATTGTACAGTTATTTATAGTAGTGCGAATTTGGAAATTGCGTAAATTATACAACTGTTAAAAGAAAAACTTCAGCCAATTAAATTTAAAGGAGTTTATTTGAGAAATGAACCATTCACGAATTGGGCAGTCCCCAGAATCACATTAGGCTCAGAGAGACTCCAGGGTTGCCGTGTGGTCAGAAAAAAATTATAAACAAAAAAAAGGGAAATGACATACAAAAATCAGCAGTGAGGTACAGAACAGCTGGACTGGTTACAGGTTGGTATTTGCCTTATTTGAACACCGTTTGAACACTTAGCAGTGCATGAATGGTTGAAGAATGGCTGCTGGGATTGGCCAGGTCTCAGCTATTGTTACAGGCCCATACTCTTTTGTTAGGTTCTCAATCTTGTCTACCTATTAAGTTAGGTTACAGTTCATCCACAAGGACTCAAATATAGAAGTACAGAGTCCTTCTCAGGCCATATTTATTAACCTTAACAATTCTCCCCTTTTAGTCCATTTTCTTAATTTTCAGAGATTAACCAAAACTTTAGTCATTGATGTCATTATCACCAAGGTAAACGTACTATTCGGCCTTGAAGCCCACTGGGGAACAGTAGAACAGTGAGTTTTGCAAAGGTAGGAACAAGGACTGAGAGAGGGTAGCTCCTTATGCTGGAACATCCTGTTTAGAGAGAAAAACAAAACTGGTCTGTTCTAGGACCTAAGTGTTTCCTTAAAATCTTAGTTTGATTATGTGACATTTAGCACAAGCGACTCCATTTTTGTCTGGTTTGGTCTGTTGGAGCCTAGTGCATAAGCTCCAAAACAATGGCTTCTCATGATTTTGTTTAAAAATTTTACTTAGGTTCTCACTTAGGTGAGAGTGTGACTAAAACTTGGGCCTTAGTGCCACTCTGTTACCATCATTTTGGGTTTCTCGCTTCAGCACGTCATTCATAGGTTATGGTGGCCCCATGGTTGCAGATTCCTTTCAGTTCTTGTCATTCCCGTTGAAGACAGACCATTTGACACTCTAGAGATGGCTGCATGCAAACACTTAAAACCTTTGAGGGAATGAAGTGCACCAGGAAGATTACTATTATGGCTATCTGGAGGATAACACTGAGAGTTTGGAGAATGCTCCTTACCCAGGGTCCCCATAAACCAAACCACCTAAAATTAAATCAAAGAATGAGCTAGATAAAGAGTCTACTCGCTTAACTAAGCAGTCGTTTCATTAAACCCCTATAACTGAATCTCTGTATTACCCCATGTTTTCTCCATAGGTCATAAGTGCCAGCAGCTTCACAGATACTGCTATTTAGCTGGTAAGTAATCTAGAGCAATTCTATTGTTTAGCGTAACTTTCATAAAAGAATTTAAAGTCTGTTGTGTAACCATAGCCTTTACAGTAGAATTTGCTATAGAGCTTATTATGAGGGATACATTTCTAATCATTGCCTCTTTTACTCTAAACCATGAAAAAGGACATAACAAATGATGCCCTTCTAGAAGAGATAGGCCTCCTGGCAATGTCCTCTTTAACTCATGATATGGGTTAAGAGGAGTGAATCAATATTTTGTTTCTGACTGATTATGTGGCAACATATGTACCATTGAAGTTTCTCACCTACATTGGGCCTTCGTCTTTTAGCTATCAAAGTATAAGGTTATCCATGAATAAGGCTGGCTGCAAAATCCTTCACAAATAAAAGTATATTCTGTAAGTGCACATAACAGACCCCCTTTTCACTTCTATGGTTCATAGAGGTATAAGCAAGGAAAAAAAAATATTCAAAGATAAGAGTCTTGATCCGTGATCTTGGGAAAAACTGTTCACATCAAGGATGCCATCTTCTGGGGAGAAACTTTCCTGGTTAGCTTTACCTTAAGGTTCTAATGGGTGTACAGTTCCAACAGTGTGGAGAAAGCCTTCTCAGTTGTGAGATTAGGAACCCAAGTTTCAAGGACCCAAAGTTTTGTTGCAGTGTGGATGGCAAGGGCAGTCTTTCTCTGATGTTCCCAGAAGATCCAGTCTTCAGGTTCTAGACTGTGAATGGGTTGCTTGTCTTCAGTGAACCATAAAAAGCTTTCTTTACTTGGTGAAAATACACTGTGGCATAATAAGCTACTGTTGTAACATCAACCCTCTTGCATGGGAACATATTTATACAACCAGAAAACATGCATTGAAGATGACAAGTGAATGAAATCCCTTTATAAATGTTTAAATAGCCCATCAAGTAGCCGAATGTACTTAAAGTTTTGATTGTCTTCCCAGGAATATGCTTTTTATATTGGTCAAAATAAACATTTTGACAATGTTTAGTGACAACTAAACATTGGTCATAAACTATTTTAGCAATTTAGAAGTCATCACACCAATATATGTTTAATTTAGATCATTCTATCTTTTCCATAATGAGTCATGGAATACAGAACTTTTTTTTTTTTTTTTTTTTTTGAGGTTGAGTTTCACTCTTGTCGCCCAGGCTGGAGTGCATGGTATGCACTGTAACCTCACTGTAACCTCCGCCTCCTGGGTTCAAGTGATTCTCCTGCCTCAGCCTCCCAAGTAGCTAGGATTACAGGCACCTGCCACCACACCCAGCTCGTTATTGTACTTTTAGTAGAGATGGGGTTTCACCATGTTGGCCAGGCTGGTCTTGAACTACTGACCTCAGGTGATCCACCCGCCTTGGCCTCCCAAAGTGGTGGCATTACAGGTGTGAGTCACTGCCCCTGGCCACTTAAAATTTTTTAAACAGGCACTGATAGAGGGAAGACTTAGCTTTCCATACTATCTGTCTCTTGTCTTTCCTCTTTTTTTCCTGTAGTTTATTTAACAGGCAAACAAAAATCTTTCATTATCCTTTAATATTACATGAAAATCTCATTCAAGCGAGAAAGCCAAATTTTACCCTTGCATTAGTTTACTATTAATGTCAACCCCAATTTTTAATAAAACCTTATAGACAAATCTATCAATCTTAATCAGTTTGACCATAAGGTGAGATTCTCATACACCTTTTATAACCCTTAACAATTTTTGTGAAAGAGCGAGCAGTGCTGTAAGAAAAACTTGTGCTTTTATTCCAATGTTCAATTTACAGAAAACCTTAATAATTCCCCTTGAACTTTAGCCAATGTCCACACAGGATTTCTTTTCACAAGATTAATTTTTCACAAACCGTCCACAACTTGTTCAAATCTTTGGCTTTATCTTACATAATTTAAAACAATCCTTAACCCTCTAAACTAGGCAAAAATTTACATTCCCATGCCTTCTTACCATCTTTTACTTAAAACACATTTTACTTTTCTAACACACCTTGCATGTAAAACTATTTTTTTAGTAGTCTCAATTACATGTGATAATCGTAACTCTTAGCAATTTTTAATTTTGGTGAAAAACCTAGTAAGTTATTTTAATTATGTACTTAGGTATGGAGCTTAGGTATGGTTATTTTAATTATGTACCTAGGTATGGAGCCTAGGGTACTACACAGAAGTGCAGATAAGACTCTTTCCAGCATAGCTAGGGATGTGGCTAACTCCACATGTCCCCAGGCCTTACCCAGCTGTAAAGTAGGCAAGTTGAACAATTTTTATAACTTAAAGCAATTTATAACCTTAAAGCATTTAGTAAACCTAATATCTGACCTGACTAATTTAGATGAAATGTCTTTATTTTACCAATAATCTTTAAAGCTGTTTTTATTTCCCAAAGATTACTAAAGTTATATGAACTAAGAGACATTACAGTTTTAATTTTTCTTTCAAAATATTTAAGTGCTTATTTTTCTTTAAACCAATTAATTAGAGCTCTTTTATATAAACGTCACACACACAACACACATATAACTACACACAGAGAAAGACAGAAGATCCAGTAGTTGTAAGATTTTTCATTTGCCAGTTTTTAAGGGTTTTTTGTTTGTTTGTTTGAGACGGAGTCTCACTCTGTCACCCAGGCTGGAGTGCAGTGACACTATCTCGGCTCACTGCAACCTCTGCCTCCTGGGTTTGAGTGATTCGCCTGTCTCAGCCTTCTGAGTAGCTGGGACTACAGGCACATGCCACCATATTCAGCTAACTTTTTATTTTTAGTAGAAACAGGGTTTCACCATGTTGGCCAGGCTGGTCTCGAACTCCTGACCTCAGGAGATCCTCCCGCCTCAGCCTCCCAAAGTGCTGGGATTACAGGTCCCAGATTAAAAATTTGCTCAAAGAAACTCAGAGAGTTCAAAGCACAAATCCATGGAGCTCCGAAATCCAAGAGAGAATTACTCACAATTACCAGCCACTCCGAGAGATCAGTGGACACAAGTGGGACTAGCAGGCACCTTGCTTGTTCACTCAGCACTCCTGGGGTCATCAAAGCTCTACCGCAAACCCCACTTCTGACACTATCTGTTAAAAGAAGAACTTCCGCCACGTTA
Source organism: Nomascus leucogenys (assembly GCF_006542625.1). Classification (NCBI taxonomy): domain Eukaryota; kingdom Metazoa; phylum Chordata; class Mammalia; order Primates; family Hylobatidae; genus Nomascus; species Nomascus leucogenys. The sequence continues at coordinate 50,410,176 of NC_044397.1, read as the reverse complement.
AATTTAAAGAAGTTTAATTGAGAAATGAATCATTTGCGAATTGGGCAGCCCCCAAAATCACAGCAGATTCGAGAGATTCCAGGGAAGCCTGGTGGTCAGACCAAATTTATAGACAAAAAAAGGGAAGTGGTGTACAGAAATCGGAGGTGAGGTACAGAACAGCCAGATTGGCTACTGGTTGGCATTTGCCTTATTTGAACACAGTTTGAACACTCAGCAGTGTATGAGTCGTTGAAGTATGGCTGCTGGGATTGGCCAAGACTCAGCAATTGTTACAGCCGTGTACTCCTAGGTTAGGTTTTCAATCTTGTCTACCTATTAAGTTAGGTTATAGTTTGTCCACAAGGACTTAAATATAGAAGTATGAAGTCCTTCTCAGGCCATATTTAATTCACTTTAACACAATAAAATACTATACAGCCATTAAAACTTATCTAGAGGAAGAATATGTGTTTACATGGTAAGGTATCCAATGTATATATATATGGTTAAGTCAAAAACCAGCTCCAAAGAATGTGTATCATACAATCATACTGTGCATAATCTAAAGCAAACAGAATGAGGCAGGGAAGGACAGAAAGAATCAGATGAAGGGATGAAGGAAGGACTGTTAACAGTGATTCATTCTAGTTTGTGGGATTATGAGTAATCTTTGATTTTTATCGTTTATATATATATAATAAGATTAAGAAGTCTTTGTTCATAATAACAAAAAAGATCATCTAAACAAATTAGTATAAAATAATTTTGTGCGTTGGATATATTTTAAAGGAAGAAAGCCAAAAATTTAGCTTAGAAATTTAAATCTCCTATAAAGAGAGGAGGTGTTTCGAGGAAGTAGAGTTTGCCTTTCTGATATCCACAAATCTCTGTGTTTCTTAATTTGAAATCTTAAGTTATTAGTTCTCTTAAATTAAGAGAACTTACATTTTATCTATAACACTGACCTGCAAGTCCTAAATATCTAGTTTAGCAATTAAATATTCAATTTACCACCTTTTAAAATTGTTAGCAAAACTACTCACAAAAACTCTTGCACAGGCCAGGTGCAGTGGCTCATGCCTGTAACCCCAATACTTTGGGAGGCCAACGCCACGGGTGAATCATGAAGTCAAGAGTTTGAGACCAGCCTGGCCAACATGGTGAAACCCTGTCTCTACTAAAAATACAAAATCAGCCAGGCATGGGGGCGCATTCCTGTAATCCTAGCTACTTGGGAGGCTGAGGCAGGAGAATTGCTTGAACCCAGGAGGCGGAGGTTGCAGTGAGCTATCACACCACTGCACTCCAGCCTGGGCAATTGAGCAAAACTCCATCTCAAAAAAAAAAAAAAAAAAAAAACACTAGCACAAAGATTCCACCCACCCCCCAGGAAGCAATAGAGATGCTGGGAAATAACTGGAGATGGCTAAGGAGTGACAGATTGTTCCTAGGAGACTAGAGAGCAAACTGTTGGCTGAGAGGCTCTCTGGCTTTGGTGTGTAGCTGCTGCCTTGGCAGACACTTGTTTGAGGTCTTCTCTTTCCTCCCACAGCTCCTGCAAACCACTCCACTCCACCTTAACTCTGGAAGAGTGGGGCATCTTCTCAGGTGATGCCTTGGACCCCCGAAAAGTTTTCTCTAGTTCCTCCCAGAGATTGCACTCATTAATAAGCCCATTGTGACTTCAGAGTCCTAATAGATTAAAAAAAAACAACCTTCCTGAATGTTAACTGTTAAGCTAGTTCAGTCAAGTTAGTGACTGAAATTTAAACACGCGATTGTATGGCAGAAGTAGCAGCAGCAAATCAAGCCTTCTCTTCAGGCTGGGTGCGGTGGCTCACACCTGTAATCCCAACACTGTGGGAAGCTAAGGCAGGCGGATCACTTGAGGTCAGGAGTTCAAGACCAGCCTGGCCAACATGGCAAAACCCCGTCTCTACTAAAAATACAAAAATTAGTCAGGGGTGGTGGTGCATGCCTGTAATCCCAGCTACTCAGGAGGCTGAGGCAGGAGAATCACTTGAACCCAGGAGGTAGAGGCTGCAGTGAGCCGAGATTGTGCCACTGCACTCCAGCCTGGATGACAAAGTGAGACTCCGTCTTAAAATTTAAAAAAAAAAAAAGTCATCTCTTGTGTCAATGGGGAACAGAAAAATTCTGAGCACTAAGTGGAGGAGGATGAGCAGAAGAATGTAACAGGGCAGGAGAAAGCTATAGAAAAGCAGTGCTGAGACTACCAGAAGCAAACTTCTGTGTCAGTTCTGCCTGCAATTCCAGCCAACTTCCATTGTGTGCAGAGGTATTTTTTCAAGGAAACTAAAAACTTGGGACGTCAATTCACTATAGCAAAAGAAAACCTGTCCACCCTGCTGTGTTGAACTAAATGACAGGTTCTTGTAGTCTGTGACTTATGACGCTGTGTGCTTGTTATCTTACTGTAGCCAACTTTGTTATAGAGGAGCATTCAAACAGCTCCTTGGTTGCATTATCATTAAACTACCAACAGGCAGAAGACTAGCTTCCAACAGAAGGATAAATTTCATTTTATAGCTTGGTAAAGGCTTTTATAAAAATAATCATTAAGTTATTGTAACAAGAAAATAGTAAAGATACCAAGAAATTTTGTTTTCTAATATCAGTTGTGCCCTGACTAAAGTATTTAGGGTTTTTTAATCAAGTTTAGCCTAAAGCTGCCTCCTTACGTATTTTAAGTTCAGCCTAAAGGTTTTTCTGTACATCATAAACTATAACAAGCGGAGGTGTCACAAGACACCTCCTTGTGCCAATCACGGAGTTTTGGCCAATCAAATGTAGCCAGCTGTTCAAACCATGTTCAAGTAAGGCAAATGACAAGCTGTTTATGTACCTCACTTCCGTTTTCTGTACATCACTTTCCTTTTTCTGTCATAAATCTTCTTCCACCACATGGCTGCGCCAAAGTCTGAGCCTGTTCTGGCTCAGGAGGCTGCCCCATTTGTGAATCATTCATTGCTCAATTAAACTCCTTTAAATGTAATTTGGCTGAAGTTTTTCGTCTATCAGGGTCTTGATCATGTGTTTTAATGTATATAGAGTCAGACAGAAGTTACAAAGAATACGCAGTGCATAGAATTTCAGTTGTAACTTAGAAACTCTGAGTGTGAAGTAGTTAAAATACAAAACCCCAATCTGCTCACATATTTACTGAACAGACACTGACAGACAGTGCCACCTTCTATAATTGTACAATTACATGCAGTAACTAGCCAGAATGAAAATAGAGCTTGGGAAATGGAGCAGATGGCCACATCATCGCTTACAAGATGCACTTGAAGTGGAGATTATGATCCAGCATCTCACCATTTTCAGGGGAAGCTATTTGAATGGCAGATGCCTCCCAGAGGTCCTGCTATGTCCTCCCACCTGGGGTGAAGCATCCCTGTGAAGTCTACCACGCTCCCACAGAGCTCATGGCACCACCTTCAGCAGGATGCGCTGAAAATGGTTTTATAGCTGCTAACTTAAAACAACTGAAGACAGATATTGAGGCTTTTCTACAGTTTATATATTTATTTTCTCAAATCCAAGGAAACAATTGGTTCTGCATGAAGCAGAATAGGTTGAGGATTGTGAAAGGAAACTAAAAACTTGGGACTTCAATTCACTGTATCAAAAGAAAAAAAATTAAACTGAAAGATGAGTCTTGCAAGAAGCTGCCTTTCCTGTTTCTAGCAGAAAGCTACAGATTAAAAGTTAAATATCTCCACAAGTAGCTACTGTACGTTCACATTATCTTATGTAAAGAGCTGATTTACTGAGCATAAGAGGAATACGTAATTGACTATTCCCTACCTGCTCATTTCCTCTTACAAATATGCATTCAATAATGTGACCATCCCCTCTCCCTCTCCCCTCCAGCCCACTTCTTCTCTTTAAATACTGAAGCCCTCAGAATCGTCTTTGAAGAAAGGCACAGAGCATAGACTGTTTCTGTGATTTCATGTGTATTTCTTCTGGGCATGTCCTTAACTTTGTCAAAATAAACTTCTAAATTGACTGAGACCTGTCTCAGATACTTTTTGGTTTACAGAATCAGTATGAAACACAGAAGATTACCAGTAAACAATACCAGACAAGCAAAATCTACCCCAAGACTAAGGCATTGCTAAAAACTACCCGAAGAGTAAGGCATTGCTAAATCGTAAAGTAATTCTGCTTGAGTTTACCAACTCCCAAAATCAGGGATCGGTGTAATCACTCAAGTTTCATTTGCATGAAACTTGAATGACCAGCGATTATGAGGTTTTTTTTATATGTTTGTTGGCCACATAAATGTCTTCTTTTGAGAAGTGTCTGTTCATACCCTTCACCCACTTTTTGATGGGGTTGTTTGTTTTCTTCTTGTAAATTTGTTTAAGTTCATTGTAGATTCTGGATATTAGTCCTTTGTCATATGGACAGATTGCAAAAAGGTTCTCCCATTCTATAGGTTACCTGTTCACTCTGATGATAGTTTCTTTTGCTGTGCAGAAGCTCTTTAGTTTAATTAAATTCCATTCGTCAATGTTGGCTTTTGTTGCCATTGCTTTTGATGTTTTACTCATGAAGTCTTTGCCCATGCGTATGTCCTGAATGTTATTTCCTAGGCTTTCTTCTCAGGTTTTTATGCTTTTAATTTTAATGTTTAAGTCTTTAATTTATCTTGAGTTAATTTTTCTATAAGGTGTAAGGAAGGGGCCCAGTTTCAGTTTTCTGCATATGGCTAGCCAGTTTTCCCAACACCATTTATTAAATAGGGAATCCTTTCCCCACTGCTTATTTTTGTCAGGTTTCTCAAAGATCAGATGGTTGTAGATGTGTGGTGTTATTTCTGAGGCCTCAGTTCTGTTCCATTGGTCTATATATCTATTTTCATACCAGTACCATGCTGTTTTGGTTACTGTAGACTTGTAGTATCACGTGAAGTTAGGTAGTGTGATGCCTCCAGCTTTGTTCTTTTTGCTTAGGATTGTCTTGGCTATACAGGCTCTTTTTTGGTTCCATATGAAGTTTAAAGTAGTTTTTTCTAATTTGGTGAAGAAAGTCAACAGTAGCTTGATGGGGATAGCATTGAGTCTATAAATTACTTTGGGGAGTATGGCAATTTTCACAATATTGATTCTTCCTATCCATAAGCATGGAATGTTTTTCCATTTGTTTGTGTCCTCTCTTACTTCCATGAGCAGTGGTTTGTAGTTCTCCTTAAAGAGGTCCTTCACATCCCTTGTAAGTTGTATTCCTAGGTATTTTATTCTCTTTGTAGCAATTGTGAATGGGAGTTGACTCATGATTTGGCTGTTTGTCTATTATTGGTGTATAGGAATGCTCATGATTTTTACACATTGATTTTGTATCCTGACACATTGCTAAGTTGCTTATCAGCTTAAGGAGATTTTGGGCTGACATAATGGGGTTTTCTAAATATATAATCATGTCATCTACCAACAGAGACAATTTGACTTCCTCTCTTCCTATTTGAATACCCTTTATTTCTTTCTCTTGTCTGATTACCCTGGCCAGAACTTCCAATACTATGTTGAATGGAGTGGTGAGAGAGGGCATCCTTGTCTTCTGCCGGCTTTCAAGGGAACATTTCCAGACTTTGCCCATTCAGTATGATATTGGCTGTGGATTTGTCATAAATAGCTCTTGTTATTTTGAGATATGTTCAATCGATACCTAGTTTATTGAGAGTTTTTAGGATGAAGCGGTGTTGAATTTTATCAAAGGCCTTTTCTGCATCTATTGAGACAATCATGTGGTTTTTATCATTGTTTCTGTTTATGTGATGGATTATGTTGATTAATTTGTGAATGTTGAACCAGCCTTGCATCCCAGAGATGAAGCCGACTTGATGGTGGTGGACAGGCTTTTTGATGTGCTGTTGGATTCGGTTTGCCAGTATTTTATTGAGGATTTTTGCATCAATGTTCATCAGGGATATTGGCCTGAAATTTTCTTTTTTTTGTTGTGTCTCAGCCAGGTTTAGGTATAAGGATTATGCTGGCCTCATAAAATGAGTTAGGGAGGAGTCCCTCTTTTTCTATTGTTTGAAATAATTTCCGAAGGAATGGTACCAGCTCCTCTTTGTGCCTCTGGTAGAATTCGGCTGTAGATCCATCTGGTCCTGGGCTTTTTCTGGCCAGTAGGCTATTAATTACTGCCTCAATTTCAGAACTTGTTATTGGTCTATTCAGGGATTTGACTTCTTCCTGGTTTAGTCTTGGAAGGGTATATGTGTCCAGGAATTTATCCATTTCTTCTAGATTGTCTGGTTTATTTGCATAGAGGTGTTTATAGTATTCTCTGATGGTAGTTTGTATTTCTGTGGGATCAGTGGTGATATCTCCTTTATCATTTTTTATTGTGTCTATTTGATTCTTCTCTCTTTTCTTCTTTATTAGTCTGGCTAGCAGTCTATTTTGTTAATCTTTTCAAAAAACCAGCTCCTGGATTCATTGATTTTTTGAAGAGTTTTTTGTATCTCTATCTCCTTCATTTCTGCTCTGATCTTAGTTATTTCTTGTCTTCTGCTAGCTTTTGAATTCTCTTGCTTCTCTAGTTCTTTTAATTGTGATGTGAGGGTGTCAATTTTAGATCTTTCCTGCTTTCTCCTGTGTGCATTTAGTGCTACAAATTTCTCTCTAAACACTGCTGTAGCTGTGTCCCAGAGATTCTGGTATGTTTTATCTTTGTTCTCATTGGTTTCTCATTATTTACTTCTGCCTTAATTTTATTATTTACCCAGTAGTCATTCAGGAGCAGGTTGTTCAGTTTCCATGTAGTTGTGTAGTTTTGAGTGAGTTGAGTGAGTGTCTTAATCCTGTGTTCTAAATTGATTGCACTGTGATCTGAGAGACTGTTCGTTATGAGTTCCATTATTTTGCGTTTGCTGGGGAGTGTTTTACTTCCAATTACACGGTCAATTTTAGAGCAAGTGCGATGTGGTGCTGAGAAGAATGTATATTCTTTTGATTTGGGTGGAGAGTTCTGTAGATGCCTGTTAGGTCCGCTTGGTCTGGAGCTGAGTTCAAGTCCTGAATACCCTTGATAATTTTCTGTCTTGTTGATCTAATATTGACAGTGGGGTGTTACCTTCTCCCACTATTATTGTGTGGGAGTTTAAGCCTCTTCGTAGGTCTCTAAGAACTTGCTTTATGAATCTGGGTTCTCCTGTATTGGGTGCTTATATATTTAGGATAGTTAGCTCTTCTTGCTGCGTTGATCCATTTACCATTATGTAATGCCCTCCCCTCTGTCTTTTTTTATCTTTGTTGGCTTAAAGTTTGTTTTATCAGAAACTAGGACTGGAACCCCTGCTTCTTTTTGCTTTCCATTTGCTTGGTAAATATTCCTCCACCCCTTTATTTTGAGCCTATGTGTGTCTTTGCAAGTGAGATGGGTCTCCTGAATACAGTGCACCAATGGGTCTTGACTCTTTATCCAATTTGCCAGTCTGTATCTTTGAATTGGGGCATTTATCCCATTTACATTTAAGGTTAGTATTGTTTAGTGTGAATTTAATCCTATCATTATGTTGCTAGCTGGTTATTTTGCCCATTAGTTGATGCAGTTTCTTCATAGTGTTGATGGTCTTTACAATTTGGTATGTTTTTGCAGTGGCTGGTACCGGTTTCATCTTTCCATATTTAGTGCTTCCTTCAGGAGCTCTTGTAAGGCAAGCCTGGTAGTGACAAAATCTCTCAGCATTTGCTTGTCTATAAAGGATTTTATTTCTCCTTCACTTATGAAGCTTAGTTTGGCTGGATATGAAATTCTAGTTTGAAAATTATTTGCTTTAAGAATGTTGAATATTGGTCCCCACTCTGTTCTGGCTTATAGCGTTTCTGCAGAGAGATCCACTGTTAGTCTGATCATCTTCCCTTTGTGGGTAACCTGACCTTTCTCTCTGGCTGCCCTTAACATCTTTTCCTTCATTTCAATCTTGGTGAATCTGACAATTATGTGTTTTGGGGTTGCTCTTCTCAAGGAGTATCTTTGTGGTGTTCTCTCGGTTCCTGAATTTGAATGTTGGCCTGTCTTGGTAAGTTGGGGAAGTTCCGCTGGATGATATCCTGAAGTGTGTTTTCCAAATTGGTTCCATTCTCCCCGTCACTTTCAGGTACACCAATCAAATATAGGTTTGGTCTTTTCACATAGTCCCATATTTCTTGAAGGCTTTGTTCATTCCTTTTCATTCTTTTTTCTCTAATCTTGTCTTCACACTTCATTTCATTAAGTTGATCTTCAATCTCTGATATCCTTTTTTCCACTTGATTGATTCGGCTATTGATACTTGTGTATGTTTAATGAAGTTCTCGTGCTGTGTTTTTCAGCTCCATCATGTCATTTATGTTCTTCTCTAAACTGGTTATTCTAGTTAGCAATTCCTCTAACCATTTTTCAAGGTTCTTAGCTTCCTTGCATTGAGTTAGAACATGCTCCTTTAGCTCAGAGGAGTTTGTTACTACCCACCTTCTGAAGCCTACTTCTGTCAATTCATTATATTCATTCTCCCTCCAGTTTTGTTCCCCTGCTGGTGAGGAGTTGTGATCCTTTGGAGGAGAAGAGGCATTCTGGTTTTTGGAATTTTTGGCCTTTTTGTGCTGATTTTTCCTCATCTTTGTGGATTTATCTACCTTTGGTTTTTGATGTTGGTGACCTTCAGATGGGGTTTTTGTGTGGATGTCCTTTTAGTTGATGTTGATGCCATTCCTCTCTGTTAGTTTTCCTTCTAACAGTCAGGCCCCTCTGCTGAAGGTCTGCTGGAGTTTGCTGGAGGTCCCCTCCAGACCCTGGGTATCACCAGCGGAGGCTGCAAAACTGCTAAGATTGCTGCCTGTTCCCTCCTCTGGAAGCTTTGTCCCAGAGGGGCACCCACCAGATGCCAGCCAGAGCTCTCCTGTATGAGGTGTCTGTCAACACCTGCTGGGAGGTGTCCCAGACAGAGGAGGCAGTCTGTCCCTTAGCAGAGCTCGAACACTGTGCTGGGAGATCCACTGCTCTCTTCAGAGCCAGCAGGCAGGAACATTTAAGTCTGCTGAAGCTGTGCCCACAGCTGCCCCTTCCCCCCAGGTGCTCTGTCCCAGGGAGATAGGAGTTTTATCTATAAGCCCCTGACTGGGGCTGCTGCCTTTCTTTCAGAGATGCCCTTCCAGGAGAGGAGGAATCTAAAGAGGCAGCCTGGCTACAGTGGCTTTGCCATGCTGTAGTGGGCTCTGCCCAGTTCAAACTTCCCAGTGGCTTTGTTTACACTATGAGGGGAAAACCACCTACTCAAGCCTCAGTAATGGCGGACACCCCTTCCCCCACCAAGCTCTAGCATCCCAGGTTGATTTCAGACTGCTATGCTGGCAGCGAGAATTTCAATCCAGTGGATCTTACCTTTCTGGGCTCCGTGGGGGTGAGATCCACTGAGCTAGACCACTTGGCTCCCTGGCTTCAGGCCCCTTTCTAGGGGAATAAACAGTTCTGTCTTGCTGGTGTTCCAGATACCACTGGGTTATGCAAAAAACTCCTGCTGCTAGCTTGGTCACTGCCCAAACAGCCACCCAGTTTTGTGCTTGAAACCCAGGGTCCTGGTTGTGTAGGCACCTGAGGGAATCTCCTGGTCTGCGGGTTGCAAAGACTGTGGGAAAAGCATAGTATCTGGGCCAGAATGCACCATCCCTCATGGCATGGTCCCTCACAGCTTCCCTTTGCTAGAGGAAGGAGTTCCATGACCCCTTGCGCTTCCTGGGTGAGGCAATGCCCCACCCTGCTTCAGCTCACCCTCCATGGGCTGCACCCACTCTCTAACCAGTCAACTAATTACAGTCCTTTTATATATTTTTAGTAGTGAAACATTGTGTATGCAACACATAAATACATAGACATATTGAGCCAGGAGAATAGGGTAGGAGACAGGAAACGTAAGGCCCATTTGTGCTGACTTCCTAAAAGAAAAAACACAGCCAGGTGCGGTGGCTCATGCCTGTAATCCCAGCACTTTGGGAGGCCGAGGTGCGTAGATCACGAGGTCAGGAGATTGAGACCACCCTGGCTAACATGGTGAAACCCCGTCTTCACTAAAAAATACAAAAAATTAGGCAGGCATGGTGGCGGGTGCCTGTAGTCCCACCTACTCGGGAGGCTGAGGCAGGAGAATGGCGTGAACCCGGGAGGTGGAGCTTGCAGTGAGCCAAGATCACGCCACTGCACTCCAGCCTGGGCAACGGAGGAGACTCTGTCGCAAAAAAAAAAAAAAAAAAAAAAAAGAAAAGAAAAGAAAAAAAAAGACAAAACACCAAGGCCTGGGGGGCAGGGAATCTAAGGCCCATTCAAGCTGACTTCCCAAAGCTGGATAAAAGGAAAACACCTGGGTCTGTGGGCAGGGAACCTAAGGCCAACTAACACAAACTTCCTACAGCTAAATCAAAAGAGAAAAACCCTGTCTCCCCACCCCAGGTAATAAAAGATCAAAGGCTACTCTTGCTACAGCCCTCCCCCTTCCACCACGTCTCAGGGGGAAAAGGAGAGTGCCTTGGGTTGGCTATGGGCCAAGCAGGGACCGTCCCTTCATCTGCACAGGGCGCCAATTTACCTCAGCCTTAAATTAGCCACAGACCAAATCCAGATAAGCGGTAGCCAATAAGAACCTCAAATGGGCCGGGTGGCTTATGCCTGTAATCCCAGCACTTTGGTATGCCGAGGCAGGCAGATCACGAGGTCAAGAGTTTGAGACCAACCCAGCCAGTATGGTGAAACCCAGTCTCTACTAAAAGTACAAAAATTAGCCGGGTGTGGTGGCAGGCGCCTGTAATCCCAGCTACTCGGGAGGCTGAGGCAGGAGAATCACTTGAACCTGGAAGGCAGAGGTTGCAGTTAGCTGAGATCACGCCACTGCACTCCAGCCTGGGCAAAAGAGCAAAACTCCAAAAAAAAATAATAATAAAAAAAAACCTCAAATAGGGTACTTAAAGCCCAAAACAATTTGTAACTGGGTCTTTGAGCTGGTTGCTGGGGCCCACTCTCACCCTGTGGAGTGCTTTCTCTTTTCAAGAAATTCCTGCTTTCACTGCTGTGTTCCTGTGTTTCATTCCTCTGCTACTTTATTTGTGAGTTTTGTTCAATTCTTTGTTCAAAATGCCAAGGACCTGGACAACTTGTAGTCAAGACCCTCCACTGCTAACAGTATTAGGCATACCAATAGAAGTACATCTTATCGATTCATAAGACCTCTTTTTTTTTTTTCCTATCTTAGACTTGCAAACTCTTGATAACCTGTTTCATTACTCTGGCAGTTGTCAGCTAAATAGCCCTAAGTCTGCATATTGAAGGAAATAATTCTTAGGTGAAAATCAGCAAAATGTACATCTCAAGGTACAGAGAGAAAAAGTCTGGTGGTGCTAGAGGGAGATTAAAGATGTATGCCAAATCAAACATAAAATTATAGAAATCTATCATAGGATTGTCTAAGGAGACCAATTTATTTAGATAGAGACTACCTATATTTTAACTGGATCTCTGAGCTCTGGGCACAGCCATCACTGGAATCCTGGGTCTCCAAAAAGGGAGAATTATTATGAGGCTAGACCACATGATGCTTTTACAGTGCACTTAAAAAAAATTTTTTTTTTTTTTTTTTTTTTTGAGACAGAGTCTCGCTCTGTCACCCAGGCTGGAATAGAGTGGCGCGATCTCAGCTCACTGCAAGCTCCGCGTCCTGGGTTCACGCCATTCTCCTGCCTCAGCCTCCAGAGTAGTTGGGACTACAGGCGCCCACTACCAAACCCGGCTAATTTTTTTGTATTTTTAGTAGAGATGGGGTTTCACCGTGTTAGCCAGGATGGTCTCGATCTCCTGACCTCATGATCCCCCGAGCTTGGCCTCCCAAAGTGCTGGGATTACAGGCGTGAGCCACTGTGCCCAGCTACAGTGCACTTAAAAATGTTTTTAAACAAAAACATTTATAAGTGTCAACTACACTCCTCCTTAAAAGCACAACAGTAGTCTCTGTTCCAATAGCTATTTTAGTAAAAAAATCAGGTAACACAATACAAAAGCAAGCAGTTAAAGAGCTGAGATGAACTTGTCTGTTTACACTCTTGGGGTTCCATAAGGAAAAACTGAGGTTTCTCCCCAAAAGGGAGTCTGGCACCTTTTCTGTTTTCTTTAAGGAATCCCAATCTACTAAAACTATTTTAGGTCTCTCATGCAGCAGAGGGTGCAAGAGAAAGGGGAGACAGCAGAAGTAAATGAAGAAACAGAATTCATTCAACTAGAAGAAAAAACTTTTGCTGAAAAAAAAAACAAGGTCCTAGGAGAAAAAAAAAAAAACAAAAACATGAAGGCCTTTTAAGTACAAACACATACACACACACACACTCACACACACACAGAGGAATCTTGGATGTTAGCTTTTAATTAAGCTGACCTTTAGTCCAATTGAGCTCCTTTAAAAAAATCTTTTAAAATCTCATTACCATATTTCAGCTAGGACAAATTTCTCCTATTTCAGAAGTACCAAGTATCAAATGAGAAAGGGCTTGATTTGGGAACCAAATCCAGGCTCTTGTGGTGAAAAGAGAAGGCAGAACTCCAGCTATGGAACTGCAGCGCCAGGCGACAGCCATTGCTCTTTCAGTTTGGCCTGGCTAGCAAAAAGGTGGCCTCGTTATGTTAATAAAGACCCTTAAGTACTCAAAACAAAAAATCTTTCCTTTTTGTTTCCCTTTTGCTGGCCATTTTTCTCCCCCCACCTCACCACCTTTTTGTGTGTGTGTGTATGGGAATTTAGCCACTTTGGAGTCCGCGTTCCCATAATTTGGAACTTCCCTTCAGATTTGATCAAGTCAAATAGAGTTGGTCAAACCCAATGGGAGAAAGACTGAAACAACAAGAACAACAGAAACAACCAACCAACCAAAAAAAAAAAAGCCAGTTAAGCAAAACAAACGATCCCACAACTTATACTATTACTGAGCACTCTAACAGCAAGGAGAAATTAAATTTTAGCCAAGACAAACCCCAATTCAGTTACTTACCTAGGGATGGGTCTCAGGCCGAAGACTGCTCTCTATCATCCTAGATGCAGGAAAAAACTTAAACTTGTCTTACCTGTTGGAAGAGAGCTCAAACTCCATAAAGGAGTCCAGAAAGAGCTTTCCTTCAACATCAAAGCAGGAAAACTTGCCTTCCTTGTGTTAGAAGCAAGCAAAACTCAAAGAAGAGGGAGTTGTACAGCAAAATAAACTTTAGATCTTGACCAAATTTGGGGAGATCAGGAATTCTCTGGAGGGGGTACTTCCAGGCCTCTGCAAATTGTCCTATTCATTCGAGCCATAAAGATAATTCAAATTGGTACCAAGAACTGATGGGAGATTTGTCAAAGGTCAGGGGCACCTCCACTCAGAATCTCTCAGTGGTTATGAAAATGTGAACCCCAAATATCTGAGACAGAACTCAGTTAATTTAGAGAGTTTATTTTGCCAAAGTTGAGGATGCGCACCTGTGACACAGCCTCAGGAGGTCCTGACAACATGTGTCCAAGGTGGTTGGGGTACAGCTTGGTTTTATACATTTTAGGGAGACATGAGACATCAATCAATATATGTAAGAAGTTGATTGGTTCCATCTGGAAAGGCAGGACAACTGGAAGCAGGGAAGAGGCTTCCAGGTTACAGGTAGGTGAGAGACAAAGGGTAGCATTCTTTTGAGTTTCTGATTAGCCTTTCAAAAGGAAGCAATCAAATATGCATTTACTTAACGAGCAGAGGGTTGACTTTGAATAGAATGAGAGGCAGGTTTGCCCTAAGAAATTCCCAGCTTGACTTTTCCCTTTAGCTTAGTGATTTTTGGAGTCCCAAGACTTATTTTCCTTTCACACTGTAAATGAGCCAAATGTACAATTAAAAGGCAAAGCGTGTTTAAAAAGGCAGACACAACTTGTGTGCAGCCTATAAAAAACCTATGCTAAATATAAAGACACGGAGAAAAAGGATGGAAATAGATACAGTAACAGTAATCAAATGAAAGCTGTAGAGGCTCTGTCATTTTAAAAACATTATCTGAGAACTTTCAGGGGAAATAATAATGCGAAGAACAAAGAGAATGACTTCATAATGACAAAAGTGTGAATTCAACAAGAGGAGGGCCGGGCATTGTGGCTCATGCCTGTAATCCCAGCACTTTGGGAGGCTAAAGCGAGTGGATCACTTGAGGCCAGGAGTTCAAGACCAGCCTGGCCAACATGGCAAAACACCATCTCTACTAAAAATACAAAATTTAGACAGGCATTGTGGTGCACGCCTGTAATCTCAGCTACTCAGGTGGCTGAGGCACAATAATCACTTGATCTGGGAGGCAGAGGTTGCAGTGCGCTGAAATCATGCCACTGCACTCCAGCCTGGGCGACAGAGCAAGACTATGTCTCAAAAAACAAAAACAAAAACCAAACAAGGGGACATAACAATCTTAATGTTTATGTTCCTAATTACAGAGTTTCAAATTACATGAAGCAAAAACTGATAACACAGAAAGAATAGGCAAATCAGTAATTATAGTCAAGAGATGTCAACACCATTCTCTCAGTAATCAAAAAGACTAATAGATAGTAATCAATAGGAATGTAAAAAACTTGAACAGCATTTTTATCCAATCTGACCTAATTGACATTTATAGACCTCTCCATGCAACAATAGCAAAATATACATTCTTTTGAAGTATACCCAGAATAAACCATATTCTGGGTCATGAAACAAGTACTGGTAAATTTTTATAAACCCAAATTCTACCAAATATGTCATTCAACTACAATAGAATTAAACTAGAAATCAACAATATAATAAAGATTAAAATATACATACAAAGAAACAAAAGAAGATTTTTGAAGGTGATGAATATGTTTAGTACCTTTATTATGGTGATGGTATTATGGTTTTGAACACATATGTTCAAATTCATCAAAATGTTTACGTTAAATATGTGCAATTCTTTGTATATCTAAACATACTCAATAAAGCTTAAAAATAATAAAATCTCAAATAATGAAAGTTACCTGGATAATCTCCAAATCTCCAAACTGCTGGGAAGTGAAATAGCACATTTCTTTCTTTCTTTCTTTCTTTTTTTTTTATTTGAGACAGAGTCTTGCTCTGTTGCCCAGCCTGGAGTGCAGTGGCATGATCTTGGCTCACTGCAACCTCCACCTCCCAGGTTCAGGCAATTCTCCTGCCTCAGCCTCCCTAGTAGCTGGGATTACAGGCGTGTGCCACCATGCATGGCTAATTTTTGTATTTGTTAGTAGAGACGGGGTTTCACCATGTTGGCCAGGCTGGTCTTGAATTCCTGACCTCAGGTGATCCACCTGCCTTGTTCTCCCAAAGTGCTGGGATTACAGGCCTGAGCCACTGTGCACGGCTAAATAGCACATGTCTAAATAACACATAGGATTAAAGAAGAAATCAAAAGAGAAATTAGAAATCATTCTAAACTAAATGAAAATTTAAAGAAAACACAAAAATTGTGGGATGCTGTTAAAGTAGCATTGCCCTCTAGGGCAAATTCATAACATTAAACACCTATATTAGAGGAAATCATGGGTCCAACTCGCTTTAAGATCCTAGGGAAAAAAGAGCAAATTAAACCCAAACTAAGCAGAATAAAGAAAATAATAAAAATTAGAGTGGAAATCAATGGAATAGACAGAAAAAAATATAGTCGATGAGATCAAAAACTTTTTTTAAAGCACATGAATAAAATTAATAAACCTCTAACCAGACTGATCAGGAGAAAGTAGAGAAGACATAAGTTACCAATATTAGGAATAAGCGATGTATCATCATTATGAATTCAGATATTAAAAGAAAGTATTATGAGTGTTAATGGAAAAGCCAAACTCTATAAAATATTTTAAAGAGGGAATTCTCAGTCAACACAAGTGACCACAACCCGGGGAAACACAATCTCAAAGAGTCCTGAAAAAGTGTGTCCACGGTAATTGGATTACAGTTTGGTTTTATACATTTCAAGGAAGCAGGAGTTATAGGCAAAGATACACATCAGCTCATGGAAGATATACATTGGTTCAGCCAAAGAGGCAGGATTCAGAGATTCCTTGGTTTGCAATTGATTAAAAAAGTAAGGTTCTCACTAAAACTTGGAGTCAGCAGAAAGGAATGTTTTACATTAAGATAAGGATGCCATGTAGCAAGATTGACAGCCTACAGGTGACTTAACCCTTGCGCCACATGGCCTTAGGTCTTATTTTTAATCTGGTGTCTTATTGCCACAAAGAGTGTGTTCTGTCAGTGTTAAGATCTCTACTTTAACACTAATGCTGCTTAGGTGTTGTGCCTAAACTCCAAAAGGGACGGCAGGTAACAAGGTGTGTTCGACTTCCCTTCCCATCGAGGCTGGGAACTCAGTTTTCCAAGGTTTATCTGGAGTCTCCTTTGGCCAACAGGGGGGTCCATGCAGTCAGTGGGGGACTTAGGATTTTATTTTTAGTGCACATGAGCAATAGTATAACAATCAATTTGACAATTTATATAAAGTGGACACAGTACTGGAGAGACACAAACTACCAAAGCTCATTCAGTCAAGAAATGGATAGTCTGAAAGCCCTTCCAGGAGAGAATTCTCCAGGGGTGTCTTGCATTTCTGAATGTCTTGCAAGCAAAGCTTTGTTCTGGATGGTCTTCTTGTGACCTACAAAAGGGTCGGGCTGCTAGCTGCTTGTAGAAAGAAGTTAAAATAATAATGAGGGCCGGGCGCCATGGCTCACGCCTATAATCCCAGCACTTTGGGAGGCCAAGACGGGCAGATCAACTGAGGTTGGGAGTTCGCGACCAGCCTGACCAACATGTCTCTACTAAAAATACAAAATTAGCTAGGTGTGGTGGTGCATGCCCGTAATCCCAGCTACTTGGGAGGCTGAGGCAGGAGAATTGCTTGAACCCAGGAGGTGGAGATTGTGGTGAGCTGAGATCGCGCCATTGCACTCCAGCCTGGGCAACAAGAGCGAAACTCCGTCTCAAAAAATAATAATAAAATAATAATAATAATAATGAGTTGTGGAGGGAATGCAGGGGTTTTTAAAGAAAGGGTTTGGAATGCAGAAGAGGTGAGGGGTAGGGGTGAGGGTTGGTGATTAGGAGGTGCCAGGCGGCAAGACCCACTCCGATCACTCATCTTGAATTATTATTCAATTTGGTGAAGGGGCTGGCATCATCATGGATCCTACCAGGTTATAAATTAATCGCAGTTAATCTTGTATCACTCTTCAGCTGGGAGTGGGTTCCAGCCTTGAAGTAATCTTTTGTTGAAGAGAGAATTCTGGAGGTGTCTAGTCTCCATGAGGATCCCACTCCTGAAGCCTCTAAGGAAACAGATGGCCAGATAGGTGAGCATGGTGTGTGCTTAACAAGCATCTGGGTAAATAAGTGTGCATAAGGCATAGGGGCATAGAATGGAAAAGGATGGGAAGTGGAGGTTACAGCACATTCTGAGGCTGTGGTACAAGACAAACATATACATAGCTTGTCTCAAAGTCATATCTTGAGACAAGGGAGTGGGCGAAGAGGAAAGGAGAAAGAAGAAAGTTTTAAAGTGTGGTTTAAGGCTCAGCTGCTAAGCTGCCCAGTTACATTCTCAAAGATGTTTGTATATGAACAGCTGTGGAAGACAGTGATGGTGTCTCACTCTGGAGCACAGAATAGGTTGATTACCTGTCCAGAATGATAATGTTTCCTTTAAGGCAAGGGTCAGATAGGTTTGCTAGCAGCCTGCATAATAAATCAAAAGAAACAAGGAGAGAGTGAGAGAGAGAGGAAAAAAAAAAAGAAAAAGAAGAAGAAAGAAGAAGGAGGAGGAGGAGGACAAGGGAGGGGAAGGAGGAGGAGGGAAGGGAAGGAGGAGGAAAGAAAGAAAGAAGGAAAGGAAAAGAAGAGATTAATAAATAAAATATTTTAGTTTGCTGAAGTAGGGGTTCCACAGTGGTGATGCAAATCTGGATGCCCTCGACATGAGGGTTCTGACGCCTCCTGTGATTTTCAGCTTGGTCTTTCTCACTGCAGGGCCTTCTTAAGGGCATCTGAAGGGAGGCTTACCAAGGCTTTGTAAAGACAAGGCAGACACTCTTTCTTCTCTCTTCCCTTTTCTCCTCTTTTTTCTTTTGTTTTTCTCTTTTCTCCTCCTTGTCTGACTGTCCTCTCTTAGCTTTTTTAGCAGCCTTATTGAAATATTTCCATACCACAAAATTCCTCCATCTAAAGGGTTTCACATTTTAAGTCTAGTAGTTTTTAGCATATTCACAGAGTTGTCCAACCATCACCACAATCTAACTTTAGAACATTTTTATTACCTCCAAAGGAAACACTATATACAGTAGTAGTCAGTCCTCATTCCCACCCCACGAACCCATCCCGGACAGCCACTACTTCACTCTCTATCTCTACAGACTTGCCTATTCGGAAGATTTTGTGTAACTGGAATTATATAAAAGGTAGTCTTTTGCATCTGTCTTCTGCAACTTAGCATAGTATTTTCAATGTTTATGTTGTAGCATGCATCAGTCTTCATTATTTTTTATTGACAAGTAATACCATATTGTATGGATATTAAACATATTATTCATCTATTCAGCAATTCCTGGACACTTTCCTTGTTTATACTGTTTTGCTATTATGAGTAATGGTGCTGTGAATATTTGCATACGAGCCTTTGTGTGTGCACATGCTTTTCATTTCCTTTGGGTACACAGCTATGAGTAGAATTGCTGGGTCATATGGTAACTCCACAGGAACTGCCAGACTGTGGTCCAAAGTGGCTGCCCTCTTTTATCAGCAGTTCAGGAAGGTTCCAATTATTCCATATTCTCACCAACATTTGTTATCTATCTTTTTTGATTACAGTCCTAGAGGATGTGAAATGGTATCTCTTTGTGGTTTTGATTTGCATTTCCCTAATTGACTAATGATATTAAGCATCTTTTCACGTGCTTATTGGCCATTTATATATATCCTTTGAAAAATATCTATTCAAATCCTTGTCCATTTTTAGTTGAGTTACTTGTCTTTTTATTACTGAGTTGTAAAAATTCTTTATATTGTCTGGATAAAAGTACCTAACCATATGTATAATTTGCAAATATTTCCTCCCATCCCAAATGGGAGAAAATGCAACAAAAACAAAAATAGACAAATGTGACATAATTAAACTAAAAATCTACACAGCAAAATAAATAATCAACAAAGTAAACAGATAACCTATGGAATGGGAGAAAATATTTGCAAATTACACCTCTAACAAAGGACTATCTCCAAAATCTACAAGGAACTAAAACAACTCAACAAGAAAACAAATAAACAACCCCATTAAAAAGTGGGCAAAGGATGTAAATGGACATTTCTCAAAAGGGGACATATATGTGGCCAACAATCATGAAAAAATTTTCCACATTACTAACCATCAGAGAAATGCAAATTAAAACCACAATGAGATATCATCTCACACCAGTCAGAGTGGCTACTATTAAAAAGTCAAAAAATAACAGTTGTTGGCATGGATGCAAAGGAAATGGAATGCTTATACACTGTTGGTGGGAATGCAAATATACACCGTTGGTGGGAATGCAATTACAGCCTCTATGAAAAACAGTATGAAGATTTCCCAAATAGCTAAAAATAGAACTACTGTTTGAACCAGGAATCTCACTACTGGGTATCTACCAAAGGAAAAGAAATCATTACACAAAAAAGATACCTGCACTTCTCTGTTTATCACAGTACCATTCACAATAGCAAAGTCATGGAATCAACCTAAGTATCCATCAGTTGTGGACTGGATAAAGAAAATGTGGTACATATATACCATAGAATACTATGTAGCCATGAGAAAGAATGAAGTCATGTCCTTTACAGCAACATGGATGCAGCTGTAGGCCATCATCCTAAGTGAAATAACTCCAAAACAGAAAATCAAATGCCACATGTTCTCACTTATAAGTGGGAGATAAACAATACGTACACATGGACATAAAGATGGAAATAATAGACACTGGGGGCAAATAATAGGCAAAAAGTGGGGAAGGTAGAGAGATGAGGGTTGAAAAATTATCTGTTGGGTATAATGTTCACCACTGGGGTGATGGGTACACTGGAAGCTCAAAGTCCCAGCATTACAAAATATACCCATGCAACAAACCTGCACATGTACAAACCTTGAATCTAAAATAAAAATGTTTTTAAATGTCTGTGTGAGAAAGGATTATAATAACCCCAAATTCCCCTGATGCCTGACCTGCATTTACCACAACCCAACCAAGTGGTCATCTGGCCAGTACTAGAATATCTGCAATGACAGAGATACTCTCCACCTGCCAAAACAGACAATTCCATTTTGGGGTCAGTTTGATTTTGGGGCAGGTCTTCCTTGAAGCTCTTGACAAGTCATTTCAGTGTCAACCTCTTAGGATCATACAAAAAAGTCTTCCATATGATAGCTAGCCCTCTATAAACTTGAAGACATATTTTGTATCCCTCAAACCTTTCCTCCTGAAGGTGAAACATTCCCTAGTCCCTCAGTAAATTCTCACTTTGGCGTGTTTTTAGTTTCATCACCTGACTCATACTTTTGTGTTCCAGATTATTTTTAGCTTTCTAAACATGTGGCTTCCAAAAATGAATGCACTATTCCAGGTGTGGCTAGCCAGCACAAAGTAAAGTGGAGCTATCACTCTCTGCCTGCTGACTTCTATACTTGGATTAATGCAGTCTGAGCTCATTTTTTTGGCAGGTACCTCACAAACCGATGACTCACATTGAGACAACTTTTTAATAAATGCACTAAAAATCTGTATGTTTATTTAGCAAAAGTTGCCACAAAGTGGCATATTCCTCATTCTGCATTTGAGCAAGTGGGTCTATGGATCAAGATCAGGACTTTTTCTGCTAACTCCTACCTGTTAACTATCTTCACAAACCCTGGTTTTGTCCCATAGCTCAATATAATCTACAAGTGTGACAACCATGTAGATCCTGTCAGTCATATCTCAGAATTGGGACATGAGATGTGATGCTTCATTAGAGCACCCTGGAGCAGGCAGGGTCAAAAAGGAAGCCAGGACCTGAAATGACTTTTACCAAGAGGGGAGGTGAGGCCCAGAGGATGCAGAGCCAGGAGGAGCAAGTGAGATGCATAACCCAAAGAGCACGACCAATTTATCCATGGATTTGGCCACAGATGGCCCTGGTATTTCTCAAGGAAGACGGTGGAATCCTGTTCTAGGAGGTTGTGAGGGAAGGAACTGAGAATCTGGTGGACAAGAAGCCACGGCTCAGGAGAGTTCTCTTAGGGGTTACAGTTGTTTGAAATGTGGAAAGAAAGGGCTTAGTCTCTGGAAGAGGAGCTAGCGAGAACAAGATGGGAAGCACAGTGGAAACCAGTCCTAGCAAACTGAAGCCAGGGAGAGCTCCCTCTGGGCAAGGCCTTGGGATCACAGGCTCAGCACTTTCTGATTGGAGTCCAGGAGCAAGCAGTTGCTGATGAGCTTGCCTGGAGGGGATTGGTCCAGAGGCTGGGAGGACAGGGCAGCATGGAATCCAGCAGGAGGTAGCTGCAAGGAGCGGAGAAGGCAGAAGCTGGGAAATGAGACTGGGCCTGAGATATACCATCGTTGAAGTCTCCAGTGAAAGTGTGGAAGAGGCCTTCACACACACTATTGAAAGTCCACCACACACCCATCCTCTTCTGTTTGAATTTCCCTTCTATGTACTTTTCTTCATTTTTTCTTTAAACTCTTATTTTCTTGAGATCAATTTCCCTGTACTGTTTTCCCTGCTGTTCCCTGGGCCTTAGACTACCTTTTGAGAAAGACATGCACTCAGACTTTATCGCTCAACACTCATGCCCATTGCATCATTGTCTAACCTGCATTTCCCTCTCACCCAAAGGGGCAATGTGGACAGAACAAAGTAAAAAGATCAAATGCCTTGCTGAATTTCAGTGTCAGTGTTGCTCACTCTACCAATCTTTTGATCTTAAAACTGGGTTCAAAAGGAAATAAGCTACTTTGGAGCCAGGTACAGTGGCTCACTCATGTAATTCCAGCACTGTGGAAGATTGAGGCAGGCAGAGACTTGAGCCCAGAAGTTTGAGACCCGTGTGGGCAACATGGCAAAACCCTGTCTCTATAAAAAATACAAAAATTAGCTGACTGTGGAGGTGCACACAGGCAGTCCCAGGCACTTGGAAGGCTGAGGCAGGAGAATCACTTGAGCATGGTAGGCCGAGGCTTCAGTGATTCATGATTGCACCACTGCACTCCAGCCTGGGTGACAGAGCAAGACCCTGTGTCCAAAAACAAAAAACAAAGAAAGAAACAAGAAGCTGGTTTGGCATAGTTTTTCATCGAATTTAATGCCAAATTCTAGCCACTTCTTGCTTTTCTAAGCACAGACAGGCAATTCATTGCTAAACTATTTTACAAACCTCCCAACTATATTATATAAAATCTATCTTCCTCTCTTATCAAGGGAAACACTTGTTCATCTTTGAGCAACTCACATACTCCAAATACCTGTGGTGTTGAAAGCCCTCTGGTCATTAGTATGTTCAGCTGCTCAGTGTCTGAAAGTCCTTTGGGCCAGGCCTCTAGAGCAACCAGATAATCTCTCAGTGGCGGTCACAGACTAGCAAGCCTTGGCCGTATCCAGACCGTGCCTATCATGGTCTGGCAACCCTGCCAAAGTAACAAAGCAACTTTTACTTTTACATCTTGCCAAAGTAACAAGACAACTTTGAATTTATTGCCAACATTGAACATTGAGGACCTCATATAAAATCAGGATTCCCAGCTGCTCTTGAAAATTTGGAAGTTGTGACTGTGCTGGGCCCACATTCCCTAGAGTGTTGCGTCTCCTGGGCTCAGCAGCTGCTGCCCCTGAGGGAGGCATGCATCTCTCCGGTGTAAGTTTCCACCTGGCTCACTGGCTTGGTCATATTGGCTTCCTGGCCTCTTTTTGCATGTAGTTTATGATCCCTGATTGTAGGTTTCATCATTTATCCTGGGCTGTTTCCTCCTGGGAGTTATAAACTTCCTAATCTGAAGCTGAATGAAACTCCCCCAAATGCAAGCTAAACGTGAGTTGACAGTAATGGCTAATGCCTAAATAGCACCTACTGTGTACCAGGCCTGAACCACTAAATCATTTCATCTTCACAACAAGCCTGTGCTGTGGGTGCTGATTACTGCACCAGGCCTGAACCACCAGCTCATTTCCTCCTCACAAGTCCATGCGGTGGGCACTCGTTACCACACTAGGCCTCAACAACCAGCTCATTTCGTTACCACACCAGGCCTGAGCCACCAGCTCATTTCCTCCTCACAGCCCACGGGCCTCGTTACCACACCCTCAGCCCTCCACCACCCCCCACCAGCTCATTTCATTACCACACCAGGCCTGAGCCGCCAGCTCATTTCATCCTCACAAGCCCATGCAGTGGGCGCTCATTAGCCCCATTTTACAGGTGAGGACACTGATGCTCAGAGACTTTAGCCCACTTGTCTGGAGCTGACTGCCTCCACCACACCTTCTGTGTGATTCACACTGACACAACTGGACATTTCCTACCACAAACCTGATATTCACCCCAGTTTTCTGCCTTGACCTCTACATTTTTGGCCCCTGCACATTTGGGCCTCAACCTTCCAGACACGGTTCCTCCAGCTCGGTTAGAGTCCCATGCTCCTCCTCCCATGCCTTTGGTGCCCACACTAAGTTGGGGCTCAGAAGTCACTCCTGTGACTTGGCTGCTCTGTTTTGTGAGCTCAAGAAACCAGAAAGCCTTTAAACACACCATCAGGAATGCTGAAGAATTAAGAGTGTCCAATAAAAGTCAGTGTCAAAGGAACGGAAAATGAAGTGTGGATGGGAACTGTTATTTCTCAGGAGTCAGAGAGTATCTAAGTTTGCTGTCTGAAGTCAGAGCCATAGAAAATCCCCAGCTGCACTTTGGTCATAGTGGTTTTAGCACCTTTCCTTGTCATTACAAATAAACTTGAAACCAAAGGAAAGTGAAGAAACACCTCTCAGAAGAGCATGATGCCTTCAACCTGGTTTTCTAGGACAGGAACTGGACACAGATTCTGAAAATCTCATTCATTCAAGCTGAATAAAATGTAGACGCAAGGACATTTACGTAGTCAGCCATTCCTTAAGGATTTACTGAGTGCCTACTGTGTGCCAGAAGTGGTATTCGGTAGGTACCACATGTTTCATTTATTTGCTCATAGTCCTTTGAGACCCTTCTAGATGGAAGCCCCACACTAGGCTCTGGGGATACAGCCCCTGCCACTGCAGAGCTGATGTTTTCGCATAAGATTCAGACTTCCAACAACCAATTACATACTGGTTAATTACAATTATAGTGCTGCAACTAGGCATTCCCAGTCAGTCAGTCTGGGAAATGCAGAAAGGCCTCCCTGGTGAGAAGGTTTCTGCACTGAAATCTGCAGGAGCTGGAGGAGCAGAGTGAAGGGAAGTAAGGGAAAGTGAGAGCCTGCCAGGCAAAAGGAAGAGGAAGCGCCAAGAACCTACGGAGGGCGGGAGCCAGGGAACCGAAGGAGGCAGTCACCAGCACTCCTGAAGCACAGGCAGCCAGAGGAGAGAGCCACGGGCTGGACAGTGACCTTGGCAGGGGACACACCGTGCAAGGCTAGTGAGCCACGTTCAGAATTTTGAGATTTATCTTGAAAGCACTGGGAAACGATTAGCATTTTAAGCAGAATGGTAATATGGTCAAATTAGCATTTATAAAAGCCCTGTGAAGGAAGGTCAGAGGTGCAGCAAGAATAGATGCAGTGAGTTGGTTACTGGGTGAATTCGCCAGGCAGGCAAGAAGGGGTGTTGTAGAGCAAGGTTTCTCCACAGCCACACCGGTGACATTTGGCGTCTCATTGATCTTTGCTGTGAGGGCTGTACTGTGCATGGCAGCATGCTTTGCATCCCTGGCTCTGCCTGCTGGATGCCAATAGCTCCCTCCCCGAGTCATGACACCCAAAAATATGTCCACTGGACACTGCCAAATGTCCCTTGTTGGGGGAAATCACCTAAGTTGAGAAGCACCAATTTAAAGTGGGGACAAGGGATGTGAAGAGATATGGACAGATTCACAATGTGTCTTGGAGCTGGACTCAAAAGATATTAGTGACATATATGAAAAGGGATGGAGGGCATGAGGTCAGGGCTGACTCCAGCTTGAGGTGCTGGGTGGATAACATGGCGACCATTGCTAGAAAATACGAAGGAAGGAAGGATTCGAAGGAAAAGATAATGAGCTCCATCCTAGGTATTTCATTGGAAAGTTGAAAAAGCTGCCTGTGCCTCGTAAGACCTCCAAGAAATACACACACACACACAAAGCAAGGTAAGGAAGGCCCTAGAGTCTAGGAAGAAACTGGCCAATGCATTAACCATTGTAGTGTAATGGATTAGACGTTACTTTATGCTCACAAGTTGGACACACACACAGGGAACCAGATCAAATTGGAGGGGAAGGTCACAGTCAGCTTCCCAAAGGAACTGAAGCTTAGATTGATTTTTAAAGGCTGAGTTAAAATAAACTGGGTAAAAATAAAGAAGGAAAGAGAAAAGCAAATGTAAAATATCTGTGCAGCATGAAGTAGCAAAATATATTCAGAGAATGTAAGAAGCTGAAATGAAGGCCTCAACTAAAAGTGGGAATGCAGACGGTGACATAGCAATGCTGAGGTAGGCTCCCCAGGACCGAGGCCAGCTTGTTGCGGGGAGAGGGGAGGGGCACTCTAAGATCATCTCTGGCGTGAGCAGCAGGTAATGCGATGCCAGGACATGGCTGAGTTTTACATAAACATTTGTTCAAGCAAATATGGGATCATTCATTGAAATGGAGAATTCAAAGTGAGGTCGAGATTTGGTGGCAAGATACAACTGATTCGAGGTTAGGAAAGGAGAGTTGGAGGAACAGGAGGAAGCGGCCTCTCATCTACGAACCCTGAGCTCCTGGAACACTTGTTTGTTAGGGAGGGAAGTGTGGCCCAGCCATGGCCCTTTGAACGTCTTCCTCTTCCATCCTCTGGGTTCTACATTTCGTGCTGATCTTTAATACATTTCAGATTTTCCAGGTAAGTCCACACCTCACCCTGGTACACTACTGACTGGAATGCCACTTCCTTCAGGCAGGGGCTTGACATCTCCTTGTGAAACTAGCTACCCAAGCTCCAGAAATGGGATGGAGGGTCTGTCCCACCCCTTTGTAGCACAGTCCTGGAGATGACAGTAGCCTTCCTGGGTGCGGGGCAAGGAATCTCATCTGCCTGTCTGCAGTGGAGCAGTTTGAGCAGCTCTTCAGCCTGGTGCCACACAACAGCATCATGCCCACGAGGTCTTATTCCAGGTGAGCCTTACATACCATGTTGTCAAAGGTGCCTGCTGGGCCTTCCAGGGGTGCTGCAATTTCTCTCTGTGCCCATTTAGTGCAGGTCTCAGAGCATTCGCAGCTGGATCTAGGTGCCAGTGCTATTCTGAGGCTCCCGGGAACCTCTTAACATTGTAGACACTGCTCACTGTGTTTCCAGGGACCAAATAAATTGGTAAAATGGCACAAGCCGGCCACGTGTGAAATGGAGAGGAAACGGGTCAATTGGAAAACTTACAAAACTTCTAAGAAGGCCAGGCACAGTGGCTTACACCTGTAATCCCAGCACTTTGGGAGGCCGAGGCGGGCAGATCACAAAGTCTTGAGTTCGAGACTAGCCTGACCGACATGGTGAAAGGAGGCAGAGGTTGCTGTGAGCCAAGATCGCGCCATTGCACTCCAGCCTAGACGACAGAGCATGATACCGTCTCAAAAAAAAAAAAAACTTCTAAGAAGAGGCCCAGCATGGTGGCTCATGCCTGTAATCCCAGCACTTTGGGAGGCCAAGGAGCACAGATCATTTGAAGTCAGGAGTTCAAGACCAGCATGGCCAACATGGTGAAACCCCGTATCTACTGAAAACACAAAAATTCCCCAGTCATGGTGGTGCACACTTGTAATCCCAGCTACTGGGGAGGCTGAAGCAGGAGAATCACTTGAGCAGCGAGGCGGAGATTGCAGTGAGCAGAGATCACGCCACTGCACTCCAGCCTGGGCCACGGAGTAAGACTCTGTCTCAATTAAAAAAAAAATTAATAAAAAAATATAAAAACTTCTAAGAAGAGGCTGAGGGTGGTGGCTCACGCCTGTAATCCCGGCACTTTGGGAGGCCAAGGCGGGCAGATCACGAGGTCAGGAGATCAAGACCATCCTGGCTAACACGATGAAACCCCGTCTCTACTAAAAATACAAAAAATTAGCTGGGTGTGGTGGTGGGCGCCTGTAGTCCCAGCTACTCAGGAGGCTGAGGCAGAAGAACAGGGTGAACCTGGAAGACGGAGCTTGCAGTGAGCCGAGATCGTGCCACTGCACTCCAGCCTGGGGTCAGAGCAAGACTCCGTCTAAAAAAAAAAAATTTCTAAGAAGAAAATGCAACTTGCTCTCTGCCATTACTTAGCAAAAGTGTATCCCATTCCTTTCATCAGCCTGAAAGACCGCACAGCTCACAGGCTGCCTGTCTTGTCTCTTGGTCACAATTTAATTGGAAAGTTGAAAAAGATGAAAAGTTACATATGAAGTAGGGTGTCAGATAAAATACAGGCCATCCAGTTATGTTTAAATACCAGATAAGCAGCAAATAAGTTTTTAATATAAATATGTTCCAAATATTGCATGAAAACTACTTACACAAAAAACTTACCCATTGTTTACCAGAAATTCAACTGGGTGTCCAGTATTTTTATTTACTAAATCTTGTATAGAACAACCATCGTATAGAACAGCCTGAAGTTTGACCTTCAGCTTCCTAAAAGGGATATTTTAAATGTGTTTATTCACGTATTTAACAGGTCCTTCCTTGTTCTATGAGGCATTTGAAGTAGTTGAATAAAGTTGCGCTCAATTTTGGCTCATGTATTGACTCAGTTGCCAGTTTGGGCTCATTTATTCTGTATCACTGGAGGTGGTCCTCAGACAGTGATGAAGGGCCCTCCTCAGCCAGAAGCAGAGCCCTGGCAGGAAAGCGCAAGACAGCTCCTATTGGGAGGCCCTGGGCACCACGCCACCTCCTCCTGAGCGTCCTCCCCCGCTCACCCCACAGGGTGTCGTCAGGGCATCGCCTTTCCCATCACAGCTGGAGGGGAATTTACAGCAAACAGGATGAGGGCAGGGAGGTTTGTCTCACCTTGTAGCTTACCCACTTGCCCCATTCTTGAATCCTAAGGAAAAAGCCAAACCCCTTACTTATACACACGCCTCCAGCTCGTTCGGATCCCTGATGGCTGTCCAGCTGCTCACAAAGAGCTGTCCTTTGGGAGCCCTGCTGTCCTGCCACATGTATCAAATATGGTGTGGAGCCTACATCCTGAGCCAATGCCAGTTCAACGTGATGTGGCCCCTGGGACCAAATAAAAGGCATCCTTTTTATTTATTTTATTTTGAGACGTAGTCTCACTCTGTCATCGGGTTGGAGTGCAGTGGCACAATCTCAGCACATGGCAATCTCCGACTCCTGGATTCAAGCAATTCTCCTACCCCGGCCTCCTGAGTAGCTGGGATTACAGGTGCCTGCCACCACACCCAGCTAATTTTTGTATTTTTAGTAAAGAGGGAGTTTCATCATGTTATCCAGGATGGTCTCGATCTCCTGACCTCGTGATCCGCCCACCTCAGCCTCCCAAAGTGCTGGGATTACAGGCATGAGCCACTGCGCCCGGCGAGGGCATCTTTTTTAAAGTGACATCATCACAACAGTAGGGTGAGCGATCACAAAGGCGCTGGAGAAGCCAGAAAGCAGTTGAGAGAGCGTGGTGCTTTTTGAATGTGCTCAGGTGCTGAGCTGAGCCAACCACCAGATGACCCTTGCCTCAGCCTTTCAGGCCTCAGAAACTGGCTGGACCCCAGGTAAGAAGTGCCACTGCAACTAAAAGGGAATTTTTTTATATGTTTTATATATATATATATGTATATTATATATATACCTGTGCACATTAGTTTTTTATATTGCCACATTTGTTTTCTTTTTCTCCTGAATAGAGATATATAACAGATATCAAGATATTCCTAAATAATACAGCATAAACCTCCTAAGAACAAAAATATTCTTCTACATAACGACAGTAAAATTATCATACAAAAGAAGTTTAATATGATTATCTAATTAAGTCCATATTCAGATCACCCTGTTGTCCAAGTAATGTCCTTCATAGCTTTTTTTGTTGCTGTTTATCCAGAAATCTAATCAATTGCACTTAGTTTTTAATGTTCTTTTAGTCTCCTTTAATCCAGAACAGTTCTACAGCTTTGTGTTTGTGATCTGTGACATTGACATTTTTCAAAAATTGAGGCCGATTTTTTTGTTGAATGTCCCCCAAGTTAAATTGGATTGTTTTCTCATGATTAGATTTAGGTGCAATATTTTTGACAATCATACTAAGTAGATGATGCTGTATCTTCAGTGCATCATATCAGGAGGCTCTTGATTTCCATCAGTCCCACTATTTTTTTATATATATATATATATTATATATATATATACTTTAAGTTCTAGGGTACATGTGCACAACATGCAGGTTTGATACACAGGTATACATGTGCCATGTTGGTTTGCTGCACCTATCAATTCATCATTTATATTAGATATTTCTCCTAATGCTATCCCTCCCCCAGCCCCTGACACCCTGACAGGCCCTGGTGTGTGATGTTCCCTGCCCTGTGCCCAAGTGATCTCATTGTTCAATTCCTACCTATTAGTGAGAACATGTGGTGTTTGGTTTTCTGTCCTTGTGATAGTTTGCTGAGAATGATAGTTTCCAGCTTCATCCATGTCCCTGCAAAGGACAAGAACTCATCCTTTTTTATGGCTGCATAGTATTCCATGGTGTATATGTGCCACATTTTCTTAATCCAGTCTATCATTGATGGACATTTGGGTTGGTTCCAAGTCTTTGCTATTGTGAATAGTGCTGCAATAAACATATGTGTGCATGTGTCTTTATAGTAGCATGAGTTATAATCCTTTGGGTATATACCCAGTAATGAGATGGCTAGGTCAACGGGAATTCTAGTTCTAGATCCCTGAGGAATCGCCACATTGTCTTCTACAATGGTTGAACTAGTTTACACGCCCACCAACAGTGTAAAAGTGTTCCTATTTCTCCACATCCGCTCCAGCATCTGTTGTTTCCTGACTTTTTAATAATCGCCATTCTAACTGGCATGAGATGGTATCTCATTGTGGTTCTGATTTGCATTTCTCTGATGACCAGTGATGATGAGCATTTTTTCATGTGTCTGTTGGCTGCATAGATGTCTTCTTTTGAGAAGTGTTTGTTCATATCCTTTGCCCACTTTTTGATGGGGTTGTTTTTTTTTTTTTCTTGTAAATTTGTTTGAGTTCTTTATAGATTCTGGATATTAGCCCTTTGTCAGATGGGTAGATTGTATAAATTTTCTCCCATTCTGTACATTGCCTGTTCACTCTGCTGGTGGCTTCTTTTGCTGTGCAGAAGCTCTTTCATTTAATTAGATCCCATTTGTCTATTTTGGCTTTTGTTGCCATTGCTTTGGTGTTTTAGTCATGAAGTCCTTGCCCATGCCTATGACCTGAATGGTATTGCCTAGCTTTTCTTCTAGGGTTTTTATGGTTTTAGGTCTAACATGTAAGTCTTTAATCCATCTTGAATTAATTTTTGTACAAGGTGTAATGAAGGGATCCAGTTTCAGCTTTCTACGTATGGCCAGCCAGTTTTCCCAGCACCATTCGTTAAATAGGGAATCCTTTCCCATTTCTTGTTTTTGTCAGGTTTGTCAAAGATCAGATGGTTGGAGATGTGTGGTGCTATTTCTGAGGCCTCTGTTCTGTTCCATTGGTCTATATATCTGTTTTGGTACCAGTACCATGCTGTTTTGGTTACTGTGGCCTTGTAGTACAGTTTGAAGTCAGGTAGCATAATGCCTCCACCTTTGTTCTTTTTGCTTAGGATGGACTTGGCAATGTGGGCTCTTTTTTGGTTCCATATGAACTTATAAAGTAGTTTTTTCCCACTCTGTGTAGAAAGTCATTGGTAGCTTGATGGGGATGGCATTGAATCTATAAATTACTTTGGGCAGTATGGCAATTTTCACAATATTGATTCTTCCTATCCATGAGCATGGAATATTCTTCCATTTGTTTGTGTCCTCTTTTATTTCGTTGAGCAGTGGTTTGTAGTTCTCCTTGAAGAGGTCCTTCACATCCCTTGTAAGTTGTATTCCTAGGTATTTTATTCTCTTTGTAGCAATTGTGAATGGGAGTTCGTTCACTCATGATTTGGCTCTCTGTTTGTATTGGTGTATAGGAATGCTTGTGATTTTTGCACACTGATTTTGTATCCTGAGACTTTGCTGAAGTCGCTTATCAGCTTAAGGAGATTTTGGGCTGAGACAATGGGGTTTTCTAAATATACAATCATGTCATCTGCAAATAGGGATAATTTGACTTCCTCATTTCCTAATTGAATACCCTTTCTTTCTCTTGCCTGATTGCCCTGGCCAGAACTTCCAACACTATGTTGAATAGGAGTGGTAAGAGAGGGCATCCCTGTCTTGTGTTGGTTTTTAAAGGGAATGCTTCCAGTTTTTGCCCATTCAGTACAATATTGGCTGTGGGTTTGTCATAAATAGCTCTTATTATTTTGAGATACGTTCCATCGATACCTAGTTTATTGAGAGTTTTTAGCATGAAGCGCTGTTGAATTTTATCAGAGGCCTTTTCTGCATCTATTGAGATAATCATGTGGTTTTTGTCATTGGTTCTGTTTATGTGATGGATTACGTTTATTGATTTGCATATGTTGAACCAGCCTTGCATCCCAGGGATGAAGCTGACACTTGGTCATGGTGGATAAACTTTTTGATGTGCTGCTGGGTTTGGTTTGCCAGTATTTTATTGAGGATTTTTGCATCAATGTTCATCAGGGATATTGGTCTAAAATTCTCTTTTTTTATTCTGTCTCTGCCAGGCTTTGGTATCAGGACGATGTTGGCCTCATAAAATGAGTTAGGGAGGATTCCCTCTTTTTCTATTGATTGGAATAGTTTCAGAAGGAATGGTACCAGCTCCTCTTTGTACCTCTGGTAGAATTCGGCTATGAATCTGTCTGGTCCTGGACTTTTTTTGGTTGGTAGGCTATTAATTATTGCCTCAATTTCAGAGCCTGTTATTAATCTATTCAGAGATTCAACTTCTTCCTGGTTTAGTCTTGGGAAGGTGTATGTGTCCAGGAATTTATCCATTTCTTCTAGATTTTTAGTTTATTTGCGTAGAGGTGTTTATAGTATTCTCTGATGGTAGTTTGTATTTCTGTGGGATTGGTGGTGATATCCCCTAAAAGGGAATCTTTTCTCAACTACATTTGGTCTTGCTGGGAGGAGAGAGAGGCAGGGATGTGAAAAGCAGACATGGGCAGGATCATCAGAGCTGCCCTTGAAGAGTCATCCCAAACGCTGGCATCCAGACCCTAGCCAGGCACCCTCCAAAGGACGTCCTCTTCAGTCATTCCCTAGAAAAGTCTGAATAGGGGCCGAGCGCAGTGGCTCACGCCTGTAATCCCAGCACTTTGGGAGGCCAAGGCAGGCAGATCACCTGAAGTTGGGAGATTGAGACTAGCCTGACCAACATGGAGAAACCCCGTCTCTACTAAAAATACAAAATTAGCCAGGCATGGTGGCACATGCCTGTAATCCCAGCTACTTGGGAGGCTAAGGCAGGAGAATCACTTGAACCCAGGAGGCAGAGGTTGCAGTGAGCCAAGATTGTGCCATTGCACTCCAGCCTAGGCAACAAGAGTGAAACTCTGTCTCAAAAAAAAAAAAAAGAGAGAAAGAAAGAAAAAGGAAGGAAGGAAGGAAGGAAGGAAGGAAGGAAGGAAGGAAGGAAGAAAGAAAGAAAGAAAGAAAGAAAGAAAGAAAGAAAGAAAGAAAGAAAGAAAGAAAAAAAAGTCTGAATAGGCATGGAAATTACCTGCTGCCCTGCTGCAGATGGCTCAGGGCTCTTACAGGCCATTATCACATAAATAAAGCACATGACTCGAAGCAGCAATGCATAATAAGTGGATTAAGTATTATCCCTCTTTTTATAATATAGAAACAGAGGTACCAAGGATAATGAAGATCAAGCCAAAGGGTAGTAGTAAGATCCTTAACAGTGGCCAGGCACAGTGGCTCATGCCTGTAATACCAGCATTTTGGGAGGCCAAGGCAGGCAGATCACTTGATGTCAGGAGTTTGAGACCAGCCTGGCTAACATGGTGAAACCCCATCTATACTAAAAATACAAAAACTAGCTAGGGGTGGTGGCCCACACCTGTAGTCCCAGCTACTCAGGAGGCTGAGGCAGGAGAATCACTTGAACCTTGGAGGTGGAGATTGCAGCGAGCCACAATTCCGCCACTGCACTCCAGCCTAGGTGACACAGCGAGGCTCTATCTCAAAAAAAAGATCCCTATCAAATGCTTTCCATTTCCCGTTTCAAATAAGGATTATTAAAAAGCTTAAACATGCCAGGTGCAGTGGCTCATGCCTGTAATCCCAGCCCTTTGGGAGGCGAAGATGGGTGCATCACATGAGGTGAGGAGTTTGAGACTAGCCTGGCCAACATGGTGAAACCTCGTCTCTATTAAAAATACAAAAATTAGCTGGGTGTGGTGTTGGGCACCTGTAATCTCAGCTACTCGGGAGGCTGAGGCAGGAGGCAGAGGTTGCAGTGAGCCGAGATCATGCCACTGCACTCCAGCCTGGGTGACAGAGTGAGACTCCATCTCAAAAAAAAAAAAGCTTAAACACAAATAGAGAAAAGAGTATAGTGAGCCCTCAAGCACCCATCACTGAACTACAATTAGCAACCCATAGCCAAGCTTATTTCATCATTCATTCTACCCTCTTCCATATTGTCTTAAAGCAAATCCCAACCATTATGTCACTTCATCCAGAAATGGTTTAGTATGAACTCTGAAAGATTAAGGGCACTTTTCACAAAAAGAATAAAATACCTAGGAATACAGCTAACAAGGGAAGTAAAGGATCTCTTCAAGGAGAACTACAAACCACTGCTCAAAGAAATCAGAGAGGACACAAACAAATGGAAAAACATTCTATGTTCATGGATAGGAAGAATCAATATGGTGAAAATGGCCATATTGCCCAAAGCAATTTATAGATTCAATGCTATCCCCATTAAACTACCATTGACATTCTTCACAGAATTAGAAAAAAACTATTTTAAAATCCATATGGACCTAAAAAAAAGAGCCTGAATAGTGAAGACAATCCTAAGCAAAAAGAACAAAGCTGGAGGCATCACACTACCTGACTTCAAACTATACTACAAGGCTCCAGTAACCAAAACAGCATGGTACTGGTACAAGAACAGACACATAGACCAATGGAACAGAATAGAGAACCCAGAAATAAGACCACATACCTATAACCAGCTGATCTTCAACAAACCTGACAAAAACAAGCAATGGGGAAAGGATTCCCTATTCAGTAAGTGGTGCTGGCAGAATTGGCTAGCCATATGCAGAAAATTGAAACTGGATCTCTTCCTTACACTATATACAAAAATTAACTCAAGATGGATTAAAGACTTACGTGCAAAACCCAAGACTATAAAAATCCTAGAAGAAAATCTAGGCAATACCATTTGGGACATAGGCACAAGCAAAGATTTCATGACGGAAATGCCAAAAGCAATTAAACGAAAGCAAAAATTGACAAATGGGATCTAATTAAACTAAAAAGCTTCTGCACAGCAAAAGAAACTATCATCAGAGTGAACAGACAACCTACAGAGTGGGAGAAAATTTTTGCAATCTATCCATCTGACAAAGGTCTAATATTCAGAGTCTACAAGGAACTTAAACAAATGTATAAGAAAAAAACAAACAGCTCCATTAAAAAGTGGGCAAAGGACATGAACAGACACTTCTCAAAAGAAGATATTCATGCAGCCAACAAACATAAAAAAAAAGTTCAACATCACTGATAATTCGACAAATGAAAATCAAAACCACAATGAGATACCATCTCATGCCAGCCAAATTGGCTATTATTAAAAAGTCAAAAAAAAAACAAAAACCAGATACTGACAGGGTTGTAGAGAAAAACGGATGCTTTTACACTCTTGGTGGTGTGTAAATTATTTCAACCAATGTGGAAGACAGTGTGGTGATTCTTCAAAGACCTAGAGACAGAAATATCATGTGACCCAATAATCCCATTACTGGGTATATACCCAAAGGAATATAAATCATTCTATTATAAAGACATATGTATGTTTATTGCAGCACTATTCACAATAGCAAAGACCTGGAATCAACCTAAATACCCATCAATGATAGACTGGATAAAAAAAAATGTGGTATATATATACCATGGAATACTACACAGTCATTAAAAGGAATGAGATCATGTCCTTTGCAGGGATATTATTGGAGCTGGAGGCCATTATCCTCAGCAAACTAATGCAGGAACAGAAAATCAAATACCCCACATTCTTACTTATAACTAGGAGCTGAATGATGAGAACACATGGATACACGGAGGGGAAAAACACACACTGAGGCCTGTTGGAGAGTGAGGGGTGGGAGGAGGGAGAGCATCAGGAAGAATAGCTAATGGATGCCAGGCTTAATACCTAGGCGATGGGATGATCTGTGCAGCAAACCATGATGGCACATGTTTACCTATGTACAAACTTGCACATCCTACACATGTACCCCTAAACTTACAATAAATAAGTAAATAAATTTTTAAAGCATTAAAAAATAAAATAAAATAAAAAGATAAGGGCACTTTTTTATAATGTAGTCATGTTACCAATATCATACCTTAGAAAGAATTAATTTCCTCAGTAGCATCAAATATCCAATCAGTATTTAGGTGACCAATTATCTATAAATGTCATAAATATTTTTAAACTTGTTTGAATTAGGGTCCAAATAAGGTTCACATGTTCAGATTGGTTAATATGTCTATTAAATCTATAAGGTTCCCCTTCATATTGTTTTTCTTTGACATTTACTTATTGAAGAAACCAAGTCTTTCATGCTGTCATGTTCACCTTAG
Source organism: Nomascus leucogenys (assembly GCF_006542625.1). NCBI lineage: Eukaryota > Metazoa > Chordata > Mammalia > Primates > Hylobatidae > Nomascus > Nomascus leucogenys. Next base: position 50,373,975 of record NC_044397.1, on the reverse strand, counting down.
TATGGATTTATCTGATTGAATCACTGAGGTATCATTTAATATATTTCTCTGTCTTCTGTTATTTCCTGCAAATTGGTAATTGAAGACCTGATCCACCTTTTTGCAAACTTCTTCATAGGGGTTGCTGTGTACTTCCAGGAGGAAGATATAATGTAGGGCTTTCTCTCTCTCTCTTTCTATATATACATATATATGTATATATACATGAAGTTATCTACCATTAATATCCAAAGCCTAGCTATCTTAATTCATTACCGGCATTACTGGTCATGAAAAGGTAACATTCTAATTCAGTCTTTCCTTTTTCTTTCTCTGTCACCCAGGCTGGAGTGCAGTGGCATGATCTCAGCTCACTACAAACTCTGCCTCCCAGGTTCAGGCGATTCTCCCACCTCAGCCTCCCAAGTAGCTGGGATTACAGGCATGTGCCACCACACCCAGCTAACTTTTGTATTTTTAGTAGGGACAGGGTTTTACCATGTTGTCCAGGCTGGTCTTGAACTCCTGACCTCAGGTGATCCACCTACCTCAGCCTCCCAAAGTGTTGGGATCATAGGAGTGAGCCACCGTGCCTGGCCTCATTTTTCATCTATTAGCTGACATACATCCACAAAAAGAAAATGTTCTCTTTTGCTGTCTGGGTTGCCCATTGCTGTAGTACACATAACGAAGTTAAGTTAAAGGTTTGATTCTTTCATTTATGTACCACTTTTTAACATGCCACTTTTCAAAATAATGAGTTGATACACTAGCATTCTCCAATAGTAATTCAGTTTTTTGTTTGTTTGTTTGTTTTTGTTTTTTGAGACAGAATCTTGTGATCTTGGCTCACTGCAACCTCCGCCTCCTGGGTTCAAGCAATTCTCCTGCCTCAGCCTCCCAAGTACCTGGGATTACAGGCACCCACCACGATGCTCGGCATTTTTTTTTTCGTATTTTTAGTAGAGATGGGGTTTCACCATGTTAGCCAGCCTGCTATCCAACTTCTGACCTCAGGTAATCTGCCTGCCTCGGCCTCCCAAAGTGCTGGGATTACAGGGGTGAGCCACCGCACCTAGCCAGTTTCTTTTTCAATGTTGTCAAGACCATCAATTAAACATATTTAACAGATGAAGGAGACATAAAATTAGAAAGATACAGAATACTTAAAACTTAATTAACATCTCCTGTTTCTGGGGACAGAGGAAAAAAATAATTAACAAGCTTGCATCAATAATTGAAGAAAATACATTTTTAATTGAAAAATAATTCACATACCATAAAATTCATGCTTTTAAAAATGTTTTTTATGTATTCAGAAAGTTGTGCTATCCAATTCCAGAACATTTTGTAACTCCCAAAAGAAACCCATACCCATTAGCAGTCATTCTCTGTTCCCTTCTCACCCCACCCGCAGCCCGCCCCTGGCAATCACCGATCTATTAATACTTTGTTTCTATGGATTTGCCTGAAAAATACATTCTTTTTAAGTACATTTGTAACATCTGAGAAAATGTAAACTAAGTCTGTTTCTTTAAATGTAAAGGAAATAGAAGCCAGAAAGCAAATTCCAACAACATTCAAAGGATTGATATTATATTGTTCACATTATTTGACAAAAATAGAAATAAATCTAAAATAAATAACAAAATTAAGCCACAAAATAATAAAATAATACCACATTGGAAGATGAACAATACATTTATTTGACTCATGGATTAGAGACCATGGATCATAATGCCGATATCTATACTATGTAAGATGTTCCCTGCTTCGTAGTACCTATTTAAACCTAAATTTTAAAATATTAAATGGCAACTTGAAGGTATTCGAGAGCATTTTAAAATCCTGTTATGGAGTGTGAAAGGAAGAGAGGAAGAAAGGGAGGAGGGCCACTGGTCTAAAGAGTCCTTGAGAAGGCTGCCGGGGCTGGCCATGCTCAAGGAGATGGTGCTCGCCTGCAGCCAGGTGGGCAGCAGGGAGAGGTGACACATGGCAGAGCTGGAGTCAGAACAATGGCCGTGCTGTGAGTCCTGGCACTGTCCATTAGGGCCAAGAGCTTTTCTGCTGGGAGTGAGAGGCCTCATGACTTGGTGCTAGGAGCCCCCTCGGTCATGAGAACACGGCTGCATCCCCACCACCTCCTTTGCATCAGATCCCTGCAGCAGTGAAGCACATCCCCACTGCTCCTGCCATTTACATTCACCAATTGATGGTCACTCCACCAGCTGAATGATGGATAAGAATCCCTCTCAAATGTTAAAGGACTTCTAGTCATCCAAATTTCTGATTTCACATCAACTTGTTAAGATGCCACAAAACCTGCATTTCAAGTCGCCCGAGCATTTTCACCCTGTAGTACCTTTGGCAACATCACTGCAATGCTTTCTGTCAGCCAATGTGGATCAAAACTGCCAGCAGAACATACCATTTTCTGCCATGATTGGCAGAAAGCAGGAGCACAGTAAACAGATTGGCCAGCACTTGGCAAGCTGAGGAAACCACACGTACTTGGCCTTCTCTGGCCACTGGGACACATCCAACTCTGCCATATTAGTGACTGTGATACCGTACTCTCCAGAATTCCAAAGTATGAGCTATTTCTGAGGGAAACGGGTCAAGCTGACTCAGCCTGTGTGCAGTTGCTGAACAGAGCTCCAGGCAAGTGATGCTGCAGGGAAATGCAGCAGGAGCATCCTGGGCTGTTTTGCTAAGGACGGTGGTCTTGCCAGAGTAGGAGGTACATACAGGGCACTACTGGGGGGCAGTGGCAGGAATTCAGCACCCACAGCAGGATGCAGACTCTGGCTCCCCACAGTATTGGCAGCAAATTCCAGAGACCCATGATCAGTAGGCATCTAAGGATGCTAAGGCACTCTTTGAGCAACAAGAATAGTTTGTGGGTCCTATACCCACAAATCCAGATCCCTCTCCTCTCACTTTACCAGGAAACAAAGTGAAAGGAGGAGGGTGGCCTGGGCTTCCAATAATGATTGGTTTTGTTGCTAAGAAAAGCAATTCATTCCTCTTTCCGTTATTGTCTTTTCTTAGACTGGTGGCCAAGAAACAATAGTCACGTATGAAACTCCAAGTTGTTTGAAAATTTAATGTGAAACAGTAGTTAGTGAGTTTTCCTTCATGCCAAACTGTCCTGCTAAAACAAACATCAGGTGGCCATCACCTCAGCCAAGATGTAAGGGCTCACAGACGGCCAGCCATGAAACCATTGGCCAAGGGCCCACAGGACATCTGTTCTGGGTCTGCCACCGAGTGTGAGCCAAGAAAGTCAGATCTGAGAATAAAATATTTCCAAATATTATTTTCCTCTGGACCTGATTTACAAAGCATGACACAAGCTGGGGAAGAGGGAGTTTTTCCAGGATAAACAACCTGGCGTAGGGGGAGGTCATGTTATTTTAAACGTGGAGCTCATACAGGAGAGTTCCTGGTCCCCAAGATCAGGGAGCATTCGCTGTGATGGTAATTTTCATTATTTTATGCTAACTCTGATACATAGCATTCCAACATCCATCTAAAAAAAGGCACTTACTAGAGGAAAGTGAGCCAGCAAGCACCTGTCCTCCACGGACAGAGGCCCTTGACATTGAGCTCCGCCACAGTTAGAGGGAAGGACTCCTTCAAGAAGTCAGCTTCTGCTGTTGCCTTCTCTTCCATTTCTACTCTCCCACGATTTCTCCCCAGGAGAACATACACACAGGCATTGACAAGCAGAGCTATTATGTGACATTGTATGCAGACCTCAGGGTAAAATTATTGGCACAGCTTGTATAAATTACAGATGCACATTTTCTTAATCTACCCAGGCTCTATGCATTAATTGCATGGATCTTCCAATTCAGGCTCACCTACTTTTTTCTTGAATAATGTAGCAGTTGTTTTTTAAAATATAATAATAATACATGCTGACTATCAAAAGCTTAAGAAATAAAAAATTCAAATTGACAACAATCCTACCACTTGTGAAACCTACTGTATTATAACACTGAGTATAATACATATGTACATAAATATACACACGCACACATGCACGCTGAAATCTTGGCATTCATGGGGTAAACATTTGCAATTTCAGCTCTTCCTTGGTAACTCCAGTTTGCACCCTTGCAAGGCACAAATCTCAATCTGGTGTGTGGGAGAATATTGCTAAGCTAATGAGCAATCCTGCAGAAGTTCCTACCATGATGCCTAGATCTCTGGATGTCACAGATAATGCACAAGCGGATTTGAATCCAATCCATGTCAATAGATTTATCTGAAAATCCTACCGATAGTGACAGAGACCCGTTCATGCTGAGCATGTAGAGGAAGTGGGTGGAGTTAATAAACAGGCTATCCATAGATGTGAGTGGAAATAAAGGGAAATACATATGGAACACACAAGGAGTAGAAAGGAAAACCAGGGAGGCAGACCAGGGCAACGCTGTCTCCCCTGCCTGAGGGATTTCCTCGCCTCTACTTGCTGCTTTCTGTGCCTTCTACCCCAGTTATCTCCGCTTCTTCCACTTTCGAAAGCCTAAAAATGGCCATTTCAGCACCCAAGAATAAATGAATCTTAGCCCAATTTCCCCAAGAAACTGAGTTTCTCAGTCTGAATTTCAACATCACTGGGATATAATCAGATTGGCATGGCTCATCGTTGATTGCCAGGCCAAGGAAGGACTGGCCAGGCTTTGGAAGGACTGTCCTGGAGGCCAATATACACCCTGACCTAATCAGCTGGTCCTGTGGCTCTCGAAGAATAGCCTTCCTCAGACAAGACATGGACTGGTTGGTATACAGAGCCTCAGACTGCTCAAATCTGGCACTTTGTCTTTAATGTGACAGGGCAACCTTCTTTCTTTGCCACTATAAAACAGATGCAACTTTATTTCTAGTATTTTCTACCCAAGTTTTCCACTTAGTGTTAACACTCTTAACACATTTTGTAAAAATTTAAATACATTTTAACACATTTTCTTAACACATACTTAACCAACCTCCTTGCTACACTCTTTGCCCACGTTAGAGTTCAACTCAGTACAATATAGCTCATCTTTTCCTCCATACTCTGTACCTATTTGTGTACTAATGGTGGCCCATTCTAAAATCTTTACCACTGGGGGATATAGTTTGGATAGTTGTCCCTTCCAAATCTCATATTGAAATATGATCCCCAATGTTGGAGGTGGGGCCTGGTGGGAGGTGTTTGGGCCATGAGGGCAGATCTCTCATGAATGGCTTGGTACCCTCCCTCCCTATGATAACAAGTGAGTTTGGGCTCTGTTAGTTCACACGAGAGCTGGTTGTTTAAAGGATCCTGTCATCTCTTCCTCTCTCTCTCTTGCTCCCTCCTCACCATGTGACATACTGACTCCCCATTTGCCTTCTCCCATAACTGGAAGCTACCTGAGGCCTCACCAGAAGCAGACGCTAGTGCCATGCTTCTTCTTTTTTCGTTGTTTTTGTTTTTGTGTTTGTTTTTGATACAGAGTCTCTGTCACTAGGCTAGGGTGCAGTAGCATGATCTCAGCTCACTGCAACCTCTCCCTCCCAGGTTTAAGTAATTCTCATGTCTCAGCCTCCCAAGTAGCTGGAATCACAGGCACGTGCCACCATGGCCTGCTATTTTTGTATTTTTAGCAGAGACTGGGTTTCACCTACATTGGCCAGACTGGTCTCAAACTCTTTACCTCAAGTGATCCACCTGCCTCGGCCTCCCAAAGCACTGAGATTACAGGCATGAGCCACCGTGCCTGGCCTTCCATGCTTCTTGTACAACCTGCAGAACCGTGAGCCAAATAAACCTGTTTTCTTATAAATTAGCCAGCCTCAGGTGTTCCTTTATGGCAAGGCTAATACACTGGGTGAGCCCAGTATCTCTGTATGTGCTGCTCTTGGCTTTATTCTCATTTCTAATGGTAGAAATGGTAGGATGGCATGGAGTTCAGAAAAGTAAGGATTTATGTTAACCTCTGTATAGATACAGGACATTTTGATACCACTATTTTCCAGCCTGATGGATTTTTGACTCTGTGATTATGAACACAAACATCTTATTGAAAATTATATAACTACTGATAAATTTTACTTCAGAAAACATTTACCAAAGCAAAATCCATTGATCTATTTTCATTGATAATTTATTTAACACATAAAGTGTTTCCATCTGTTTGTTTTCATTTCATGGAAAATATTTTATTTGGAATGGATTATTGTGAATAGTACATTTGTTTTTCTTCTGTACATCATATTGAATCTGCTTCAGTGCCTCATGCAGCCAAAATGGAAGTACCCATTGATGGCTGTATGAGTCAGGGTCCTGAGAGGACACACATTTTCCTTTTTAGCTTAAGAGATTGCTGCTTTGGCTTTTATTATATATTATTCAAAAAACAAACTAAAATTACACATCATTACTTGAATTTTAGTAGTTTCTGACCTTTGACATTTAAAAGTGGTTGTCTTAGTTCATTTGGGTGGCTATACCAGAACACACAGACTGGGTAATCTATAATGAACAGATACATATTTGGTTTACAGTTCTGGAGGTTGGGAAGTCCAAGAGCATGCTGCTGGCATTTGTCAAAGGCCTTCCTGCTGTGTCATCCCATGGTGGAAGGCAGAAGGGCCAGAGAGGGTGATGGCAAGCTCAGTTCACATCCATCACAAGCCCACTCTGGAGACAGTGAATCCACTCCCTCGATAATAACATTAATCCTTTCATGAAGGCAGGTCCCTCATGGCCTGATCACCTCTAAATGGTCCCACCTCTCAACATTGTTTTATTGGGGATTATGTCCAACACTTGAATTTTGGGGGACACATTCAAACTATAGCGATGATGAAAAATCTTTTTTACTGTCTCAAATGTCACCAAAATCTCTAGCCTTTTCCTTTATAGTCAATAAAAGTGTAATTAAATACATGAAAAAATCTCAAGTTTTGTTATTTCAAACTCCATTTAAATTTGACTGTTGGCTCATAATTCAGTGAGCTACCCTTTTATCAACTCACTGTCCTTAGAGAATCCATGGTTAAATTAATACGTCCAGTATTTGTTGTCATTGATAGTAATGGTAAAATTTTGTTTGTGGGAATTTTGGCTAAATTAAGATTCCTACATAAATAGGCATTCAGAGGTCCAAACATCATTCCACTGCAATTAAGCTGGTTTCTCATTCCTTCCTTTCCTGAAATAACATTTATTTTTCCTAGAGAAGCAGTTAATAAAATTTCTTTCCAATATGCTTCATAGAAATCAGAATGTTTTCCAATAAAAACAGCTTCTCACTGTTTTTCACTCTGGTCATCTTAGCTCTGCATAGATACATTGAGTTTATTTTAGGTGTCTAAATGAATGTGCTGCATGCTGTAGAGAAGGAATAAATGCCCTATTTTTGAAGACATAATTTCCATTTTTGCTTAGTTGAGAGGCAGCATTGCTGCATGGAGAAGCTCCATTGCTTCTCTGTAAGAAAGAAAGATTGCTTGCTTGGTACCAATTTCTAAAGAGACAGCACAAAGGATCATTGATTTAGAGCAAGTCCTGTGATAACAACAGTTCCCACAGTTTCCCAGAATATCCTTTAGTTTTAAAGCAGGCAAAGGCAGGTAGACAACAGCCAAGCATACAAAGAATAATCATGCTTTGAAGATTTTTTCCTTAATGGCTGAGTTTCTTTCTAGCATAGCAGTGGTGCCATCAATGCAAGCTGATCCACTTATGAGTGACGTGATCATGCCCTTCGGAAGTCTCTTCAGATGGAACCCAGTGCTTTCACTTGGGGTTTATGCCAGTGATTCACAGTCATGTGGGATTTTTGAAGACACTTTTAAATGAAGGGAATGATTACATAGACTGGGCAGAGTTAAGGGACACAGAGGGTATGCTGAGGTACCGTGGGAAGCTTTATCATCCCAGGCAATGGTGTTACCAGAGCCTGGGTGAAAGCTAGAGTTCTAGAAGAATCTACCCATAGAGGGTGCATTCCCTGCCAGAACCACGCCAAAGCAGGGAGAAAGAAAGAAAAATACATACCCAATTTCCCTCTCCTCCCACTCTCTGACCCCCTATCAGTCAGTGCTTCCCCTTGGCCAACCCTTTGGGAAATCCAAGGGCATGAGAGCAGGAGGGACGACGTCCGCAGGAGGCGGCATCCCAAAGCACAGAGCAGAAAAACAGAGGGTGGAGAGTGGACTGAGGGGTCGGGTGGGGAAGAACAGAGTATCACCAGCACAGGTAGCATCCCCTATACTCAGATAGCACAGATGATCCAGATCATTCCAGAGGAGTCCATTGGTTTACAGTCTACTCCCGTCACTCTGGCTCTGAGAAGGTGGGCGTTTCCTCTGCTTTCTCCTGTGCTATGGAGTTCTTGCTCAGGTGGGGCACTTGACAGCTCTCCCACATCCATTCTCCCCACTCGCACCCTGTGAATGCTCCCCTTTGAGCCCCTGCCCATTGTTCAGGGAAAGAAAAGGCTTGAAAGACTGGTCCTGCTATTTAAGGGTCTACAAATAAAATAAAACTAATCCTTCTCAGTTATTTGGGGGATAAACTTTTTTTAAACCCAATCATGAAAAAGTTTATTTCCCACATGCTGTTGTTTGAATGTATCCCCCAAAAGTTTCTGTTTTGAAACTTAATTGCCATTGTAACAGGATTAAGAGGTAAGGTCTTTAAGAGATGATTAAGCCATGAAGTCTCCACTCTCATGAATGGACTAATGTTGTAATCACAGGAGTGGGCTCCTGACAAAAGGATAAGCTTGGCCCCCGTTTTCTCTCTCTCTCACAGTGGGATGCCCTTATACCATGGCATGACTCTTGCCGGATGCTGGTGCCATTCTCTTGGACTTCTCAGCCTCCAGAACCGTAAGCCAAATACCCTCCTGTTCTTTATAAATTATGTAGTCTATAGTATTCTCTTACATCAACAGAAAACTGAAGACACATTTTAAAAGAAATTGAGTCTTTGTGAAAAAATCTAGAAATTCAGAGTTCACCTTTTGTTGCCAATTTCTACAAAATCAAGACTGACAGAAAAATCACAATTCTTCCATCAGTTCTGGAAAATCTCTTTTTTTTCTTCCCCCTCTCTCAGTTTCAGAAAATCTCTAACGAACATTTTTTATGTGCAGTTTTAATATTTGCCAGTATCTGGTGTTGATTTTTTCTGCTGGTGACATTTGTAATTTGGATTTAAGACTAATACTTCGTATTTATTTATTTATTCAATAATCTATGAGAAATTGTTCATGGTTTTGCCCAGGAATTCCAGAACTGCAATACTACTAATGATTCGTCTATTTTTTTGCTAGTTTAGTTCTTACATATTCTTCTCTTCCAAAAGAACATATTACAACATATGGCAATGTCCTAATTATCTATCCAAAAAGCCCAAGGAGGCAAAATGCTTACTTTTTGCTTTTGCTTCATCAAATCTTTTGTTTCTTCATCAAATGTTTAGCTTTTACCATTATTTTGCAGCTATTATCTGCTTTTATAAAAATAAATATAGATGTATATCCTGACTTTTACTCATAAACATGTCATCGTGAGCATTTTCCCAAGCTGGGCTATAGTCTGCCGAAATGTGACTTTAGTCATTGTGTCATATTCCTTCTAATGGAAACACTTCATAAGAATTTCCCAATTTTTGGGCCAGGCACAGTGGCTCATGCCTGTAATCCCAATACTTTGGGAGGCCAAGGTGGGCAGATAACCTGAAGTCAGGACTTCAAGACTGGCCTAGCCAACATGGTGAAACCCCATCTCTACCAAAAATACAAAAATGAGCTGGGTGTGGTGGTGGACGCCTGTAATCCCAGCTACTCGGGAGGCTGAGGCAGGAGAATCGCTTGAACCTGTGAGGTAGAGGTTGCAGTGAGCCGAGATGGCACCATTGCACCCCAGCCTGGGCAACAAGAGTGAAACTCAGCCTCAAAAAAAAAAAAGTAATTCCCAATTTTTGGACTCTAAGTTATATTTATTTTTCATGTTACTACTAAAACTTGGAAAACATTCTTATTTGTAACTCTTTGCGTATCTAATTTTTCCTCTATAAGTCTTCCTGTAAGTACAATCAGTAGATCAAATAACATGAAATTTTAAAGGCTCTTGAGCCGGGCATGGTGGCTTACGTCTGTAATCCCAGCACTTTGCGGGGCCCAGGCAGGCGGATCACCTGAGGTCAGGAGTCGGAGATCAGCCTGCCCAACATGGCGAAACACCATCTCTACTAAAAATACAAAAAAATAGCTGGGCGTGGTGGCAGGCGCCTGTAATCCCAGCTACTCAGGAGGCTGAGGCAGGAGAATCGCTTGAACTGGGAGGCGGAGGCTGCAGTGAGCAGAGGTTGCAGTGAGCCGAGATTGCGCCAGTGCACTCCAGCCTGGGCAAAAAGAGTGAAACTCTGTCTCAAAAAAAAAGGCTCTTGAATCGTTTTTCCAGAAGATTTTCCTCAAGATATAATTATGCTTCTGCTCAAATACAGAAATAAAGGGAGAAAAAATACCCAAAGTTCTACCATAAGATTTGTAGCTTGAAAAATGTTTAGGCCGGTCGTGGTGGCTCAAGCCTGTAATCCCAGCACTTTGGGAGGCTGAGGCAGGCGGATCACAAGGTCAGGAGATCAAGACCATCCTGGCTAACACGATGAAACCCCGTCTCTACTAGAAATACAAAAAATTAGCCCAGCGTGGTGGTGGGCGCCTGTAGTCCCAGGTACTGGGGAGGCTGAGGCAGGAGAATGGCATGAACCTGGGAGGCGGAGCTTGCCGTGAGCTGAGATGGAGCCACTGCACTCCAGCCTGGACGACAGAGTGAGACTCCGCCTCAAAAAAAAAAAAAAAAAAAAAAGAGAAAAATGTTTAAAGCTGATGTACAAAACTCTCACTTAAACCATTAAAAAATTTGTGTAAACATCACATTGAACAACACAATTTTTTTTTTTTACTTTTTAGATTGACACATTAAACTGCATGTATTTCTTGTGTACAACATGATGTTTTGAAGTACATATACATTGTGGAATAACTAAATCTAGCTAATTGACATATAAAAAAATAAGGGAATCCCGTCACCCAAGACAACATAGATGAACATGGAGGCCATTATATTAAGTGAAATAAGCCTGGCACAGAAAGACAAACACTGCATGGTCTCATTCATACGTAGAATCTAAAAAGTTGAACTCACAGAAGTGAAAAATAGAATGATGGATACCAGGGGTTGAGCTGTTGAGGGGGATGGGCGGTTGAGGGAGATGGGCTGGAAAGATGTCGGTCCAAGGATGTAAGGTTTCAGTTAGGAGGAAAAATTTCAAGAGATTTACAGTCATTAAACCAGTTTCAATGTATGAATATGATTAGATCCAGGATTTTTTTTAAAAACGCTTTAAATGATATATTTCAGACAACTGGGGAACTTGAATACGGTGTTGTGGTTATACAGAACATCATTCTTAAGAGAAGCACGTGAAGTAACATGACTTACACACTGTTCAGCAGTTTTTAACATATATAAACACATATATGCATATAAACAAACACACTTCGAAATAAAAATAAATCTTGGGACCCCCAAATCACTAAGCTAAAGGGAAAAGTCAAAATGGGAACTGGTTAGGGCAAATCTGCCTCTTATTCTATTCAAAGTCACCCCTCAGCATACTGAGATAAATGCATATCTGCTTCCTTTGGAAAGGCTATTCAGAAACTCAAAAGAATGCAACCATTAGTCTCTTATCTACTTATGTTCTGGAAGCCCCAACCCAGCTTCAAGTTGTCCCACCTTTCTAGACTGAACCAATATCTTACATATATTGACTGATGTCTCATGTCACCTTGAAACATGTAAAACCAAGCTATGGCCTGACCACCTTGGGCATATGCTGTCAGACCTCCTGAGGCTGTGTCGCAGGCATGTCCTTAACCTTGGCAAAATAAACTTTATAAATTAACTGAGACCTATCTCAGATATTTTGGGTTAACAATACATACAAATATACATACTTTCTGCTAGTGAAAAGGTGGCAAAATATTAACAGCAGGTGAAGTTAGGTAACTGTTATTTAGATGTCCGATGCTAGTTAGAGAACATTTATGTTTTGAGCACTAGTGGGAAATACAACTAGTCCCACAGCAGCAGGGGCAGAATGTTCAGTCAGCAGTGTCTCACGTAAACATGAAGACTTGATGTCCTCAACTTCAATCACAGCCTGTCACACAGCAGGCTCGTGTCCATGCGACTAGCTTCCTATGAGGACTCTGGACTGCAGGATTCAAGTGGATGTGCCTGGTGGACACAGGTGTCTGTGGTTTGCCTCTGGAGCACAAGCAGCAGAGGGAGGATTTAGAAGCCTGTGCCAGCCTTCCCTAGCCTTCCTGCACTGGAAGCTGTGCCGCAACCCATTTTAACCAACAATATAACTTTCTCTTGGATCAGGTGAAGCCTTCAGCAAGGCATCCAGCTAGGGATGGGACCCCAAAACAAAAGGGCCTGTGGGAGCCTTCTCGGGTTCTGGTGTAAGGGCAAAGACAAATGTAAAAAAAGAAAACGAATTTTCTCCAGTACAAGAAGCAAAAGAGACTCCCCATTTCTTTCTTTAGAGGATTTACTTAATCTTTTAATTTTTTTTACTTCAATAGCTTTTGGGGTATAAGTGGTTTTTAGTTATGTGAACCCAGAAAATCTGAGACAAGTCTCAGTTTATTTTGCCAAGATTGAGGACATGCATGTGACACAGTCTCAGGAAGACCTGACGACATTTGCCCAAGCTGGTTGGGGCACAGTTTAGTTTTGTACATTTTCGGGAGATATGAGACATCAATCAATATATGTAAGAAGTACACTGGTTCGGTCTGGAAAGGCGGGACATCTTGAAGCAAAGGCAGAAGACTGGAAGCAGGGAGGGAGCTTCCAGGTCACAGATAGGTGATGCACAAACATTCTTTTGAGTTTCTGATTAGCCTTTCCAAAGGGGGAAATCAGATATGCATCTGTCTCAGTGAGCAGAGGGGTGACTTTGAGTAGAACAGAAGGCAGGTTTGCCCTAAGTCATTTCCTGAGCTTTCCTTAGTGATTTTGGGGGCCCAAGATATTTTCCTTTCAGTTACATGAATGAATTCTACAGTGGTGAAATCTGAGATTTTAGTGTAAAGGGCAACCAAGTTGTATTCACTGTACCCAATATGTAGTGTTTTATGCCTCATCCCCCACCTTCCTCCTTGAGTCTCCAAAGTCCATTATATCACTGTATTCCTTTGTGTCCTCATAGCTTAGCTTCCACTTGGAAGTGGGAACATATGGTATTTGGTTTTCCATTCCTGAGTTACTTCTCTCAGAATAATGGCCTCCAGCTTAGAGGATTTATTTTAGAAAATGCCTCATCATAAGTTCTTTCTCTCTCCTTTTCAGATAGATTTATGCAAATCTTTCTAAAAGCTAAATAAGCTTCTTGCCAGTTTTACAATCCAGGGATGCTTTTCTCAAGTACCTGGGAGTCATCTCTTTGAAATGTAAACATCAAGGAAGAGAATCCCCTATCCCCAGATTCCAGGGGAGGGTAGGAGTCCAACTTCAGCAGGCACCTGGCTCCACATTTTATTTTCTTCTGGATAAAGGCAATTAGCAAGCACAAGTGACCACTCCAATTACCAGGTGAATATGAAACAGGAGAGTTTCCTGACCCCCCTCGCAGGACCTGCAGCAGGGTGTGGCTCATCTGTTAGGCTACCACACCCTCAAACCCCTTATAGGAGGGGGAGCCCACAGACAGGCAGGTGCAAGAGCCAGGGCGAGCGCTTTTGGGCTCCAGCCACACGGTAGTGTCTAGAGGTAGGTGCCTGCAACTCCCGAAGTTCCAATGGGCATGTGATAGTGCTACTTTAGCTCTGCCATTCAGATGGCTTACATGTTAACCAGCTCAGTGCCCTCATGGTACCCAGGTCCTTGTCCCGGCATCCAGGAAGAGTCAGGTCACATGGACAAATTGAAGGATGCTAAATGAGGAGGATTTTGTTGCCAGATGGGGGTGTCTCTCAGTGGGATGAATGGGGAGCTGGAAAGGGGATGAAGTGGGAAGCTGATCTTCCCCTGGAGTTCGTCCATCCTGCAACTGATCTCTCTGACCGTCACCAGCTGAACTCCTCTCAACGTTCAGAGATGCTCCTTCTCTTCTCTCCTTCTCTGCAACTCTACCACTCTTCTGTTCCCCTGCTCTTCTGCTTATGGGGCCTGGTGTTTCGGGTTTATATGGATACAGGATAGGAGGGTGTGGTAAGCAAAAGGCAATATTTGGGCATGAAAACAGGAATGCCTGTTCCCATTTAGGGCTTTTGAGTTTCCAGGCTTCAGGATGGGGCCCTTGCTGGGGAACCTCCCTCTTCTACCCAGCATTTCCCTGCCTCCTGTCCATATCAAATGTAGTATGAACTATATGTGACAAATGGTGCTGCCAAGTTCTCTTACTTAAGGACCAGTTATTTTTCTTGAGAACAAGTATGTAATGAGTTGTATCTGCCAGGTTATATACATGGTTGTTTTTTCAATCTTTGCAATCTCTTTCATGGATTGCCTGTGATGTGTGTCACATGAGTTTAGTGTGTATTCAATGATAAAACTGTTTTCTTTCTCTTCTAAACTTGTGGAGAGGCTTTCTGGGTCAGCAGGAGAATTTGTTTTCAATTCCATTTCCTCAGTACTGGAAATGTCTGTATCTTAAGCTAGGTGGTGGTTACATGAGTATGAACGTATGTAAAACTTCTTTAACCTTTGAGTATATCACTCTAGGTAAATTCTATGTTAATTTAAAAAGAAAGAAAAAAGACAAGAAAATGCCAATTCAGCCACTGTCTTTTACCTTCCCACAGCTGAAGAAGGGACACAGGGTGTGCTGCACAGAAGTCGCTCATTTCCAACTCTGACCACCAGCACCTGAAAACATGGTGGCCTCCACCTCGCTGCCTCCACCTCACTGTCTCCACCCAGAGCGTGTGCCACTGTACCACTTCCTACCCAGCAAGGGGTCTGAAGGACGTAATCTGAGCTTGGCAACTACATCCAATATAAAGAGGATGCAACGAAGGTTGAGGGAACAAATCCAGCTATCTTCTGTGATGATTGTGCATGCCTCGGGCCAAGTCACATAGTTAGGCAGATTGCTGAGTTGGGTGAGTACTTGCAGCAAAATATCAAACTAGCGGGTGGTGATGGGATATCACCCACTTATTAGAGAGAAGGAACTGCCTTGGCATGAAGAAAAAATTACAAATGATCAAAAAATATGAGAAAAAAAGTTTCACCTTTTCAGGGTAAGAATATGGATAAAGACAGGTAGAATGGGTATTTATTGTCTTCAATTACAAGCAAACTACCAGGGATCAAGGAAATATAAAGATAGTTTCTTCCTCCACTTACAAAACTATCGGTGGGGCCCAACCAGACAAAACTATACAAGCTGGCCGGGTGCAGTGACTCACACCTGTAATCTTAGCACTTTGGGAGGCCAAGGCGGGTGGATCATCTGAAGTCAGGAGTTCGAGACCAGCCTGGCTAATGAGGCAAAACCCCATCTCTACTAAAAATACAAAAATTAGCCGGGTGTGGTGGTGCGTGCCTGTAGTCCCAGCTACTCAGGAGGCTGAGGCAGGAGAATCGCTTGAACCCGGGAGGTGGAGGTTACAGTGAGCCAAGATCGCACCACTGCACTCCAGCCTGGGCAACAGAGAGAAACTCCGACTCAAAAAAAAAAAAAAGTATACAAGCTTAGAAAATACAGTTAGAGCCAACCTGCCAGGCATCCTTGCATACTTCAGACCAGCGATGCTTGTTTGCGTGCTTTGTTTGGGCCCATCTCTAGAGCATTCTTCTGTCTGCAGAGATTGGGATGACAAATCATTGAGCGGGGCTTTTCCATGTGTCCCAGAGTTAGTGACAAAGTCCAAAGCCGCGGACGGAAAGACACTCAGTACCCCCACTACAATTAGAGAAAGATAGCGGCCCCAAAGCCTTGGATTGAAGAAAGAGGCTCAACCACACCCCTCCACCTGCCTCAACAGAAGGAGTAGAATGAGGAAGGGTGGGGGTGGGGGGTCACTGAGTTATCCTGTGGTTTTGCCCAGTTTGGTAGTGAGAGATTTCTCTCTTCTCCTTCTATGGAAAAGAAAGAGGTGCTTCTCTCACCCACCTACTCAAAGCCAAGAGAGGAGAGGGGAGCTAGAGGAATCGTTTATGGAGACTGTAGGTGCCTGGAAGAAGGACTGGCCTCTCTCTACCTGGATGATCCTTTCTGCAAGCGGGAAGTTCACTAGAGGAACCCAGGCCAGCATGATGAGAAGGGCCCACTGTGGGGTGTGCCCAAGAGCAGGAGGGATTTGCTTCTTCATCTGTCCCAGGTCTTGGAAGCTCTGAGGGCATAAGCCACCGCAGTGTGAAGAGCAGATGCTGGAGGAGGGCACAGGGCCAGACAGGGCAAGCCCCACACTGAAGAGATGTTGTAGATGTGGATTGCTGTGTGCCTAAAGGCAGACACAGCAGCCCCTTTTTGAGGGGATTCTCTGTGATAAAGGGTAGGTCAGGGGAAGCTGAACACTGTCCCTCCCCTCAAAACACATACACCATATACATATACACAGCATAACAGAGAAGCCACCAACCAGCACCAAACTGAAACAATCCAAGCCAGAGTAGGCCCAGAAGGGGAGGGCAGAGGGTAATAAAGGAACAGATGGTAGCCGTGTTCCCACTGCAGCGATTGCATCAAATATGACTGCAGCAGATTTCCTTCAGGCTTTTTTTTTTTAAATAAATTTTTGTTGAAGGGAAACACATACAGAAAGTGCATAAATGGTAAGATCACAGTCCAACGAACCATCACAAAGTGAGCACAGCCCTGCACCTAAATGACTGAACGTTACCAAAGCCCCAGAGACCCCTCATGCTCCTCTCTGGAAGGTGACCACTATCCTGACTTCTAATAACAAAGATGAGTTTGGACTACTTCAAACCTTGTGTCACTGGAATCATATGGTAGGTTCTCTTTTGACTCTCCCTTCTTTCATTCAATGTGACTGTTTTCAGATTCATCTGGGCTGTGTGTAGAGTACTTCATTTATTTTTAGTTGTTTTTTATTTTTATTTTTTAATTTTTTTTTTTTTTTGAGATGGAGTCTCGCTCTGTCACCCAGGCTGGAGTGCAGTGGTGCGATCTCGGTTCACTGCAACCTCTGCCTCCCGGGTTCAAGCGATTCTCCTGTCTTAGCCTTCCCAGTAGCTGGGACTACAGGCGTGTACCACCACACCTGGCTAATTTTTTGTATTTTTAATAGAGATGGGGTTTCACCATGTTAGCCAGGATGGTCTCAATCTCCCGACCTGGTGATCCACCCACCTCGGCCTCCCAAAGGGCGTGGGTTACAGGTGTGAGCCACCGTGCCTGGCCTATTTATTATTTACATATCATTGCATGGTGTATGCTTTCTATATTTGCTATAACATATTACTACAACCTTAGCTGCTTAAAACAATGGAGATTTATTTTCTCACAGTTCTGGAGGCCAGAAATGTGAAGTCAGTATCACTGGGCCCTAACCAGGGTCCCAGCAGGGCCACAGTTGTCCAGGGGCTTTAAGAGAGAGTCCTCACCTCCAGGAGCTTCTGGGAGCTGCCAGCAGCCCTTGTCTTGTGGCCACTCAACCTCTGCTTCCTTGGCCACATTGCCACCTCCTCTTCTGTATTAAATCTCCTTCTGGCTCCCTCTTATAAGGACACATGTGATTGCATTTAGGGCATTCAGGGCCCCTCTGGATAATCCAGGATCATCTCCCTCTCTCAGGATCTTTAGCTCAATCACAGTTGTAAAGACCCTATGACTGAGATTTAGAGTGAAAGTTTAACAGGCTAAGGAAAAAGAGCTCTCCCTGCTGCAGAGAGAGAGGTCCTGGAGAAATGGGTTGGCACTTCCACAGTGAAATGTAGATTTTATAGATGAGCTTGAGGAGGCGGTATTTAATTTACATAGGGCATGAAAGATTGGTTGAACCAGGTGTGCCAGTTGCATAGTGCGGGAAGAAGTTGGCTGCCCCACCCCAATGTTTTATTATGCTGATGGGTTTTTTAACATGGCTGGTGCCATGTTGCCTGGTTTTTGTTTTGTTTTTTTGAGATGCAGTTTTGCTCTTGTTGCCCACGATGAAGTGCAATGGCATGATCTGGGCTCACCGCAACCTCTGCCTCCCGGGTTCAAGCGATTCTCCTGCCTCAGCCTCCTGAGTAGCTGGGATTACAGGCAAGTGCCACCACGCCTGGCTAATTTTGTATTTTTTGGAGAGACGGGCTTTCTCCATGTTGGTCAGGCTGGTCTTAAACTCCCAACCTCAGGTGATCCACCCGCCTCGACCTCCCAAAGTGCTGGGATTACAGGCATGAGCCAGGGCGCCTGGCCGTTGCCTAGTTTCTGTGGTAACAAACCAAAAAAGGGGGGGTGGAAATGGAGCCTCTATGCTGAACACACCTAGCCCCCAAGTCTATTGGCAAGCTGATCGCCTTTATCCATGCAAGCTTTCTGCTTCCCTATCTTAGTGTGCCCAAAATAGCAAAAGGAATATGCTCATTAAGGCCCACTGTTTTTACTGGGACTCATTGTATTTATGTGGAGTTCGGTGATTACTCAGGAAGCTCCCCCTCTGTGCTGAAGTGCTTATTTATGTTTTATAGCCCAATCTTCCAGACTGCTCTTTGTTAGAAAAAAAGTAATTTCTTTAAATTGTGTATGGTTAAAAAGAAAGTAATTTTTTTTTTTTTTTTTTGAGACGGAGTCTGGCTCTGTCGCCCAGGCTGGAGTGCAGTGGCTCAATCTTGGCTCACTGCGAGCTGCGCCTCCCGGGTTCACGCCATTCTCCTGCCTCAGCCTCCCAAGTAGCTGGGACTACAGGTGCCCAGCACCACGCCCCGCCAATTTTTTTTTTTTTTAATTTTAGTAGAGACGGGGTTTCACCGTGTTAGCCAGGATGGTCTCGATCTCCTGACCTCGTGATCCGCTCGCCTAGGCATCCCAAAGTGCTAGGATTACAGGCGTGAGCCACCGCGGCCAGCCAAAGAAAGTAATTTCTAAGCTGCTTTTTGTTAAAAGGAAAGTTTTTGCCGGGGACTCTTGCACCCTATCAACCTAAATAATTTCTTTCTATCTCCTGTCTAGGAGTCCAGGGGTCAGGGCAGAGTCCGGGGGTCAGGACAGAGGCGCAGGGAGTGCGACGCCACGGAGTTGGTCCCCAAGGCCGTGAGCCAGCCCCAGCGGCACAGCCGCCCTGTCCCCAGCGGCATCTGGGTGATGGACAACTCCGGCGGCTCTCCAGCTACTTGGCCTGGCACCTCAGCCCGGCCAGCTCCCGGAAGCAACAGGCCCCTAAGCGGCCCCCGGGCTCCCGTGGCAGTGAGCCCTCTACTCTGTTCTCAAAAAACGATGCCGCCAAGAAGCCTGCCATGGCCAGCCCTGCTCAAAGCCAGGGCCAGCCCCGAGAGCCAAGCCGCCATGCAGCCTTCCTCCAGGGAGGGTCTGGAGGCTGAGGGGGGCGGCCTGCAGGTGACCAAGGAGATAGCCATGCAGCGCCACGTGGGGCACCTCGGGCTGCTGGGGAGTCCCCGGCCACACCCGGTTCCCCAGGCCTGGCCTGGCAGGATGGTGGCTGCCTCAAGGAGGGGAAACTCGAGGAAGAAAAGCGGGATCCCAGCCGCAAAGATGGTGCCCAGAAGGAGGACAAGACCAAGGACAAGGGCTGAGGGCAGCCCGGAGAGATGCCCGGTGTGGACAAGAAGGGCCTGCAGGCCAGCAGCCCTGCCGCAAGGCAGAGAGAGGGAAGGGACCAAGAAGAAGCCATTTTCGGCCACTGAGGTCCATTTGCTCCCCCAACCCTCCCAGACAGGAAGCACATGAAGGCCCCCGCGGGGAAGTTGGTGGAGTGAAAGGCCTGCTCGCTGGACCCCTCCCAGGACGCCCGAAGCTGAAGAAGCGGGTCTTGAGCCACCCTGATCTCTTCGGAGATGAGAGTGACGACGAGGCCACGGAATCTGTGGCGCCGAGGGTGTGGGCCCCTGCCCTCCCAGCTTCAGCTGGGACTTAGACTCGGTCTCCAGCCTGGGCTTCGGGGAGGCTCAAGGATCGCCCAAGCGGCTCAAGGACTCCCCGCCCCGCTCCCCGGCCCAACCTACTCCTCCTCCTTCTCCTCCCAGCGCAGGCAGGATGTGGACTACTCGGCCCTAGAGAAAGAGGTGGACTTCACTCCGACCCCTAGAGGCGTGCCTGTGGATCTTCAACGAGTCCACTAGCGTCAACACGGAGGACGAAGGTCGACTGGCCCTCAGCCCCCCAAGGAAGAGACCTTCGGGTCTGACCACTCTGTTCAGAAGAGGATGATCTCATCTTTCCAAGCAAGGCCAGGAGGCGGGGCCCTAGAGGAGGAGTCCCGCGGTACCCCGCCCGCCCGCCAGCCCAGGAGTTAGTTGGCTACCTGCGGGCCCAGCAGGCGCAGAGGAAGCAGGTGAGCTGGCTGCAGGTCGCCCCAAGGGTGGCGGAGAGCCGTCCTCGCTCCAAGAGGATCGCCCATGTCCCCAAACCCGCTTGGCTGCAGCCCCTACAGGTGCCAAGAAAACCCTCGTGGCCAGCGGCGAGCCCCTCAGCCAGCTGCTTGAGACCCGCAGGTGGTGAGGGATGGCGTCCAAGACCACCACCACCATCACCCCTAAGTGACTCGCTCACAGTCCATCCTTACAGAGTGTAAAGAGGCCCATTATCCCGGAAGAGTTTAGGGGCAGTCACCACCGTCATCCGCCGACGCCATCTCAACCTCTTCATCCAGAAGTGTTCTGTTCTGCGCCTCCAACTAGGAGGCAGTGGAGAAGGCACTGAAAGAGGAAACGATGACCTGAGACCCCGGCGAAAACCTCTACCTGAACTGCCACGAACACCCTCCCCAGAGCTCAGCCGCCTGGGAATTCCCGCGGCCGCAGGATGTGTCTCAGGAGGCAGAGTTGGTGGGCAGGCTGGCCGCCGGGATCAGCTTCTCGTGCAGCTACTAGAGCAGCCCCGGGTGAGGAACCTGAACCAGGCCGCCCTGTGCAGCCCCTGGAGTAGCTCCTGCTAACCCAGGCCCAGCTCAAGAATGGCTCCCTGTGCCACACCCACCGCTCCGTCTTCTTCATGGCCGAGGAGAAGAAGCCCAAGGACTCCTCCTGCAGGACCTGCTGTCCCGCGGCACCGAATCTCGCGTGTCCTCCTCGGGCTCTATGTCCGCAACGAGGAATTGCTGCCACTGGGGGCTCCTGGGAGACCCGGGGCTGCGCGGCGCCATCAGATCTCTGAGCTCACCTGCCGGCGGGAGGAGCGCCTCGAGGGCTTCGTGAGGACGTTTGAGAAAGCTCTGGGGGACGCCTCCCCACTGGGACCCATGCCCTGGACTGTTGGGCGCCCTCCACCACGCACGGCCTGGAGCTGGCCCGGTAACGCGGCCACACGGCCTTGCACTTGGTGCGCGACGCCTTCGTCAAGACCGACGGCTTTCCGGCCGACATTAGCGTCAGCTGCAGGCAGTCATGCTGAACATGTTCCACCCGGCACCAACACCATCGTTACCAGCACCGCCTGGAGAGCCACCTGTGACTTCTTAGGGTATTCACAGCACGTAGGTGGACGAGTCCGCGCTCTCCCCAGCGCCTGGGCCTCCCGTATAAGTGCTCCCTGCGGAGCCTCACGGCTGGGACACCACCACCACCACCTGGGACACATCACCCAGAGCCGCGTGTACTGCACAGCTCCCGCGGGGGCGCGGCGCCTGCGTGCACCCGGCGATCTGCCGCCCTAGACCTCTTGCAAAACAGCGCCATACATCTCCACGAGGCCACAGCGCCAGCCAGCCCAGAGCAGCCGGATGAGCGGGCGCCGAGAACGCGACGCCCAGCAGACCCGCCCAGCCCAGCCCGCGCCCCGCCCTGGCCTCTGGCGCGCGTCCCCGTCCCCGGCTCTGCAGTCCCCAGCCCCGCAGCCCTCGGCCGTCTCCGCCCCTCAGCCCCACGGCCCGAGCCGCCAGGAGACCCTCGTACCCGCCCGCCGCGCGGCTCCAACCAGGCCCTCACTTCCGCTCCAGGCGGCCGCCGGCGCCTCTGCTTCTCACACGGGGCGCCGGGTCGGCTGGTCTCAGGTTTGAGACAGGCTTTTCAAATTCTGTATTGTTATTTGTATTATTTGTAATGTAAACCTGATGAATTGCACAGTACCTTCCCCACTGAGAGGAGCAGGAGCCCGGCGCTGGCTTCTCTCCTGGGGCATAGGGGCGGGACAGACCCCAACAGGAGCCGGGGCCAAGGCCACACGCGGCCTAGCGTGGGCTGGACACGCCTCCCGGGCTCCCCGGGCTGGCCTGCGTGGCTGGGGTCGGCTTCCGCAACCTACCTACCGCCCTGGACTGCGTTACCTCTGAGAACCAAAGAAGCCCCTCGCCAGCCCCCAGGGCCCACTGGCCTCCAAATGCTGTCTTCCTGCGGGAGCACGCTCCTCGTCTGTGGGGTACTCTGTACCCCTTCCCCCTCACCCCCAGCACGGACAGAATAAATGGTAGTATAAATAAATGCTGGTTAAAAAAAAGAAACCGCAAAATAAAAATTATACCAGTTTACACTGCTACTCCATATTCTTGCCAACGCTTAATATTGAAATTCTTTTGAAATTTACCTTTCTGATGGATTTGCAGTGGAATCTCACTGTATAATTTTGATTTGCGTTTATCTGAGAATGTATGATGTCGAACAATTTTCATATGGCTGTTAGCCACTTCAGCATCCTTTTTGGTGAAGAATCACTTCAGGACTCTTCCCCATTTTTTCCACTGTGTTGTTTTTTTCTCTTTAATAGGAGCTCTATACATTCCAGATAAAAGCCTTGGTCAGTATAAGGTGCTGCCAATATCTCCTCCCAGCCTATGGCTCACCTTTACACTCAGAAGTGGTGTCTTTTTTAGTCCATAAACAAATCGTATTTTTATTCGCCAGCAACAAACAATTACAAACAGCCTCAAAAATTCAAATGCCTGGGAGTAAATCTAATGCAAGATATGCAAAACCACTACACAGCTACAAAGCAGTATTGAAACAAAACTTAAAAGTGCTAAATAAACATGTAATTGGAAGACTTAGTAAGAATGTCAGTTTTCCCAAAAATGATCTATAGAGTCAAAACAATCCCAATCAGAATCCCAGAAGGGTTTTTGTTTCCCCCTTTTTTTTGGAAACTGACAAGTGGATTTGGACATGTATGTGGAATTGCAAATGACCTAGTATAGCCAAGACAATCTTGAAAGAGAAGAACCAAGTTGTAGGAATTTTCCATCCAACTTCAAGACTAAGTGTAAAAGTACAACAATTGAAACAGTATTGGGGTGAGTATAGACAAATGGACCAAAGGAAACAATACAGAACAGTAACAAGACTCCCCTGGGCCCAGGTACTTGACTTATGACAAAGCTGGCAGTGCAGAATGATGAGTAAAGACAATAATGCTGGGCCAGTTGAATAGTCAACTGGAAAAAATGAAAATTATCCCCTCTTCATGCTGTGCACATAAATAATTCCTGGTGGGTTATAGATGTGAAAGGTGAAATAATAAAGCTTCCAGATGATAGCATATGAAAATATTTTTATGGCTTTGAGCTAGGCAACAATTCCTCATTATTAAATAGCACTAACCATAATAGGACTACATTAAGATTTGGATTGCTTTTTGGGAGGCCAAGGTGGGCGGATCACCTGAGGTCAGGAGTTCGAGACCAGCCTTGCCAATATGTCGAAACCCCAACTCTACTAAAAATACAAAAAATTAACCAAGCATGGTGGTGGTTGCCTGTAATCCCAGCTACTCAGGAGGCTGAGGCAGGAGAATCGCTTGAACCAGGGAGGCGGAGGTTGCAGTGAGCCAAGATGGTGTCATTGCACTCCAGCCTGAGCAACAAGAGTGAAACTCTGCCTCAAAAAAAAAAAAAAAAAAAAAAGATTTGGATTGCTTTAATGTCTGAAAGTGGTTAAAAAAAAAGTTACAGGAAATAGGTTGCATGATAATATACTAATAATATCACTAACTATAATTTATTGAGCATTTGTGATATACTGAGCACCCTACTGAGTTTCAAATGTCTTATTTAACCATTACTAATATTATTATTTTACAGATGAGGAAACTGAGGTACAGACTGTTGAAGTAACTCACCTAAGGTTATTCACACCAATAGTAAGTGACAGAGCTGGTCTGCAGACAAGGCAGTCTGGCTCCAGAGCCAACACTCTTAATGACTCCACCTGACCCCCATTCGAGGCATTGGATTTTATATAATGAGGGCATTTAACTTACAGTCTAATACCAAATCTGAAGAGGGCATGTAGGATGCCTTTTGAAAACATGCCAGGAGCCCCTGGTATGTTTCTCAGTGCTACATATCACAAGATGCAAAAGATAACAAGAAGTAGTTATGGCTGAAGTTCCTAAGGATAAGTATCTCAGGAATCAGGACAAAGTCAAACGAGTAGGCTCAATCTTCGTGTCTTTTAATTATGTTCCCACAGCTTGTCCAAAGGTGTAGGTTGTTATGGTGATGGGAAAAGATTTTGCAGACTTAACTTATGAGAGTATTTTTTTCAGATTTAAATAATGCCTTGTTATGATGTACAACCTTAGCTAGCCTTGCTCCTCTGTGCTGCCCACTTCAGTGATACCAGAAGGTATTATGTTGGTGTTAGCTGGTAAAATGTCTGAAGAATCTGTGAACCCAAAAAAGCCATGGGTACCCCCTTGGTGGTGGTAACAATAAATGTTATTTATTTTTTTGAGACAGAGTCTCAGTTTGTCGTCCAGGCTGGAGTGCAGTGGTGCAATCTCGGCTCACTGCAACCTTCACCTCCCAGGTTTAAGCTATTCTTCCGCCTCAGCCTCCCAAGTAGCTAGAATTACAGGTGCCTGCCACCATGCCCAGCTAATTTTTGTATTTTTAGTAGAGACAGGGTTTCACCATGTTGGCCAGGCTGGTCTTGAACTCCTGACTGCAGGTGATCTGCCCGCCTCAGCCTCCCAAAGTATTGGGATTACAGGTGTGAGCCACTGTACCCGGCCACAGTAAATTTTACATTAGTGAGATCCATAGTGGCCAACCTATCATTTTTCTTTTGCATGTTACTTTATTAATCTGATCGGTTGTTTCAAGCTATTTCACTATCTTTGATTTTGTTACCCAGGAGGAGGGAAAATCCACAGTTGACAGGACCCAATATAGATGAAGCCAATGTCAGTTAAACCTCAGTTCTTCCTAAAAACTCATCCTGGGTATGTAACATTTACTAAAAATAGTAATAAAAGGCCATAAAGAGAAACTTTTTGCCCAACCAGATAGAATGTCTGTGATATTCATATTGCCAGGGAAATGACACAACACTAGAAGAAATTATCATCATATGACTCACCACTACCCTTGCCAGTTCTTTTGCTGACAGATGGAGAGATAAAAGATCTAAAACTATGTCTATGAGGGATTAGCGTTCTAAAATTGTGGTCACTCATAAGAATGCAATATTAACACTCATTTGAAAAGACAGCAGCACATTGAGGGTTTTTCTTATGGGACCCCAGCTGGCCCCACCCAGAAGACAGAGCTCAGTAACTCCAGGAGTCCATGGGAGTTACTTCCCTCGCTTCGTTTTTTCCTTTCCTTCTTTCCAGGCCTTCCTTTCTTCCTCTCCTTTCCCCTCGTTCCGTCCTCCCTTCTCTCTTTTATTTCTATTTCTCTTTCTGTTTTGTTTTCTTTCTTTCTCTTTCTTTCCTTCCAACAGATGGGATTTTATTTTTATAGACTGAAGTATAAAATTTCAGTCAAAATATTATCCTAGAAAGGAGTATAAATAATTTTTTGTCTCATTATATCTAACGGGTTTTCAAGCAAACTAAATATCCAGGTCAGCAAAGAAACTGTAACTATGTAATTTGTTGTGAAGATGCGTTCTCTTCTAACACAAGCTTTACCCAGCAGGAGGGTTTTCCTAAATTTAAATGAGCAGAAAAGCATGTTCTCCTCTTTGCTAGGCAAGTTTTTGCAAACACCCTGTTGCCAAGCTGCCGTCTCTGTGCAGGGAGGCTTACACAATGTCTGCCAATTGACTGCAGCAAGTACTGAGAGCAGTGGAGGAAGAAGGGGCCAGTATGATCGGACATGGGAAGGGGATCAAAGGTACAAAAGCACTGAGCACTAAGCTCTGATTTTTTATCTTGCCCAAATTCCAACCTAAGGGGTCTAGGGAGTCATGCCCTACAAACCATAAATTCTCATCAGATGGGTTTTATTGGACCCTATATATTGTGACTTACTTTTCAATCTGACTCTGGCATAACATTACCAGACAAGGAAAAAAAAATATTTAACCACAAAAATATATTTCCTTGCCATACCTTAAAATTGCCTTGCAAAATGTCTTGTGGGAAGAATCCACATTCTATACAAAATCGCCTTCCTCCTTTGTTTGTCTTCCTTCCTTTCCAGATCCAGGAGATAATCAACTAAGAGCCAGGCACCCTTTTAAGTTCTGTAAAAAACAATTTACAAACTGCTCTCTCTAAAGTCAGCTACCTAAGAGCTTTCTCTGCACAATAAAACTTGGTCTCCACAAACCTTTATCTTTAACCTGAACATTCCTTTCTATCTATCCCAGGTCTTCAGACAAGCTCAACCAATTGTCAACCAGAAAATGTTTAAATTTACCTATAGCCTGGAAGCCCTCGCTTTTGTCCCACCTTTCTAAACCAAACCAATGTATTTCTTAAATGTATTTGATTGATGTCTCACGCCTTCCTAAAATACATAAAACCAATCTGTACCCTGGCCACCTTGGGCACATGTTCTCAGGACCTCCTGAGGGATGTGTCATGGGCCATGGTCACTCATACTTGTCTCAGAATAAATCTCTTAAAATATTTTACAGAGTTTGACTAGGCACAAAGCAGAAATGAATAGAAAACGAAATGCATGTAATCCACACTTCCCTCAGCAACACCAGCTTTAGATAGACTATTTGCCTGTGACAAATAATTAGGGCATGACTAATAATTTCCATATTAACAAGAAATTATTTAGTTCTGAGTCTTCACATTTTCACTGGAATCCTACAAGTATCAGAGGCATTTGAACCACAGCGACTCCATCTTGAACAGGGCTGGGTAAAATAAGGCTGAGACCTACTGGGCTCCATTCCCAGGAATTTAGGCATTCTAAGTCACAGGATTAGACAGGAGGTCACCACAAGATACAGGTCACAAAGACCTTGCTTATAAAACAGTTTGTGGTAAAGAAGCCGGCCAAAACCACCAAAACCAAGAGTGACTTCTGGTCATTCATCACTGCTCATTACATGCTAATTATAATGCATTAGCATGCTACAAGACACTCTCTTCAGTGCCATGAAAGTTTACAGATGCCAAGGCAATGTCCGGAAGGTACCCCATATGGTCTGAAAAGGTGAGGAGGAGTCCTCAGTTCCAGGAGTTTCCCACCCCTTTCCTGGAAAACTCATGAATAATTCACCCCTTGTTTAGCATATAATCAAGAAATAACCATAAAAATGGCCAATCAGGCCAAGCGCAGTGGGTCACACCTGTAATCCCAGCATCTTGGGAATCCAAGGGGTGCAGATCACCCGAGGCCAGGAGTTTGAGACCAGCCTGGCCAACATGGTGAAACTCTCTACTAAAAATACAAAATCAGCCAGCTAGGCATGGTGGCACATGCCTGTAGTCCCAGCTACTCGGGTGGTTGAGGCAGGAGAATCGCTTGAACCCAGGAGGCGGCAGTTGCAGTGAGCCGAGATCATGCCACTGTACTCCAGCCTGGGTGACAGAGTGAGACTGTGGGTCAAAAAAAAAAAAAAAAACAGAAAAAGGCCAATGAAAAGCCCTCAGGGCTGCTCTGCCTATGAAGTAGCCATTATTTTATTCCTTTACTTTCTTAATAAGATTGCTTTCCCATTACTCTATAGACTCGCCTGGAATTCTTTCTTGCAGAGATCCAAGAACCCTCTCTTGGGGTCTGGATTGGGACCTTTTTCTGGTCACACAAGCACTTCATGTCCTCCTTTTCCCTTATAGGATCCCAGGGGCTGCTAGCCATGGCCTAGCACAGTGCAGCACAGGGAGCACCACACACATCCTCAGCTGTGCTCCCAGGGATGCCTCCTGCACAGTCCAGTGTGAACAGCTGCCCAGAGCCAAGAAGGGCAGTGTTGCTCCACACGGGCAGTTGGCAGCCACGTGGTAGCTACTGAGATCTTCTTGTTTCTCATTATTTACTAAAACAAACAGAAACACTTATATGTCTAATAATGGATAAAATAAATTCTCATAGATCACACAATGGCATATGAAGCCAGTAAAATTATGTTACAGAAGAGTATTTAATGACAGAAAAACATTCGTGATTTATTGCTAGATAACATGATAAAATTTGAACATAATAGGTAAAAAGACAAAAATGTGTAGTATAAAATAAAATTTCAGGACCCTCTAAATTTATTTTGCCAAGGAAGGAAGTTAAGCTCTGGAGACAGTAGCATGTTTGCAATTTCGCTTCTTAGATTATAGCTTAACCCTCTTCCTCATTGCTCCAGACCAGAGACCAGATATTCCCCTTTCCAATCACTGATGTTTGTTATAGATTAACTGTCTTTATTGTCCAGTTCCTAACCCAGACCAGATGGCGCCCAAGACCCCATGATAGTTACATCTTCAGGGTGGAATGTTAAATATACCTTTCCCTGAAAGAAACATACCATCTGGACTAATCATTTCATTGTATTTTAACTACACATTAAGTCTTCCATGGAAAGACACTGAAATTCTGTTAAAGTGCCCTAAGCTTTGTCCATGTAAATGATCCCAAACTTCTACCCTCTGGAGCACTGACTTCCATTCTTTGAAATCTGGGCTTCCTGGGTGGCCTGTCCTCAATCTTTGCACTTGAATAAACTCGCTTTAAACTAGAGTCTGACGTTTTTATTATTATTATTATTATTTTAGGTTGATTACAGGCACTGGAACATGACCAAAAGCAGGCAGTAACTAGAGTGGAGTCAGGCCATGAGAATCAGGAACCACAGTGTGTAAGATTTGCCATATGCAGCATTCGGCCTCCAGGTCCTCCCCAGTTCACACAGAGCTCAGTGTAGCTGGAAACCTCAGTCTTACTGGCTAGATGTGTCAGATGGCAAAATTTAGACTGGCAGAACAGCTGGAAAGTTATGAAGAAATCCTGGAAAGGAGAAAACCACAGAGGAAAGAAACCCTTACATCTGATTATAAGCTCCGCCTAAATTCTGGGCTGACTTGATAAACTACAGTCAACGAAAAGAGTCAAACTGTGTAAAATATTTGAAGAGATTTATTCTGAGCCAAATATGAGTGACCATGGTCCGTGACACAGCCCTCAGAAGGTCCTGAGATCGTGTGCCCAAGGTGGTCGTGGTACAGCTTGGTTTTACAGTTTTAGGGAGGCATGAGACATCAATCAAATACATTTAAGAAATACATTGGTTTGGTTCTGGCCGGGTGCGGTGACTCATGCCTGTAATCCCAGCACTTTGGGAGGCCGAGGCAGGCAGATCACGAGGTCAGGAGATCGAGACCATCCTGGCTAACACGGTGAAACCCCCGTCTCTACTGAAAATACAAAAAATTAGCTGGGTGTGGTGGCAGGCGTCTGTAGTCCCAGCTAGAATCGGGAGGCTGAGGCAGGAGAATGGTATGAACCCAGGAGGCGGAGCTTGCAGTGAACTGAGATTGCGCCACTGCACTCCAGCCTGGCTGACAAAGCAAGACTCTGTCTCAAAAAAAACGACTGTGGGCCAGGCGCAGTGGTTCGTGCCTATAATCCTAGCGCTTTGGGAGACCGAGGCAGGCAGATCACTTGAGGTCAGGAGTTTGAGACCAGCCTGGCCAACATGGTGATACTCTGTCTCTACTAAAAATACAAAAATTGGCCAGGCGCAGTGGCTCATGCATGTAATCCCAGCACTTTGGGAGGCCGAGGAGGGCAGATCACCTGAGGTCAGGAGTTTGAGACCAGCCTGGCCGGTGAAACCCCGTCTCTATTAAAAATACAATAATTAGCCAGACGTGGTGGCATACACCTGTAATCCCAGCTACTCAGGAGGCTGAGGCAGGACAATCGCTTGAACCCGGGAGGTGGAGATTGAGTGAGCTGAGATTGCGCCACTGCACTCCAGCCTAGGTGACAGAGTAAGACTCTGTCTCAAAAAAAAAAAAAAAAAAAATTAGCCGGGCATGGTGACACATTCCTGTAATCCCAGCTACTCAGGAGGCTGAAGCAGAATTGCTTGAACCCGGGAAGCAGAGGTTGCAGTGAGCCGAGATTGCACCACTGCACCTCAGCCTGGGTGACAGAGTGACACTCCATCTAAAAAAAAAAAAAAAAGATAAAGTATTGTGGAAACCAAGTTTTATAGTACAGAGAAATCTCTCAGATAGAGGATTTCAGAGAGACAGCAGGTTGTAAAATGTCTCTTATTAGACCTAAAAGGGTGCCTGGCTCTTAGCTGATTATCTCCTGGATCTGGAAAGAAAGGAAGGAAAACAAAGGGGAAAGAGGATTCTATATAGGATGTGGATTTTTCCCACAAGAGACATTGCAGGGCAATTTTAAGGTATGGCAGGGAAATATATTTTGGGGTTAAATATTTTCTCTTGTCTCATAATGTTATGCCAGAGTCAGATTGAAAAGTAAGTTACAATATATAG
This sequence comes from Nomascus leucogenys, assembly GCF_006542625.1. Taxonomy (NCBI): domain Eukaryota; kingdom Metazoa; phylum Chordata; class Mammalia; order Primates; family Hylobatidae; genus Nomascus; species Nomascus leucogenys. The sequence goes on along the minus strand of NC_044397.1, from coordinate 50,343,170 downwards.
GGTCAAAACCCGTCTGATGAGAATTTATGGTTTGTAGGGCATGACTCCCTAGACCCCTTAGGTAGGAATTTGGGCAAGATGAAAAATCAGAGCTTAGTCCTCACTACATAAACACGGGGAAGATCCCCGTGGGGCCAGCAAAAAAGTAACAAATGAAAACTAAAAGAATAGATATTTCATCTACTTCCCACTGCAGGTTGTTAAAGAAAAACTAGGGTTGGACAGTAGTTACAACAGTAAAGATTTTATTCAGGAACTATTGCAATAGGGGAAAGGAGCCTCAGAATAGAACTGGGCTCAAGTCTGAATACTGCAAAGACAAGTGGGAATTTACAGCTGTGAACTAAATATTAAAATTCTAAGCCCCCGAACCATCTGAATGAACCCCTCTTGTTAGCCAAGGGCATTCCAAAGTTAACCTGAAAATGTAGTTCAGGCCATGATGGGAAGTGGGGGTTTGACGTGCCTCATTACCTTCCTCCCTTTGGAATTCTGGCACAACTGACCAGCATTAACATAAAAACAGAGATCTTAATACTTTTTGTAGCAATAAGATACCAAATTCCAGCCTGACTCTAGTATAGCATCACCTGACCGACAGCAGGCCCTGAAAGAAATCAGAGTATTTTACCCTAAAATGTATTTCTTCGACATATCTTGAAATGGCCCTGCAAAGCTGTCTCTCATAGGGAAAAATCTGCATTCTATAGGGAATCCCCTTTCATTTCCAGGTCTTTGTCCTGATCCAGGAGAGAATTAACAGAGTCTGGCGGCTTTTTTAGCCTGATAAGAAACATTTATAAGCTATTCTCTGAAGCCTGCTACCAGAATCCTTCATCTGTATAATAAGAACCTTGGTCTCCACATCCCTTCTCTTAACCCAGACACTCCAGGTCTTTAGATAAACTGTTTCAACCAATTGCCAATCAGGAAATCTTCTTTCAATCCACCTATAACCTAGAAGCAACCCACTTCTCTACTTTGAGTTGTCCTGCCTTTCCAGATAGAACCAGTGTACATCTTCCATGTATTGACTGATGTCTTATGTCTCCCTAAAATGTATCAAACCAAGTGTTAGCCAAACCACCTTGGCACATACTGTCAGGACCTCCTGAGGCTGTATCACAGGCATATCCTTGAACTTGGCAGAATAAACTTTTAAACTGATTGAGCCTTGTCTCTGATACTTTTTGGTTTACATAGCCAAGGAGCAGGGTGGAGATCGGTGGCTGGAAAAGTATTAAGAAGAAACATCAGGGGCAAGGGGGTTTTGGTTACAGAGGTCTAACAGGACTCCTGCTGAAGGCAGGCCAGGGTGATCAGAGGTCACCGGGAAGTTGGTGGAGAATGAGGAATTTGATCAGCTATTGAAGGTGACAGTAAACTGACTTGAGATTCTTGCTACAACTGGGCTCTTGAGGACAAGGCCCAAGGACACGTCTTAGTCCAAAAAGAACTCAGAGAAGCCTATCTAGAGTTTGGCCAAAGACAGGATCTCTGTCAAGGAGATGCCCAGGTTTGGAATTCTTTTTTATTTTATTAATTTCTTTAGAAGACATGTTTAGGCTGAGTGAGGTAATCCCAGCATGCCTGTAATCTCAGCACTTTGGGAGGCCAAGGCAGGCGGATCACCTGAGGTCGGGAGTTTGAGACCAGACTGACCAATACTGAGAAACCCTGTCTCTACTAAAAATACAAAAATTAGCCAGGCATGATAGTGCATGCCTGTAATCCCAGCTACTCGGGAGACTGAGGCAGGAGAATTCTTTGAACCCAGGAGGCAGAGGTTGCAGTGAGCCAAGATCGCTCCATTGCACTCCAGCCTGGGCAACAAGAGGGAAACTCCATCTTAAAAAAAAAGAAAAAAAAAAGACATGTTTAAAGATTATAACAGTGCATTGTGATGTTTATAACAGGTAGATGTTATGTATATGCTAACAATAATGCAATTTACAGGCGGTGTATATTGAGCTATATGCCCTTATTTTATTTATTTATTTATTTATTTATTTAAGATGGAGTCTCGCTCTGTCGCCCAGGCTGGAGTGCAGTGGCACGATCTCGGCTCACTGCAACCTCCAACTCCTGAGTTAAAGTGATTCTCCTGCCTCAGCCTCCCAAGTAGCTGGGATTACAGGCACCCGCCACCACACCCAGCTAATTTTTGTATTTTTAGTAGAGACAGGGTTTCACCATGTTGGCCAGGCTGGTCTCAAACACCTGACCTTGTGATCCACCTGCCTCGGCCTCCCAAAGTGCTGGGATTACAGGCATGAGCCACCGCACCCTGCCTATATGCCTTTATTTTATGTGAAGGAGGACAACATTAAGTAGACCACGTTAAACTAAAGATGCATGCTGTGGGCCGGGCGCGGTGGCTCATGCCTGTAATCCCAGCACTTTGGGAGGCGGAGGCGGGCGGATCACGAGGTCAGATCAAGACCATCCTGGCTAACACGGTGAAACCCCATCTCTACTAAAAATACAAAAAATTAGCTGGGTGTGGTGGCGAGCGCCTATAGTCCCAGCTACTTGGGAGGCTGAGGCAGGAGAATGGCATGAAGCCTGGAGGTGGAGCTTGCAGTGAGCCGAGATTGCACCACTGCACTCCAGCCTGGGTGACAGAGTGAGACTCCGTCTCAAAAAAAAAAAAAAAAGATGCATGCTGTAATCCTCAGGCATTTGTTCTCATCTGATGGTGATTTTTCTCTCCAGGGCAACATTTGGCAAAAAAATATCTGAAGACTTTTTTTTTTTTATTGTCACAACTGTTGGGTGGGGGACTTAGTGGGGAGGACTTGTTACCAGCATCTAGAGGGTAAAAGCCAGTAATGCTGCCAACTATCCTGCAGGGCATGGGACAGCTCCTCACAGTAAGGAATTATCTAGTTTAAAAGGTCAGTGATGCCAAGGTGAGAAACTCTGTCAAAAAACAAGCTAACAAAAAACCCATAGAGGCATAGCTAAAAAGCCTATGGGGGAAATTAAAATGGAATACCAAAAAAATTCAGTTAACCCAAAAGAAGGCAGAAAAGGAGGAGCAGAATAACAAAAAGCAGATAAGACAAATAAAAACAACAAAATTTTATACCTAAATCCATTCATATCAATAATTATACTAAACCTAAATGGACTAAACATTCCAATTAAATGGCTGAGAATAGATAAAACAGCAAGGCATATAAGTGACACACTTTTATTTTTTGATAATTTTCAGTGATTTATTTCATACAATACATAATAAAGTACAAACTTCTTAGTATGCCATATTAGATCCTTTATAATCTGCCCACCATTTATTTTCAGTATGTTTACAAAGAAAATGGAAAACAACAGTGTATTTTTTTTTAGAGATGGTGAGATTTCCATCCCAATATAACTGAATTTATTTTTGGTGGCCTTTTTCCAGTAGGAATTCTCTTTGATATTGTGAATCATCTGAATATCCAAGTGTCAACAGGAGGTTGTGTCGAATTGGTGGAATTATGGATGTCTTCTATTTGCTTCTTGTGCCTTTCTATCTTTTTCAAATACTTCTCTATAAACACACAAACACTTATAGTTGGAAAAAATATAAATAAATAGTAGGCAAGCAAGCAAATGTTGTATTTGATTTGCTGAAGATAATTAAATCCACCTTATTTAAATCACAGCTGTGACTGCCCACTTGCTGCTTCCCCTCGAAGCATCCTCATCACTGATGGGGCTCATCAACTCCCACACAGTAAGCGCCTTTGATGCTCCTAATGCCAGGCATCACATAAGAGGGAGGGAAACAGTTACTGAGGGGTTTAGAACCAGCAGGGCTTTGACTGTGACACAGCAACTGGGGTAAACATGCTCTTCTTCCTTCCCCACTGGCATTATTTCTGAAGTTGGGGAAAGCACACACTGGGCTGTGTAGGGCCTGGGACAAATAATGTTTTGAAGGGCGGCTATTTACATAAACAATTTGAATCACCCCAAGTCATTGTAATGGCACCATTCTTGTGGCTTAATCTCTCTCCGGGCTACTCTCCTGGAAAACCCCACAAGTTCCAGCTACAGATACCCCAGGAAAACTCCAGAGATACAAGTCCTAGAGCTTCTGGGGTATCAGCAGGGCAGGATGTAGAGGGATGGAGAGTTCTCCAAAGGGAAGAAATGGGAACGAACCCTTGTATGTCCCATAGGGCTTGGAGCACCCCATCCAGTTGGCATTGCCAGGCATGGCCAATCCCAGGGATGGGAGAAGAACTTGGACATTGTTGAGGAAGAGCCTAGAGTGACATTATGCCATCTATGTCTGTTTCTCTTTATCCTTCTCTCTTTCTTCCTCTGCCCAGCACACTAAGTCTCATGGGGCCAAGTCACAGCACATCTGAAGGAAGCATCTGATGCTCACATCCAAAGCCTTCTTTTCGTCCTCTAATTAGTAAAAATCGTATGTCCTAGTGTGGAACCCAGGTGTTTTGAGTCTCTCCACCTCACCTAGTATTATACAAGCTAGATTAGTCATTTTTTCTACCTGTATTATTTGATAGGCAAATCATGGCACCCTGCTATCTAGGTACTGGTCATTAGTCCCTTGATTTGTGTGTGTGTAACAGCTTTATTAAGATATAATTCACATACCATATAATTAATTCCTTTACAGTGTAAAATTCAGTGGCTTTCAGTGTATTCACAGAGTTGTGCAACTATCACCGTAACTCATTTTAGATCATTTTCATCACTACAAAAAGAAACCCCATACCTCCTAGCCATCGGTTCCCATCCTCCTCCCATCAGCTCCTGATATTGACTATTTTTTCTGTCTTAATAGATTAGTCTATTCTGGACATTTCATAGAAATGGAATCATACAATGTGTGATCTTCCATGACTGGCTTCTTTCACTTAACACAATGTTTTCAAGGTTCATCAATGTTATCACATGTATTGATACTGCATTCCCTTTTGTGTGGTAAAATAAACATAACATAAAATTCATCATTTTAAATATTTTATGGTGTACAATTCAGTGGCATTGAGTTTGTTCACAATGTTATGCAACCGTCACTACTACCTAGTTCCAGAACATTGTGGTCATTCCTAAAGCAAAACCCTGACTTGTTAAGAAATCACTCCCCATCTCTCCCTCTCTCAGCCCCTGGTAACTCCTAAGCTGCTTTCTGTCTCTATGAATTTGCTTATTCTGGACATTTCATATAAATAGGATCAGACAATATTTGCCATTTTGTGACTGGCTTCCTGGTCTAGTATGTTTTCAAGATTCATCCATGTCATAGCAAGTATCAATACTTCATTCCTTTTCAGTGTTGAATAATATTCTCTTGTAGAGACATACAGTGCCACATTTTATTTTTCCATTCATCAGTTGAGGAATGTGTGTATTGTTTACACTTTTTGGCTGCTATTAGTAATGTTGCTATGAACATTCATGTACAAGTCTTCCCGTTGACTTATGTTTTAATTTCTCTTGGGCATATACCCAGACATGAAGCCTCTACCTTTTATATTCTTCTCCTAGGTGGCTTACTGGGTCTTTACGAGAAGAGAACAATTTAGGACCTGCACTCACAGGACAGCTTCTTAGGAAGTTTAAGGAACTCACTGTATCCTTGAAATAACCAGGACAGATCCTCCAAACATGAAAATAAATGGAGAAGCACCAGATGGGGAGGGTAACTGGATCTTGTGTCTCCAACTCCTGTTTCCCAAGATTTACACCCTCTGGGGTTTTCTTAACTTCCATGGCTGCCCCCTGCTGATGGCAGACTGGGCACAGGTCCCTCCCTTTGATGCTCTGACCCCAGATGGGCTCCATTCCTGTGACATGAGTGAGTGCAAACTGAAATTGCTAAAACAAGACTTTAGTAAGGCTTGTATTAGTCTGTATTCATATGCTATAGAGAAATACCTGAGATTGGGTAATTTATGAAGAAAACAGGTTTAATTGGTTCTCGGTTCTGCAGGTTGTACAGGAAGCATGATGATCTGCTTGGCTTCTGGGGAGGCCCTCGGAAGCTTACAATCATGGCAGAAGGCAAAGGGGGAGCAGGCATGTCATATGGCCAGGGGAGGAGTAAGATAGTGAAGGGGGGGTGGGGTGCTGCACACTTTTGAACAACCAGATCTCATGAAATCACTCACTATCATAAGGACATCACCAATGAAATGGTGCTAAACTGTTCGTGAGAAATCCACTCCCATGATCCGATCACCTTCCACCAGGTCCCACTTCCAACAATGGGGATTACATTTCAATAAGAGAATTGGGCAGGGACATGGATTCAAACTCTATCAGGCTCCAAAGAAAAATGGGAACAGATCAAGATAGCACATACATAATAATGTGGTTTAAAATGTACAATGTATTCCGCTTAAACTGGGGTCCTGTCATAATCCCTTTCCAGCCTAGCTGCAGTCTTGCCTCCATGAGGCAGGAGCCATCCAAGTGTCCCACCAGACATAACTGGATTCCTCCATGTCTGGACCAAGAGGGTGGGGCTCTGAGTGGGGCAGGAGTCCCGACTCCTATCTATATGGTCCAGCTGGAAGACGAGTAAGACTGACATCCACTCACTTAAGAGGAGGTCTCACCCATTCTTAGAGGGCAGCCTTACCCATAGTCTCAACAATGTCAAAATGCCTCACACTAAGCCCGACATCCCATGAGAGATGGACACATGGCAGAGAGGGGGATGGTTTCTTGCTATTATCTGCTTGGGACACCAGGTAGTGAAGTAGCTAGCCAGCACATTCTTTATGAAGGGAGAAGCTGCATCAAATGAAGTCCAGGCTGTGTCAAAAGAAGCCTATTTCTTTGCATAGAGAAGAAGTAAGAAAATAATCATGTAGGCGGGGCGCGGTGGCTCACGCCTATAATCCCAGCACTTTGGGAGGCCGAGACAGGTGGATCGTGAGGTCAGGAGATGGAGACCATCCTGGCTAACACAGTGAAACTCCATCTCTACTAAAAATACAAAAAAATTAGCCAGGCGTGGTGGTGGGCACCTGTAGTCCCAGCTACTCAGGAGGCTGAGGCAGGAGAATGGTGTGAACCTGGGAGACGGAGCTTGCAGTGAGCCGAGATCGCGCCACTGCACTCCAGCCTGGGCGACAGAGCGAGACTCCGCCTCAAAAAAAAAAAGAAATAAAATAAAGAAAATAATCATGTAGATAAAGGCAGAAACAGCAACCTGAGACCTGAGGTGGTACCTTATAGCACTTGTTAAGGAAAAATACTTTTGTATGTGTTACAGAAAAGATCTGACCACTGCAGCTGCTCTTTGTGCCAGGTAAAGCAGATCCCACTAACCTATGAATACCGTCATGTGAACAGTAACATAATAACTCATATTTCACTGGCTCATTGCCTGCAAACCAGTCTCCTCCCAAATCTTAACAAGAGTTGTCCTGGTATGTGTCTTATGTTCATGAACAAGTCTACTCCCTGAGTGCTGCCACTGCTCTTCAGGGCACCATACTGTCTCTGTCATGCTGACAGGCATGATGGCCGCAGCACCAGAACCCTCAGAGTCCCCACACATGTGGTCTGCAGTGAGGTGGGGAAAATGCACAGTTATTGGCAGAGCAGTTCCTTCACTGAGCATGACTACCTTCTCTTCTCCTACCACCCTTCCACAGGTGGTACTGTGGACAGAGACTCTGTTTTCTATTCTTTCATGATCAGTCAGGTGCGGCCACAATGGGGACATAGGGGAGGCACAGAAAAGTTGACTGTGCTTCCAGGTCCTAGAGAGGCAGTCACTGTGCACCATGAAGGGGCCACCCTGCAAAGGGGGGGCTCCACCACGTGGGAGGAGAGCAGAGGGAGTGGGGACCTGTGGGCCAGTGCTGTCACTGGGGGTCAGGGTGGACACAAGCAAAAAGCAGGTGGGGCTTCATCGGTGTGTTGAGTGTCTCAATATTACAGGAAAATTATTCAATGTCAACTGTTAAAGCACAGGGTCTTAATTTGTTTTCTGTTGCTTATAACATAATACCTGAAACTAGGTAATTTATAAAGAAAGGGAATTTATTTTTTACAGTTTTGGAGTTGGAGAAGTCCAAAGTCAAAGGGCCACACCTGGCGAGGGCCTTCTTGTTGGTGGGGAGCCTCTGCAGAGTCTAGAGGCAGCACAGAGCACCCCATAGCGAGGGGTTGAGTGTGCCAGCTCAGGTCTCTCTTCTTCATATAGAGCCACAGTCCCACTCCGAGACAACCCGCTAATCCCTTCATCCATGAATGGATTACTGTCACACTGGGGATTAAGTCTCAACATGACTTTTAGAGAGGAAAAACATTCACACCATTCACAGCACACGGTAAGGCTGACTTTATTAAGGACCTTAATGGTATGGGGACCACCACGATGGGATTTTGCAGTGTGGGGAGAAAGATTGAGCTTAATTCCCAATACAAGTGGAAATGGATAGCCAAGAAGCAAGGTGGGGGTGACTGGATGGAAAATTACTAAGAGATAACATGAAAGGGAAGGTGGGTACTGACTAATCTTACCTAATAGGCTTCTTGCAGAACACAGGCCAGGTTGATCCGACATCACCTAGGGGATGGTGAGGGATGGGGAACCTGGTCAAATAATGGGGGTGATCACATATTAGGGGGTGGTTCTTGCTAAAGTGACTTAGCAAGGCTCTTTGCTAAAACTGGATTTTATAAGGAAGTGTGTAGATGGGCCTTGGAGGAGATTCAGGAGCCTGACTAGCTTGGTAGAGCAAAGAACCTCTGTCACTAGGTCACAGTCCGGGAGGGCAGGAAGGGGAACTGTGGCAGGGCCAGCTCACCACGCTGGGGCATCTGGTCACCTGGGCGGGGTGGGGGAGAGGGGGGCTCACTGCCTGTTTTCGGTGTTGAGGCTGCAGGGAAGCGTGAAGTTCTGAAATACATAATACAGGCCCCACGTGGTTCTGACCCAGCACCGCGCAGTTCTCAGAACCATGCATTCTAGCCCTGCAAGCACCTGAGGCTTGGTTCCCGGGCCAGAGGCTGGTACCTGACTCTGGGGTAAAGAGGAGAACCGGGCTGTCTGCGGAGCCCCAGGGCTTGGCGATGGCTTAACCCCACAGTGAGAGCCCTCGTGCCCCAGGTTTTCCATCGTCTTCCTCTCACCTTTGGGGCGCTCCAGATGAGAGGTGGCGTTTCTCAGGGTGGTGCCCCCACCTCAGCTCCTCCTGTCTCAGGCCCCACTTGGTGGGGAGCCGCTGCAGTCGGGGAGCCGGGCTTGCCCCTGCGGGCAGTCACCGCTGCCCTGTGCCCCAAATCCCCCTCTCCGCCCCCCAGTGACCTCCTGCCTCCGGGGCTCCTCTCCGCCTTGCTGCCTGCTGTGGCTTTAGAAGGGAGCTCAAGCTCAGCAGCGTTTGGGGCAGCCACGTTAGGTGCTGGGGAATGAAGAGGATGACACTGCCTATTTTGACTCAGATCTTCAAGGATGAGCACACCCTCCCCTGGTAGCCACTTCCGCACCCGCCGGTCACCCCGTAGGGCCTTGCCCCGCACCGCACCCGGTGGCCTCCCCGGAGGGCCGAGGGCCGTGACCCAAGCACCACACCCAGCGGCTTCCCCAGGTGCTGCTCCGCCCAGTGCCCGCAGCCTGAGCGGCGCCCCAGATCTCAACGTGGTGCCACAATGCCGCCCTCTCCCACATGGTTTCCTTTGACTCTGTCTTCCTTTGAAAGGTCAGTTGCCAGGGGTCCTCACGACTCCTCGGGTGTGCTTTGGGCCGGCATGTATGTCCTCTTGCCCTTCTCTTACATGGAAGAGTGGGTAGGGTGTCCTAAGAATTTGGCTTGTCCTAAGGACAATAAAGTTGTAATTTCAAGGCACTGACCAAGGTCTCTGTACTACTCAAGAGCTCAACAGCGGCCATGGGGGAAGATAGCCCCGGGTGTAAAAGGGCCGCAGAAGGGATCCCCTGTGCTCTGCATTTAAAAACCCCCAGGGGACAGGAGGCTGAAGAAAGGGAACCTACCACTTCTCCGTAAAATAGTGTCAGTGAGCTGTCCAGGAGGGCAGGGGATCTGCCGATAAGACAGCATTTAGGAAAATATGCCGATTCCTTAAGTTGGGTTTCGATTTTTCAGCTTTTGAAAATATTGGTTTTCTTTAGGACAGGTTTGTGTACTTGCCAACAGTTGCCAGTTATCCACCAGCAGACTGCAGGAAGAAGAGACAATCTTCACCTCCCTCCTGGGTAGGAAGAGCTCAGAGTTCACTAGGCTTAGCCTAACAAAGCCCGCAGTGGACGTTTCTGCTGTACCTGTCCAAGGCGTGATAGTTCCCCAGACTTTGGGGAATATCCACCCTGGGTTATTTGGTCTAGTTAAGTCCCTGTGGTGGGATAAGGATGGCTCCTAAAGCATGTCGGCATCAGTAGTTCCCGGAGCGGATTTTCCTACACCGTGTAGGTATGAAAATGTGGTGGGAGAAAAGACCCCAGGAAAGGGGAAAGCAGGAAAGTGGACATAAGGGATGCTGCTATAAAGTCATCCTGTTGTATCTGTTCTGTTTCCCTGAACTTTGAAAATACTTATGCTAAGTACCCCCTTTAAAATGATTTTCTTCTACACTGTATCTTCCCATGGTCATGTTCTTGGTGGGGTGTGTTTCACATGTCCAGCCCTGTGGGGTTGGGGGGACACTAGAAGAGGTAGTGGGAAGCCAGACTTTCCCACATCACTCCACTGAGGCCACGGAGACAGGAGGGACCGAGCCTTCCCTGTGCTCAGCACTGTGTTTTTCTTCATCATGTCACTTTTTACATTAACGTGTATTTTCGCTTGCTTCCAGAAAAGCACCTACATCAGCTATGCTGTAATCCTTGCTTTTCTCACCCAATAACTGGGAATCCCCAGAGAGCCAAAACTATCTTTTTAATCTCTTATTTCTTCATCACCTAGTACCATTCGGTGCTCAATCAATGTTTACTGACCGGAAGAAAATGGAAATAAGACATTTTCCTCAAGGAGCAGAAATCATTACACGTATTTGGTTGTAAACAACAAAAATAAAGAGAACCAATGAAGACTGAAGTAAACCACATCACGATTACATAAATGTAAAGATCTGGTTGCTTGTGTCCTTTTTATAATACATACTATGCTTTTTGCCAATTAACACTGGAGGACTCTTTGTGGTCGATAAAATATTTGGATAATTAAGTATGCTTTCATTTTATGTCCCGGTATCAAAGATGTCCATTTATTCAAAACAAAGGGACTGAACATAAAACATAAAAAGAAAAAAAAAAAGGCCTGTGGCTCCTCCTCCCAGACACCCCCCTCTAACAGTGATGAATAGGAGGGACTGTCTCCCTCCCCCATCCCTCGGAGACTAGCCTTGCAGTGTTTTAGGCTGTTTTGAAATTCTGTTCTTTAGATTTTTTTTTTTCTTAATATCAAACAAAGAACTGCTGCTATTCCTTTGGGCTGGCGCAGCAGGGGCCGGTGAAATGCAGGCTGACGACGGCGCGCCAGGGGCTGCGCTCGCCTCGGTCGGCGACGCGCACACACCTTGAGTGACAGCGACCTCTTCTCTACAGGTTTTCCCCGCGGGAGCGCGGCCCTTGCAGGCGTTCGGCTTTTTCTGGAAATCGCGGAGGGGGCTGGCCGGGGCAGCGACCCCGACCCCGGGACTCCAGCCCCGGCCGTGCGCGTCGCCGCGGACGGGCTCTGCGGGCCACGGGGAAGGTGCGAGGAGGCGCGAGCAGGCTGTGAGCCGCTGGGCGCTCCCGCGAACCCGCTCCTCCCCGTCGGGAGCAGGGCAAAGGCGCCGGGAGCAGGGCAGAGGCACCGCGCCCACCGCCTCCGCAGCCGCCTGATGTGCGAGCAGCCCGCGACGAGGCAGTGCACGCTCAGAGGCCCCGCTCCTCCCGCCAGCGCGCGGCCTCGCTCCTCCTAGAGGACGCTCTCTGCGCGGGCCCCCGGAGGAGGCGGTGGCGGGGCGAGCTGCAGCGCCGAGACAGGAGGTTTGTCCCCGCCCGCGCGCCGTACCGCGGCGGAGATGGGCGAGACCATGTCAAAGAGGCTGAAGCTCCACCTGGGAGGGGAGGCAGAAATGGAGGAACGGACGTTCGCCAACCCCTTCCCGGACTACGAGGCCGCCGCCGGGGCGCTGCTCGCCGCCGGAGCGGCCGAAGAGACAGGCTGTGTTCGTCCCCCGGCCACCACGGATGAGCCCGGCCTCCCTTTTAATCAGGACGGGAAGGTGAGTCGGCGGCCTGGCCCCAGCGGCGCCGGAGGGGGAGCGCGGCGGTGGTAGCGTCCACCCTCTGCCAGGCGTGACGTCACAGGCGCGCGCCGCGCTTGGGAGGGCCTCGGGCGGGAGGGCGCGGGATGATAGCGGCTGGCCCCTGTCTCCGGGCCTTCCCGGTGAGCGGCGCTTAGGGTCCGTGGGCTTCAGCTGCATGAGCCACGTTCTAGGAGTTCAGCCCTTCTGGCCCCAACGCGCCTTTGAAATACGCGGACAGTGCACTTTCCTTCTTGGCCCGAGCAGCGGTTCGCGGTGCGGGCTTGTGTACCCGTGAGGCCCGCGGACACCTCCCGCCCCTGCGCGGCGGAGCGCTCCGCCGGCGACCTGCTCCTCACAAGTGGCCTGGAGGCTGGCTTTCCTTGGCCATATCTGGTCCCTGGGCTCCCGCCGACAAAGAAGCATTGTCCATGTAGATTTATTACTGTCTGTGTGCCCAGGAATGGGAAGCGGGTGTAAGGGGAGGCCAAACTTGACTTTCTTAGTGTCGCGAGGTGGGCCAGAGCGTTACATTGACATAAAACAGATTAACAGGAGAAAAACATACATCTCTTGAATATGTTTTACGTGAAAAAGACACAAGGAAATGGCAAAACCCAAATACTTTTAATGCTAGGCAGAACCAAGAGCGGCAGCTGTGGGAGAGTAAAGTGTGCGGGGAGGCTAACGGAAGATGGAACTGCTTGAACCACGTCTGGGTAGAAATCTCCGCTTTGCCCGGCTCTGGTGCCGAGTGTTTGTTCCTGGCGTAGGGAGGCCATCTTTTACAGGAGTTTTATCTCCTTTTAGGAAGAAAAGGGGGCAGTTTAGAGCACTCTTATGTTTTTCAAGTGCTTTTAGCTTAAAATAATCCTTATGCCAGAGACGTATTTTTGGGGTGGCATACCCTGTCACCCTTCACGGGCTATCTGAACAGAATCTAACGTGGGAGGCAAAAAGTGGGAATAAAATAGAAGATTGAATATCAGCACAACTTTTCATGCTTGGTAAAACCGTACCTTTACCAGGTTTTCTTTTTCCACTGAGGTACGTGTTCCAATGCCCACCTCACCTCCTTGGATCCCCATGTATTTCATATTTGTAAAGGGACAAGTTGGCTAAAACTAAGAAGGTAATTTTGGAAGAGCCATTGGTCTGAATATGGAATCTAAGGCAAGTGACTTCTGTAAACCTCTCTCTTCTTGAATGTGGTTAAAAACTCGAAACAGGCCGGGCGCGGTGCCAGTAATCCCAGCACTTTGGGAGGCCGAAGCGGGCTGATTGCTTTGAGCCCAGAGGTTCAAGACCAGCCTGGCCAACATGGCGAAACACCGTCTCTACAAAAAAAGAAATACAAAAATTAGCCGAGCGTGGTGGTGGACGCCTGTTGTTCAGCTACTTGGGAGGCCGAGGTATGAGAATCGCTTGAGCCTCGGAGGTCGTGGTTGCAGTGAGTAGAGATTGCGCCATTGCACTCCAGCCTGGGCGACAGAGCTAGACGCAGTCTCAAAAACAAAAGCAAGCAAACCTGTGGGAACAAGTCCTAACTCATGGGGATGTGTCTGAATTAGATGAAGCATATAAATTGCCTAGCAAACTGCCTGTTGTGGTACCTTAAGAAGGACCTCAATAAATGTTAACCTCTTACCCTTGATGATTTAAGTTACACGGTTTAGAATTCACATTCAATATTGTTTTTTCTCTAGATTTCTTCTATTTTTACATACAAATATGTGTTTCATTTGTGACTTAGTGTTTCATTTTTTAATAACAAAAATAAAAATCTGGAAAGCATTGAAAAAACTGCATCATTCATTCTTATTACCAGTGGCCATCTCAGTACTATCCTTGGAGTAAGTAGGTTACAGCAATGCTTAGTGAAAAATGAATGAAATGAACTCTTGACATGAGAATAATAAAAATAATGTTAGAGACATGGGAAGCAGGTGAGTTTCATTTGCAACTTCACAGGAGATAAACACTAATTCAACTCAAAGTTTTGAAATTGCGTATTTTCCTTTTTACCCTTTATATCTGGATAAATGTGATTTTTGACATCAGCTATATACCTGATTTATGTTGAAAAGAAAATTAGACTACAAGTAATTAATGGGGCTTGTGATATCTCTGCAATGAAATGTAAGTTGGGATGGGGACCTATGCCAGTGGTTGTGAGTATATGCTAAAGAAAGAGAGAAATGGACATCGCATTGTTCTTGAATATGAAAATGAGAACACGTTGAAGGGAGAGATGGATAGTGATTTTAAAAGGTGGAAAGATTGTTTCTTGGTTATTGGAAAGTCATCAGATAAAATGAATATGAGTTGAACTCCACTGTCCTCCCTATTAATATTTTTTGTGGTTGACATTTTTGATTTTAAAAATCTGTTAAGAATGCAATTTGAGGATATCAAACTATGCACTGTTTTTGGTAGACATGAAATTTCATGAAAATGAGGATGTTATGGGTTGAATTGTGTCCCCCACCAGAAAAAAAGGTATTGAAGGTTGCAGTCCTAACCCATTGGAACCTCAGAATGTGACATTTGGAAATAAGGTCATGGCAGATGTAATTAGTTAAGATGATGTCATATTGGAATATGATGGGCCCTTAATCCAGTATGACTGGTGTTCTTATATGAAGAGAAGAGAGCCGGGTGTGATGGCTCATGCCTGTAATACCAGCACTTTGGGAGGTTGAGGCAAGAGGATCACTTGAGGGCAGGAGTTCAAGACTAGCCTGGGCAACATAGTGAGACCCTGTCTCTTTTTTAAAAAGAATTGTAAAAGAGAAGAAAGAGACATAGGGAGAAAGAAGATGGCCATGTGATGATGGAGGCAGAGATTGCAATTGCCAGCCAACACCAGAAACTAGGAGAGGCAAGGAAGGATTCTCCTTTGTAAGTTTGATGGAGAACATGGCCCTGTTGATACGTTGATTTTGGAGCTGTAGGCTCCAGAACTGTGAGAAAATTATGTGGTTTTAAGCCACCCAGTTTGTTGAACTTTGTGGTATCCCTAGGGTAACTTGTTAATTTGTAAGTTAAGCACTGAATAATTTTCTCTCCATGATGTTACCAAGTAACGATTACAAAAATCTACCAACACAATAACATTTTATTGCTAAGTATTCCTTAAGTCATTCACTCTATCTCATTTTAGTTTGGCTGCCTAGGTGTGTGGTGTGATCAGTAAATAAAATTAGCCTCTGATTCTAAAACCACTCAGGTCGGCCTCTCTGAGCCATATTTCCATAAATTGGCATTTATAACATTATTTACAATATTGGGCCAATATTATGAAAAGCAGTGAACCAGTGTAGTAGCAGTTGTTTTTAATTTTGGAAATCCTGTGGAGCAGACACTCTTAGTTACTCATCTAACAGCCATTTCCTCGTTTTTACTTGATTTTGTTGTGGCCGTGGACTTAAGGGGAATTGAGCCCAGCTCTAGGAGCTGAATCATGATTAATCTCTGCCAGTGGTTCTCAAAGTGTGATTCTTTGACCAGCAGCAGCAACTTTAACTGATGTTCAAGTCCAACCAGGAGATGGATACTACTCAGAGTTTAATAAGGAAAGTTTAACTTAAAGAATTGTTATAAACTGTGAGACTGGAGTAACGAGAGATTGTCTCATGAGAAGTAAAGAGAACTCTGAAGAGTGTAGGCATAGCAGACAGAAGGAGCAGCCCCACCCCTAGGGCTGAGAGGGTACTCGAGTAAAGGCCCCTGTGATTAGCTCTGTTGCTGTGTCATAATTATCCAACACTTAGCATCTTTATAAACACTTATGATCTCATGCAGTGTCTGAGAGGAATCCAGCTGCAGGTTAGCTGGGTGGTTCTGG
Source organism: Nomascus leucogenys (assembly GCF_006542625.1). Taxonomy (NCBI): domain Eukaryota; kingdom Metazoa; phylum Chordata; class Mammalia; order Primates; family Hylobatidae; genus Nomascus; species Nomascus leucogenys. Next base: position 50,327,092 of record NC_044397.1, on the reverse strand, counting down.
CTCATGGTCTCTGGAGAAGCTGCACTCAAGCTCTGAGCCAGGGCTGCTGTCATTTTGAGGCTTAACTGGGAGAGAGAATCTGCTCCAAGCTCGTTCACATGGTTGTTAGTCGGCCTTGCTAGGTGTTTTCTGGAGGCTTCAGTGTCTAACCACATGGGCTGCTCCTTAGGGCTGCCTCATGACATAGTGGCTGGCTTCTCTGAGACTGAGTGATCAAAGAGAAAAGTGTGCAAGAGCACCCAAGATGGAAGCTGCAGTCATTATATTTATTATGTAATCTCAGAAGTGACATACCATCACGCCTGCCATATTGTATTCTATTAGAAGCAAGGCAGTAAATCCAACCCACGCTCAAGTGGAGAGGTTATACAGGAGCATAAATACCATGAACTGTAGAGTCCTCAGCCAGGGCTGAAATCTTGAACTTGTCAGAGAGGTCATGGCCATACCTCATTGGTTGGCAGAGAAATTGCTGTGATACTGCACCATTGCTAGGTGTAGCCTCCAGAACCCTGCAATGAGTATTACAGTAAGTGACAATATGTAAAGAATATCTTGGGGGCACAAGAGAAGAAAGAAGACGTGTTAATTCTGCCCATTCGCATCAGGGAAGGCTTTTTAGACTAAAATGGTACTTGCATGGTCCTTGACAGATTAAGTGGGGGTTTTCCAGGCTCAGGTAGGGAACTCCATGAGCAAGGACTTAAGGGATACCACATTATGAAAATATCAAGGAGTACGGCATGACTGGAGAAGCGGGCGCATGAATGGCACTGGGGGTATTGAGGCCTAAGAGGGTGATTGGAGTTGATGCTGAAGGACTTGATGGATTGGAAGGATTCTTTTAAAATGAAATTTAAAATTGTATATTTAAGGTATACCACATGATGTTATGTGACACATATAGGTAGTAAAATGGTTTCTATAGAGAGGCAAATTAATATATTCCCAATGTCACATAATTACCAATTGTTTTTTCTGTGGCCGGAGGTGCTGAAATCTATTCACTAAGCGTGAATCCCACATCCAGTGCATTTTTATTACCTGTAGTTTTCATGTTGTACATTAGTGCTCTAGACTTGTTTGTCCTACATTTCTGCCATTTTGTATCCTCTGACCATTTTCTCTCCTTCCTCCAACCCACTGCCTCCGGTAATCACTGTTTTGTTCTCTATCTCTGTATAGTTTTGGGTTTTGTTGTTTTTTTTTCGAGATAGGGTCTCACTCTGTTGCAGACTGGAATTCAGTGGCAAGATTGTGGCTCCCTCCCGAGCTCAAGTTATCCTCCCACCACAGCTGCCGAGTAGCTGGGACCACAGGCAGGTACCACCACGCCCAACTAGTTTTTGTATTTTTTGTAGAGACAGGGTTTTGCCATGTTGCCCAGGCTGGTCTCAAACTCCTGGGCTCAAGGAATTTTTCCCAGCTCATATGCTGCTGTTTCATTTTAAGAATTGTTTCCTTTGCTGTGCAGAAAGAAGCTTTTTAATTTGATATAGTAATATTTGTTTTTTTCTGCTTTTGTGCCATGAGCTTTTGGTGTCATACCAAAAAATTATTACTATGGCTGGTGTCCAGGAGCTTTTCTCCATGTTCCTTTTTAGGAGTTTTATAATTTCTGGTCAATCCAAAGGACTTTACAACTTTTTCCACAGAAAAAAATCAGGAAAACTTGTCTATAATTTGATACAATCTTGAGCTATTGGAAATGCTTCAGTTTATAATTATTTAATTTTCCATATTTTTGTTTTGAAGCCTTAAAATTTGTTTAACCTCATAATATATCATGGAGGCATAAGGAAATCAGTACTACCCTAATACCCAGAGAAATGTAATTTTTTTCTCTTTATTCAAAATGAACTAAATTGTGTGTGTGTGTGTCAGGTGGAAGGTGGGGGAATATACTCTACAACTTCTCAAAGTGAGGTTTGTGGACCTAAATCATAAGCAGTTCCTCAAAGATTGTTAGAAATGCAGATCCCACTCCAAACCCAAGGAACCGCAGTCTGCATTTTAACAAGATCTTCATGCCAGAGTACTCATAAATTTGAGAAGCATAGAGGAAAACTGTTCTACATATAGCTTTATTAAATTTTCTTTTAATATGAACTTAACCTCCAGCCAGTTTTCAGTTCCTGATGTGGAAAAATATTGACATAGAAGGGTAATGGTAAGATTATGGAGAGGAAACTAAGAAGATATTATACATGAGCATTTTCCATCTTTTGGAAATAAATTGTAGCATAGAGCAGGTAACAGTTTTAATAGTCTTGTGTTTGACTCCTACTTTTCTGCCATTTATGACTTGTAGACTTTGAGCAAGTTACTTAACCACACACTGAACCTTGGTTTTCTTACCTCATCAACTTGATGTAAATGGTTAAATTGAAAGGGTAACTGAGGTTCTTAATATAACACAGTTGTAATATAACGTATTTGCTAAAGCTTTTAATAATGTAGATGTAATATAACCACCCCCTCCTCACTGGGTTGTTATAATGGCTAATTAGGTTGATACATTTAAAACATTCAGAACGGTGCTGAGTACAGTTAGTACCTAGGTACACATAGTTACTGATACATAGGTGAATAGTAAGAGTTCAGTTAATGGTAGCTATTAACATTATTATAGACATAGCTTATTTGTATTAGGGTATAAAATGTGATAATGAAAAATTTGTTTACATTTTATATTTTCAGTGGAATGCAGAAAAAAATACATACTTTTTTTGCCCTTTAAAGAAATGCTTATTCTTGTCTCCTTTTTTTCCTAAGGAAAATATGGTTAGATGTACAATATTTATATGGCTATCTCCTCAGATCGCCAATAGTTTCCAGATTTCTGAATTCCGTACACATACATTCTTCCTCTCATCATCTCTGAAAGGGCGTGGAACTCCTGTTGATGGTGGTGAGATGATAAGGAATAACCAAACCACTTGGAAATATGGAGGTTGGGAATTCTACCCACAGTAGAACCTACCAGCTCATGCTGTGCACCTTTGGGCCTCAGCAAGATTGAAAATTGTCATCTATCATAGCCTGGGTCTCCAGATTCGTAAGTTTATGCTTGAAACTTCAAACGGGAGCTCTGAACACTTAATTCATGATTACCGTGGGCTTACTGTAATTCGTTTCTATTTCTTTTCCCACTTAACTTTACTCCTTTCTGAGAACAGAAATTTTTTCTTGAATATACTTGAGTAATTATTTTTTAATTTTTTAAATATTTATTTATTTGAGACAGGGTCTCATTCTGTTTCCCAGACTGGACTGCACTGGCACAATCATAGCTCACTGCAGCCTTGACCTCCCAGGCTCAAGAGATCCTCCCACCTCAGCCTCCCAAGTAGCTGGGACTGCAAGTGTATTCCACCACACCCAGCTAATTTTTAAATTTTTTTTGTAGAGTTGGGATCCTGCCATGTTGCCCAGGCTAGTCCTGAATTCCTGGGTCCAAGCGATTCTCCTCTCCTGCCTCAGCTTCCCAAAGTGTTGGGATTACAGGTGTAAGCCATTGTACCCAGGGAGTTTTTTTAAACATCCTCACTGCTTGATACTGAAATAAGAACGCAGTAGGTAGTAAATGTTCGTTGACTGAATAAATCTATTGAAATTTTTAAAATTTTTTTTTATGAGAGGCATTTTTTGCATTTTATTTAATGATATAATTTTGTATTTTAAAAGCTATTCTGTATCTAGAATGTTACATCTTGGACTCCTAGATGACATTCCAGGCTACTGTAAGTCAAGAACTATGTAATATGCTTTGGGAGTTCTGGGTGAGGAGTGTGCTCTGTAAGGACAACTAGCAGTTGGCTAGGGCCAGACTAGGTTTTGAGCAAATTTTGCTTGAATAGAATTGAATATAACAACAAACTGAGTTTCTTTTTCAGAAAACGTTCCTGTCTTTTATAGATTTTAGTTAGTACCATGCAACAATTGTTTAATCAAAATGAAACCTAACTTTTCACTGAGAGCTTTCCATAATTAAAGATAATTTGACCACAAAATCCTACTATCTCCATGGGTTCCTTGTCCCTTGAACTGTAATTATGTATGTTTTGAGCCCTTGTGTGCAGTTTATTAATATATTGTCACTTAGCAGTTTGTCCTTGGTTCTTTATTGCAATTGTAAACTTCCTTGTGGTTATGCCATATATCCCCTACAAAGCATACATAGCAGATGAATTTTTATGATACACATCAAAATTGGATTGAGGTGTGTGTGCTTAGGATATGTAATCTAGAATATTTTCTATTATATTACTGAGCTTGAAATAAGAAAACAGAAGCAGACCAGATTATGTAAATCTATGACTATTTTTAGCAGAATGAACTATTTTCAAACACCTCTGCAAAATAGCATTATCTTGATAGAGTCAGTTTAGGTAAGGACCTGTTTATTGAAAATACCACTAGTGAAGGTAGATGTTTTCACTACCATCTAATTCTTTACTGTCAGAAGTTATAGCTTCGCCACCCCTGCCTGCTTTTCCCATGTAGTAATTAGCTTTGAGGTAAGGATTGGGGGACTTTTGTTTTATTCATTTTGTTTGCAAAATGGAACAAAGCAAGCCCACACTCTTGCTAGGTATATAACATCACATCATATCTTCATGTGTCTAACATTACAGGTGATCATTAGCCTAGGAGAGCTGAATTAGGAAATGCACTTCCCCAACCCATACCCCTCAGCAGAAAGATTTGTTAAAATCTTTCCTAAGAAAAGAAGTACTTTATGGTATACAGTTTGCAAAGTTTGCACATCATCACATATGTAAAATGTGAGTCAAAAAGCTATTTTTATCATCTTTAAAATGTAGGCAAGTTATTTTCTCTTAGCTTCAGTTTCTGCATGCGTACCATGATGATAATGCTGTTTTAGGATTATCAAGAGGATTAAATTAGATTAAGTGTCTCAAATACCCCATTTATTAGGAGTGTAGTCGATGATTTTATTAAGCTCTTCTGGTGCATTTCAAGTATTACTCATACCTAAATGTTAAATTTATACGTAACTATTCAAAACGTACCTGTTTCTTTTTAGGAGCTATTTATTATGCACATGTTGAACACTTGTTTTTAGACTTTTCACTCTCCTCTATTTGTAGTTAAGATCATCATAATTTTTTACAAGTTAATTGTCAATCTTTTTAAAGTTTTCTGTATTTTTATGTATGGCAGTTGTATTTCCTCAAACTAGCACTAAATTTATCATAAAAATTAGAGAAGAACACAAGTATTTTAGAAAGAGAATGATTGCATATTCCGTAGTTTTCAGATGGAATGACTTGTTTCCTCAGGAATGCCCATGGCTTTCTCCTAAATGCATTTTAAATATCATCTCTGTCCCTCAGCACAGAATGCCCCCCCTGCTTTTTGCACAGCGAGCTCCTGTCTTTCTGTGAGACGCCTGTGGGAGGCTTCTTCCTCCAGGGTCTTTCTCAGAGTTGCCCAGGCAGACTCTGTTGCTTGGCCATTCCAAAGCCACTTGAAGGATTAGCTAAGAAAGTTGTATTCTTTTTCCATTGTTGCCATAAATACCACCAATTTTGCAGTTTAAAGCAGCACCTATTTATTTATCATCTTTAAAATGAAGTCAGAAGGCCAGGTACAGTCTGGCTCTGCTGGCTCCTCTGCTTAGAATTTCATAAGGCCAAAGTCAAAGCGTCTTCAAGGCTGCCTTCTCTCCTGGAGGCCCTGAGGGTGAATCTGCTTCCCGGCTCATTGAAGCTGTTGGCCAAATCCAGTTCACTGTGGCTGCTGGCTGTTCCCCACTTCCCTGTTCCCCACTTCCCTGCTGGCTGGCCTTTGCTCCTCAATGCCACCTGAGCCCTGCCCATGCTTTCCACATGGTCCTTCCAGCACCCACAGATCAAGTCACTCTCACACTTCACATCTGTCTGATTTCACCTTCTGCCCTATGTTTCTGACTTCAATAGGAGAAGGTTCTCTCCTTTTATGGGCTCATGGGATTAGATGGGCCCCACTTGGATAATCCAGCATCCTCTCCCTATTTTGTGATCTGTGACCTGTTTCAGGTTCCAGGACATCTTTGGGGGTTGTTCTGCCTACCATAAAGGTTTCTAGCGCTTGTAGTCTGGAGTGGCTGCCTGGGTCTAAACTCCAGTCTGCCCCTTACTGTTGATATCACTTTTGGTAAGTTACTTTACCTCTCTCCTGTGCTTCATAGTTCTCATTTGTAAAATGGGGGTAATAGTTGTAGCTTCACTGTAGAGTTTTTATGATAGCAGTGAAGGGCAGCAGCAGCCTTAGACAGAGTCAGTGCATTCCTTTCATGGGGCTCAGGATCTACCAGACTCCACATGGACAGCCCTGCAAAGCAAGCTCCTCAGCTTTTAGCCCATTGAGGAGCAAGCTTTCAGGGCCTTCTAGTCCACACATTGCCTCACTGACGATACTCCCTCATCAAAGAAAGGGTCTCCTAGGTCCACCAGGAAGCCCCCTGATGGGCTCACAGTGGTCGTCAATGCCTTTCCATCCCCTCTCCACCCTTCTGAATGCCCCAGCTACACACTTGCCTGCCTCTGTGAGTGGGCATCTGATAACAATCCCAGTAAACTCCTGAATGCCTTCCACAAGGGTGAAGTAAGATTGTCTTCGGATATCAGTCTACATACATTTATATATTTTCTTGAATATACCATATTGGATATTGTTAGTCAGGCATTTATTATATGCAATCGTAATTATTTTTACGTTTGTCTCATTAGATCAGGAACATTTTGGGGAGTACTCAATCTTACTCAGCTTTGTGTCCCAGTAACAGTGCCTGGCACATGGAAAGCATTATTTGTTTTTCAAAAGAATAACTAATATTATTCTCAAGATTTGCTAATCATCTACATTTTATTTCTTTCTTCCTCACCTATTTCAAAGGTATCTGAAAGTTACAAAAATATATGTAGTGCTGGGTATTTTATCATATATGAAGTTGTTAATATGCCGATTATATTATGTTTGCTATGCTTCATGCCAAGATAAAGAAATTTCATCCTTTATCTTCAGTAACAGTTGTTAGAGTGTTGATTATATCATCTAAAATATTTGTAAAATTGTAAAAATTTATAAAATCTACCTTTTATTTTTTCCATATGCAATATGAAATGTAGCTTATGAACATACTGAACCCATACCTTCTCTAAAATCTAGAGTTGAGGCAGAGAGGTACAGAATATATGTATATGTTCTAGCAAATGACAAATTAGGAAATAAATTATTCCCCTCAATTATTCCTGTGATGTACATGGAAAAAATATCATGAATAAAAAGGAATTTAATTTCTTGAAACGTTTTTCAGAATATAACTGGTGTAATTTGTATGCTTCAATATCACCCAGTGTCTGTCTGCCATCTGTTTGTCTTTTTCTTCTTCTTTCTGTCTCCTTCCCCTATTCCCCCTTCCCCCTCCTCTTCTGTCTCTTCTTCCCACCCTCCCGTCCCCAAGAACAAAGCTTTTTTATTTGATTCTAAGATTTATTACCATGAAAACATTGTGAGGAAGAGAAATAAATCTTGCCATAAATGTGCCTTGTGTATCATTTGGAATAATAGATGCAGTGACACCTCACAAGGGGTTTTACAACCAGTGATTAATATCTACTCCAATATATTTCTGCTTTATAATATACTTGGGCATTCTTGTTTGGGAAAATTGCCTACTCACCATGTAGGAAAAGAACATTTTCTTCCCGATTGCAATGTAATTGCTAAAAATCAATCTCAGAGTCAAGAGATAAAACCTCCAAAATTTTTAACTGCTCCTGCTGTTTCTGGGCTATGTGGCAGGTACATATTTCTATTCATATAATATGACTGAGTGAAGGCTGTAAGTCCTGAACATCCAAAAGTAAAATGTAAATATAGAATCAAGCAAAAAATTTTGCAATAAGCAGAGAATGCATGGCCCAGGAACTTTAGAAGTAGACAGTCTAGTCAGAGTTTCAAGAGCTTTATCTCTCATTGTCATAAGACCTCAAGTAAGCCTTGGTTTTCTTACCTAAAAAACTGAATGATGTGAAGACTAATTCAAATATGTAAAGCATTTAGTGCCAGGTACATAGTAAGTGCTCAATAATTGTTAGTTATTTTTATAATACCATTATTGCCAGGTGCAGTGGCTCTTGCCTATAATCCTGGCACTTTAGGAGGCTGAGGTGGTTGGATCACTTGAGGCCAGGAGTTCGAGACCATTCTGGCCAACATGGGGAAACCCTGTCTCTACTAAAAATACAAAAATTAGCCAGACGTGGTGGCGCATGCCTATAATCCTAGCTACCCAGGAGGCTGAGGCATGAGAATCACTCGAACCCAGGAGGTAGGAGGTTGCGGTGAGCTGAGATCACACCACTGCACTCTAGTCTGGGCGACAGAGTGAGACTCAGTCTCAAAAAAAACAGGAAAAAAAAAGTGTGTGTGCATATATATATGTACATGTATATATGTATATGCATGTATATATGTATACGTGTGTGTGTGTGTGTGTGTGTAAATAAAATACCATTATTTAGTGAGACAAACCAGTTAAAATTTCTCCTGGTATAGTAATCTCCATCAAATGTAAATAGAATTAGAGCATAATAAATTTTCTTTGTACATGAGAATTTGGTTCCAGTATAAACAAATTGGAATCCTCTTTTATGAGAAATAGGAAAAGGGGAACCAGAAGAAGTACCTTATGGCAAAGGGCAGATAAATGAATGGTTTTTGCAATGAAATTTTGGCAAATATTAAAGGAAACTGGAGGAAGCAATTGTTAAGTCTTAAAATTATACTCCAGTAGGCTGGGTGCAGTGGCTCACACCTGTAATCCCAGCACTTTGGGAGGCTGAGGCAGGCGGATCACGAGGTCAGGAGATCGAGACCATCCTGGCTAACACGGTGAAACCCTGTCTCTACTAAAAATACAAAAAATTAGCCGGCCTGGTGGCAGGTGCCTGTAGTCCCAGCTACTGGGGAAGCTGAAGCAGGAGAATGGTGTGAACCTGGGAGGCGGAGCTTGCTGTGAGCCAAGATCACGCCACTGCACTCCAGACTGGACAACAGAGTGAGATTCCATCTCAAAAAACACAAAACAAAACAAAACTCCAGTATCATTTATGAGGAATGAAGGGTTAGTAGCATATGCTTTGGAATTGGATTACCATGATAGAGCTAAGACTGCATGAGAGTGTGCATTAGGCCTGGAAAACTCAACCTACAGGTACTTTAATCAGCAGGCAGAAGGGGAGAAAAATTAGGGAAGTTCTTTTTTTATCATGAAAAATAAGAACCTCCCAGAACCTCCTAGAAGACTTTCATTTAGGTCTCATGGGTCAGAACTGTGTCATGTGGCCACCCTTGTGCATAACGGGGCCTGGAAAATCAAGTGTCTCTTCTGGGGCTGGATGCCCTGCTATTCTGGATATAATCAGATTTCTGTTAACAAGCAGGAAGGGTGTGGGGACTAGATATGGGCTAAGAACTACCTTATGGGTTCTGCCACCGCAGGTATTAAAGAGGTATCCCCTATTCCTTCTCATGCAAATGATTCTGCGTCTCTTTGATTACAGTAGAAACCAAAGGTCAAGACACAGGAGGCCTAAGTTACTAACATGGAGTCAAAAAGTTTTTAAGAAGTTGGATGGAGAACCAGACAGTTAGTCTTTTTGGTGCATTCAGTAACAGAAGCAAAGTTAAATACATTTACAAGCACATCACCAAAACCATAGGGAATGGCAAATCCAGAAAGCATTGCTAGTAAGTAAAGATTGTTAAGTGAATGTGTTTGTCCAGTTAACTGATAATATCACCTTTAAGGTGGGTGAATTATTGATACTGTGTTTTTTGGTGTGCCATCTTTATCATTTTATTTGAGCATAATTATGAAGATTTTCATGAAGCTCTCCTTGGCCTTAGATTTCTAACTCAGCTTTTGCTATAAGGGAAGGTATTTTACCACCATAGTTGAATAGGAATTATTGTAATTTACTTATTATCTTGAATAACATTTAATGAGAAGATACAATTTTGAAAGCTAATGCTATATTTTAGTCACTTAATAGAATTCGTTGTCTTACCTACCTATTTTAGTCTTGGGCAACTAATAAATATAATGTCAAAGGGGAAAGTCATATTCAGTACTTATAGCAAAAATATATGCTTGTAAATATGCATGTTTAAATCCTCTTTGGCACAATTGGTTGGTCTCAAAATAGATTTGCCCATCTTTGAATGCTCAGCTATTACTTTCAATGACTTAAAAATGTAGACAAGGATGGGGGTTTTATGGTATATAATATGCAGCTGGAGTGCAACAAAAGAAGGTACATATACTGGGGTTTTTTTTTTGTTTTTTTTTAACTTAAAAGGTGTTTTAGGGGATTTATACTTTAATGATGGGCTAAGACCCTGGTGGAGGACTCCCTGTATAAAACAACTATAAAACTTGTATATAATATAAAAAGCAACTACTCAAAGGCACTGGAGAATAAGCAGACTGCAGTGTAATTGCTTTTTTGTATTATGTCCAGATTCTATAGAATATGTTATAGTGCATGATTGGAGGAGGAGGGAGGTTCTATAGAGCACATTACCGTGAGTGATTGGAGGAGGAGGGAGGTTCTGTAGAGCCCGTTACAGTGCGTGATTGGAGAAGGAGGGAGGTTCTGTAGAGCACGTTACAGTGCGTGATTGGAGGAGGAGGGAGGTTCTGTAGAGCGCGTTACAGTGCGTGATTGGAGGAGGAGGGAGGTTCTGTAGAGCCGTTACAGTGCATGATTGGAGAAGGAGGGAGGTTCTGTAGAGCACGTTACAGTGAGTGATTGGAGGAGGAGGGAGGTTCTGTAGAGCACGTTACAGTGAGTGATTGGAGGAGGAGGGAGGTTCTGTAGAGCCGTTACAGTGCGTGATTGGAGAAGGAGGGAGGTTCTGTAGAGCACATTACGTGAGTGATGGAGGAGGAGGGAGGTTCTGTAGAGCCGTTACAGTGCGTGATTGGAGAAGGAGGGAGGTTCTGTAGAGCCCGTTACAGTGAGTGAGTGGAGGAGGAGGGAGGTTCTGTAGAGCGCGTTACAGTGTATGATTGGAGGAGGAGTGAATTTCTTTTTTTTTTTTTTTTAGATGGTGTTTTGCTCTTTTTTGCCCAGGCTGGATTGCAGTGGTGCCATCTCGGCTCACTGAAAGCTCTGCCTCCTGAGTTCAAGCGATTCTCCTGCCTCAGCCTCCCCAGTAGCTGGGATTACAGGTGTGCGCCACCACGCCTGGCTAATTTTGTGTTTTTAGTAGAGATGGGGTTTCACCATGTTGGCCAGGCTGGTCCTGAACTCCTGACCTCAGGTGTTCCACCCACCCCGGTCTCCCAAAGTGCTGGGATTACAGGCGTGAGCCACCGTACCTGGGTGGAGGAGTGAATTTCTGTAGGGTATATTATAGTGCATTCCCCGTGAAGGAAGTTTCTGTGTCTTTTATCCTGGAGCTAAGTTTCATTTACATGGTGCACTCAGTGGCGGCAGGGGTTGCCTATGGGAAAAACACATTTTCCGGGAACCAGAAATCTAAGATGGGATAACTGGCTGATAAGATAATGAGGAAAAGGGATGAGCCAGAGGAGGGATCAAAAAATCTTGTCTGTGTACGTATCCAATTAAATTCTGAACAATGCGTGTCTGGAACAGACCCAAAGAAGCTTAGCTAAAGACAAAAGATAGAAATTGAGAGGAGAGCTGCTGCCCCAGAAACAGAATTTGCAATTCAATACAAGCAAGAAAACAGTGTACAAATTAACATTCCAGACGCAGGGCAAAGTTACCTGCTATCTGTAGAACCAGGAACATAGTGTAAGGGAGAAAAATTGGTTTTCCTCTTGCCCCTCGGAGTTTTTAGCTGGGACAGACCCCTGTAACAAAAGACAAATTAACAAGAGAAAAACAAATAAGTGTTTTAATGTGTGTATTTCATATACACGTGGGACGTACCCAGGGAATGAGTGTATCTCACAGAGATGGCTTAGAAACCCAGCTTATATCTCATCTTCAGCAAAGAGCAATGCGTTTTTAGAGCAGTGACAAGACAAAGGACAGGGACTTTTTGAGTGTCTGGGGTGCAAATCATAGAATGGCAAACAAATGGGGTTTGTGATGTAGATTTCTCTGGTGCCTTCTCCAGGCTGATGCCTTCCAAAGATTTCTTCCCTGGTTGGGAGGGAAGGAGGGACACCGTTTTTAAGTCCTGCTTTTAGGTAGGTGGGGGAGGGGAGAGAGCTATTCTGGCATCTACTTCTCAGTTCAAATTCATCCTTATGTCAAACATGCATGATTTTGAGGAGGCATATTCTGCTTTTCTACATAAAAGACACACTTTCAAAAGAAAAGAACATTAACTGGGTCCAATCCTGAAAAGAACCAGATAGTGAAACTAGTATGCAAGGATTTTAAACTGACTGCTGTAACTCTCCTCCATGAAATAAAGCAAAATATGCTTTCAGTTCATGAAAAATGAGGAAATCTCAGTAGGGAAGTAAAAACCATTAAAAAAAGAGTCTCATGGATATTTTAGAATTGATAAACACAATATATATGGCATTTAAAAGTTACTGCATGGCCTTAGCAGGGGAATGGAGAAGACTGTCAGTGTCCTGTGAGTTCTGCTTGCCCGCTGCCCACACAGAGCTGCCTTATCAAGATGGGAATCATAATTTGTATTCATACAAAGCCAGCTGAACTGGAGACCAGAGTTTTTTACTCAAATCAGTGTCCCTGAAAACTTGGAATGAGGTTTTTAAAGGATAATTTGGTGGGAGGGGACAAGGGAGTTGGGAGTGCTGATTGGTCAGATCCCAGATGAAATCTTAGGGGTCACAGTGGGTTCTTCTTGCTGTCTTCTGTTCCTGGGTGGGATCACAGAACGGTTGAGCCCGATTACCAGTCTGGATGGCACCAGCTGGTGCATCAGAAGGCAGGGTCTGAAAATATATCTCAAGCACCATTCTTAGGTTTTATAGTAGTGGTGTTTGTTATCCTGAGGAGCAATTGGGGAGGTTTGGAATCTTGTGGCCTCTGGTTGCATGACTCCTACACCATAATTTCTAATCTGGTGGCTAATTTGTTAGTTTTACAAAGGCATTCTGGTCCCCAGGCAAGAAGGGAATTTGTTTTGGGAAAGGGCTGTTATCTTTGTTTCAAAGTTAAACTATAAATTAAATTCCTCTTAGCCAGCATGGTGGCTCACGCCTGTAATCCCAGCACTTTGGGAGGCCAAGGTGGGTGGATCACTTGAGGTCAGGAGTTCCAGATCAGCCTGGCCAACATGGCAAAACCCCATCTCTACTAAAAATACAAAAAATTAGTGGGACCTGGTGGTGATACAGCTCTGATGACTGGAGGAACACCAGGGTCCTTTGTCTCACGCTGATTTACATAAAATGACACAGACACATATCGAGTGGTTTTAAGGAGCGAAGAGTTTAATAGGCAAGAAGGAAGGAAGAAGCTCCTCCTTACAGAGACAGAGGGAGGGGGGCTGCAAGCAGAGAGAGGAAACCCCATGTGTGGTGGGTGGGGAGGAATGGTCAGTTATATTGGGAGGCTGGAGGAGGCAGTGTCTGATTTACATTGGGCCCAGGGGATTGGTTTGACCAGGTATGTCATTCAGGTAGCCCTCAAAATAATTGGCCCTCCCACCCTAGCCTTTTAATATGCAAATGTGGGCCACTATGATGTCCTGCACAGGTGGAGATATCTGGGGGTGGCCATGTTGAGGAGATCTAGTTTTTAATCCACAGTAGCATATTAGTACTTGCTAGCCTAGCCCTTCAAGCCGTTTTTCTGCTAGAAAATAAACATTTCTGGAGCTGCTTTTATTACAAGAAAAAAACACCTTACCAAGGACCCCTTATCCTCTCTGTCGCCTAAAATAATTTCTTAATAATTCCTATAATAGTGGCATGCACCTATAATCCCAGCTACTGGGGAGGCTGAGGCAGGAGAATCGCTTGAACCTGGGAGGCAGAGTTTGCAGTAAGCCCAGATAGTGCCACTGCACTCCATCCTGGGCAAGAGAGTGAGACTCTGTCTCTCTGTCTATATATATATATAATAAAATAAATTCCTCTCAAAGTTAATTCAGCCAACACCCAGGAATGAACAAGGACAGCTTGGAGGTTAGAAGCAAGATAGAGTCTCTTAGGTCAGATCTCTTTCACTGTCATGATTTTTTCACTGTTACAATTTTTGCAGGAGTGGTTTCAAGATAGAGGAAAGAGAATTAGTAATTAGTGAACTTGAAAATAGGTCACTAATTATCTAGCATGCAAAACAGACAAAAAGAATGAAGGGAAAAAGAAAGGCAGGGATTCGGGGACCTGTTAAATTACATCAAACCATCCAGCTGTTGGTAATTGGAATCATAGAGGGGAAGCAGAGGAAGAGTGGGACAGAAAAAGTATTTGAAGAAATAATGGTTGAGAATTTTGCACATTCAATGAAAGATAGAAATTTACAGATGCAGGGTCGGGTGCAGTGGCTCACACCTGTAATCCCAGCACTTTGGGAGGCCGAGGCGGGTGGATCACGAGGTCAGGAGATCGAGACCATCCTGGCTAACACGGTGAAACCCTGTCTCTACTAATCATACAAAAATTAGCTGGGTGTGGTGGCGGGCGCCTGTAGTCCCAGCTACTTGGGAGGCTGAGGCAGGAGAATGGCGTGAACCTGGGAGGCAGAGCTTGCAGTGAGTCAAGATCACGCCACTGCACTCCAGCCTGGACGACAGAGCAAGATTCCATCTCTAAAAAAATAATTAATTAAAAAAAAAGAAATTTATAGATGCAGAATGCCCCTCAAAACACCAAGAGGAATAAACACAAAGAAGCCCAAATCAAGACAAAGGTAAAGAGCACACCTTGATAGGAGCAGAGGAAAACAACACATTATATACAGGGAATTTTACCGACGGCTGATTTTTCATTAGAAATCATGGAGACAGAGGAGAATGAAATAACATGAAAGTCCTGAAAGAAACTGGTATCCAGAATTCTTTTTTCAGTGAAAATGGCCTTCAAGAATGAAGGCAAATTAAGACATTTTAAGATTAAAACACTACCACCATCACCACCGCCATGTAAAATAATTTGTTACAGCAGACTGGGCATGATGGCTTATGCTTGTAATCCCAGCACTTTGTGGGGCAGAGTTGGGAGGATTGCTTGAGCCCAGGAGTCTGAGACCAGCCTGGGCAACATAGTAAAACCGTGTCTCTACACAAAATACAAAAATTAGCCAGCTGTGGTGGTGCACACCTGTAGTCCCAGTTACTTGGGAGGCTAAGGCAGGAGAATTGCTTGACCCTGTGAGGCAGAGGTTGCAGTGAGCCAAGATCATGCCATTGCACTCCAGCCTCGGTGACAGGAGTGAAACCCCATCTGAAAAAAAAAAGCAACAGAGCTGATACCTGATGGAAACTGTCGTGGGTGAGTGGTGACTTTCTGGGCTGGTGATGTGGGGGTGTAAGAATTTACCAAGACAGTTGTTGAGTACAGAAAGGCAGATTTATTAGAGAAGGAAGGAAAAGATGTTGCAAGGAGGTGACAGGCAGGCCAGCGGAAGAGAAGCTGACTGTATGGAAACAAAAGTTTGCTGGAGATTGGTTTTATAGAATGGTGGTGTGGGGTGTGCTGGAGAGCTTTGTGCAGTACCAGTAATGCCAAGGCTGCGGTGAGCTAACTTGTAGGTGTCTGGTCGTAAGTTGGGCACAGGAGGGCTACATGTTCTGGACCCTGAAGAAAGACAGACTTTAGCTTATCTGGTTTTTTTTGCTTCCCACTGCTCCCACCAGCATGACTTCTTTTCTCCAATTAGGACTCCACATTTCCCCCATGACAGAGCAACAGTGACAGATCTTTGGCATGTGGGTGAAGGTATCATCTTCCAGCTGCTTCCTGCTGACTAGGTCATAGAGCTGGCCCTACCTAGGATTGTTAGTTGGTCGACAGGTTACATGGGTTATTGTTTTGGATTGTGAAATGTAGGATATTGGACCTTGCTGGAGAAAGGGACTTGTTAGAGATGGAGATTATGTTAGGGTGAAACTGGTGTTCAGCTGAATCTCAGGGAAATTCGTAAAGGTAGCAGGCATTATTGGGGAGAGATTGTTATGCAATTTGCAGCATCATTTGAAGGTGAAACTGATGAACTCTAGAAGATAAAAGTTTGGGTTTTTTTTAAAGCCAGTTACCAAAAAGGCAAAGAAAAACCTTTTGCAGTGTGACTTTTTTTAGAGTGGTGTCCATTTAGTTAACCTGGAAGTTAAACTTGATGGAAAAGTGTTTGAATTTAGACACAGGAAGAGTGTGTTTAGGGTTAGGAGGTTATGAGTATAGCAGGGGAACACATGATTCATAGGAACAGTGTGAGACGTTTTTGATTACATTGAGAATTTAGATAAATATCAAGAAAATCCAGGAGTACAGATTTAAGTTATGTTAGAGGAAAACATTGGTTAATGTTTTCCTTCAAGAAGAAACGTTTTAGCACTAGGCCACAATAACAGAACTGAAGGAAAAAGTTACAGGAGCTGACAAAGACTGCAGAAGAGAGTTACTATCCTAGGCCTCCTCCAGGGGAGAAAAAGCTGAACGCAGTGGGACACAGCAAACTGGGACACAGCAAACATTGAACTTCCAATATATGCTTCTGAGTTTGTTTTTTTTTTAAGAAACTTTTATAAAATTCTGAGTAAAACTTTTTGCAGTTTTATTAAGAGCAGATTAATACCTTAAGAAAACCTTGTTTTAACAGAGGATTAATGTTAGAAAGACTATCCTAAATAATTTTTTAAAATTATAACCAACTTAATTACATACAAAATTCCTTTTATAAATTCTCCTTCATGAACCTTTTCATGACTTACACAGACCATTTACGACATACTTGGACTTTGACTTGTTCTAAATATCCTTTTTTAAAAACAACCTTACTTTAAGATAATTATTTACCATACAAGATTTTTTTTTCTATAAAATTTCTTTTTATACCCTTCCTTACAGAAAATACCTCTTTTCCTTTTCTTCTTTAACTTTAAATGAGTTTTCAATGTTTGCATATTAGTTGCACCATAAATAATGAGTCTTATCTTAGCACCAGCAACTTAGTAACAACAGATTTAAAGCAGTTAGGAAAAAAAGAGAGGAAGAGAGCTTTAGAAGACTCTACATAATTCTGTATTGCAGGTTAACCATTTGAGCTCTGAATTTCTCTTGTAGCTTGTCCATCAGTTTAAAATGTGCACAAAAACGGGCCATAATATGTAACCAGCTGGAGTTTTAAAGAAAATGACAAAATCAGGGGTTAGGATGTTAGAGACTTTTTCCCTTTTAAGGCTTGACCCCTGGATTGAACAGAAAAAGAAGAAAAGAGAAGAAAGGAATGAGCCAGGCACTGTGGCTCACATCTGTAATCCCAGCCCTTTGGGAGGTGGAGGCAGGTGGATCACTTGAGGCCATGAGTTTGAGACCAGGCTGGCCAACATGGTAAAACCCTGTCTCTATTAAAAATACACAAATTAGCCAGGTGTGGTGGTGCATGCCTGTAATCCCAGCTACTTGGGAGGCTGAGGCACGAGAATGGTTTGAACCCAGGAGGCAGAGGCTGCAGTGAGGCAGAGGCTGCAGTGAGCCAAGATGGTGCCACTACATTCCAGCCTGGGCAACAGAGAGACTCTGTTAAAGAAAGGAATGGAGAGGAAAGAGTTAAGCTTTACAGGAGGACTTGTGAGCCATCCAGCCATTGCAAGGTGCGGGGCCAGCCCCTTTATTGCTTTCCTTTATCCTTTATCTCCATCAGTCAGGGAGAGCCTTGACACCTCAGACCTACATGGTATAGGATGAATTTTTCCCATCTCTTCAAGTCACCACTTAAGGTGAGCTGTTTTCAACTGGAGCAGAGAGCCCCTTCAGCTCAAGGCTTTCAGGGGTTGGGATTCTGTCCTGGGAGCCCTTTGGTCCTCAGGCCTCGTTTCCAGTGGCTGAGCTTGTGGCAGAGGGCACAAGTCGGGTGGAGCTTTTCCCGTTTATCTCATTGAGGGCCGTTTGACTTTGAGTGGCCTGGCCCTCTCCACTGGTAGCAGTCATTTGGAGGAGTATCCTTAGGGAAACCTGGAGGGGGCCGGGAGCTTTAGAACAGCCAACAGTTGAGCCTGCCTCTGCCTCTTGTTTCTGTGTTTTTCTTTTTCTTTTTCTTTTCTTTGCCCTGTCCTCCTTATTCTGCTTTGGTTATAAAAGACTAAGGAAGCGAATTTGATGTTTTTCTGCATAGGAGCCATGCTGTGTTACACAAGAAAGTTAGACATTTGTTTTTCAGGATCTTGGGGTTGAATTCATTCCAGTTTTAAAAAAATACAGCCTAGAGGTGAGTCTGCAGGAATAGATGGGGTCTGTCCCATGGTGGGACTGGAAAAGGTGTCACTCGGGGCTGACTGAACTGCAGTTTCTCTTAGGTCATCCTGCCAATGAAGAGGGTTCCGCTCATGTCCACTGAGGGACTCTTAAGACTATCAGAATAAATTAACAAAGACCTAACTATGTGTTACACAAGAGATGGACTTTAAATATAAAGAAAAAGGTTGAAAGTGAATGGATGGCCAAGTAAGCAAGCAGTGGGCATCTGAAAACTTAGTGACTATGTGTGAATTGTCCCATAAAATAGCTCTTAGGGCAAGCAGGTAAAGAGGGTATTTGGTTTTGATACTTATGTTAATTAATTTTGTCCTGAATGTAGCAAAAGGTTTTTGAATCAGGAATTTATTCCTATTTACCTGACAACAAATAACCAGTGGGCAGTTCCCGGGTCCCAGTTCTCATCTGTGGTACAGTGCAGTGCAGGTAGGGTATGATGGCCTTCGTCGGCAAAGCCGGTATTGTAGATAAGGAAAGAAGGAAAGTAAATTGTCTGTGCTTTTTATAAAAGGGGAAAAGGCAGTTGTCTCCCCTTCCATTTCTGAGAGAGTCTCATTAGCATCATCTTTCTTTAATCTTTTCAGAATGTACATAAATGTCTGTATGGAAAAAATGAGCCCATTGTCTTCAGTTTTACAAGTCAGAAATGTCTCCTGGTTCTGGGGCCTCATGCACTTTGAAATGTGAACATGCACATCCAGGGTTGAGGAAACTTCTCTGGAGTTCACACTCTGCAAACCTTAGTTCCTAAGGTTTACTTTTAGTCCAGAATCCCAAATTTCAGTAGGATTTGCCCTCAAAGCCCTAATTGTGCAGAAACCTAAAAGTATTTTCTTTACAATCTCACAGAAGGACATTTCATTATGAAACTGAGTCGGTTTGTCAGGAAGACCTACTAGCCATTAATTTGCCTAAGCTTAATAACAGAACTTCAAAATATATGAAAGCAAAAAGAGAGAGTTAAAGGGAGAAATAGTTCCATAATCATAATGGGAGGTTTCTGACCAATTAATAGAGCAAGTAGTTTTTTAAAAATCAGCAAAGGTGGGCCAGGTGCAGTGGCTCATGCGTATAATCCCAGCAATTCGAGAGGCCGAGGCAGGTGGATCACTTGAAGTCAGGTGTTCAAGACCAGCCTGGCCAACATGGTGAAACCCCATCTCTACTAAAAATACAAAAATTAGTCGGGTGTGGTGGCGGGTGCTTGTAATCCCAGTTACTCAGGAGGCTGAGGCAGGAGAATCGCTTGAAGCCGGGAAGCAGAGGTTGCAGTGAGCCAAGATCGTGCCATTGCACTCCAGCCTGGGTGATGAGCGAAACTCTGTCTCACCCCATCTCTACTAAAAATACAAAAATTAGCCGGGCGTGGTGGCAAGCACCTGTAGTCCCAGCTACCCGGGAGGCTGAGGCAGAAGAATCTCTTGAACCCAGGAGGTGGAGGTTGCAGTGAGCTGAGATCATACCACTGCACTCCAGCCTGAGCGACAGAGCAAAACTGTCTCAAAAAAAAAAATCAGCAAAGGTAGGAAAGATCTTAACAACACTGTCAGCTACATTATTTAAGAATATTGCATATTTCTCTTGGGAGAGACTGCCAACAATGAATAAGAATACCTGTTTTGTTTGCTCTTAGTCTTGGGACTTAATTCTTTTTATATATATATTTTTTAATCTGGTAAGAAATCCATAGTACTCGTTTTTATTTGTATTTCGTTAGTCACTGAGTGATTGAACATTTTTTTGTGTATGCTTATCATTTGTTTTTTCTTTTGTTAATAATTTGGGGTCTAGTTATGTATTATGTTTATTGTTGATTTATATCTTATATTCCATGTATTTCCCCTTTGTCATTAACTTTTAAACCATCTTTCTGATGTTCTTTATCTTACAGAAGTTGAAATGTTTGTATAGTGAAATCCATCCATTTTTTCTTTTTTTTTTTAATTCTTTGATTTCTGCAAGTTGTTTTTTGTGATTCTACTTATGAGTTATAGTCTAAATAGGGTATTATCTCATTAAAAAAAGTAACCTTATAAAAACCAAGACAGACTCCAACCAATGATGCACTGAGATGGTCCAAGGAAAGTAACTTCTGTCTGTTATGTTTGTACAACTTAGACTTTAAAGTATTTATTGCAACATTGTCCCATTCTTGTGCAGTTAGTTGTCTCTTCTTTTGGATCTCAGATCATTCATAATTTCGTAAGACGGATCCAGACCAAAATTAAAGATCTTCTGCAGCAAATGGAAGAAGGGCTGAAGACAGCTGATCCCCATGACTGCTCTGCTTATACTGGCTGGACAGGTGAGACTGTGGGGTCTAAATCACTGATACGTTTTATTCTTAGATTATGAGATGTAAGACTTGACTGAAATTTTCTTCTCTTTTAAAATGGTAAAGATTTGGCCAGGCGCCATGGCTGATGCCTGTAATCCCAGCACATTTGAAGGCCGAGGCAGGTGGATCACCTGAGCTTAGGAGTTCGAGACCAGCTTGGCCAACATGGTGAAACCCCGTTTCTACGAAAAATACAAAAATTAGCCAGGTGTAGTGTCGGGCACCTGTAATCCCAGCTACTTGGGAGGCTGAGGCAGGAAAATTGCTTGAACCTGGGAAGCGGAGGTTGCAGTGAGCCGAGATTGTGCCACTGCACTCCAGCCTGAGCCACAGAGTGAGACTCCATCTCAAAAAAATAAAATGGTAAAGATTTTATATCTTTTTTTTTTTTTGAGACAGAGTCTCACTCTGTTGCCTGGGCTAGAGTACAGTGGTGCAGTCACAGCTCTCTGCAGCCTTGACCTCTTGGGCTCAAACCATCCTCCTGCCTCAGCCTCCTGTGTAGCTGGGACCACAGGCACATGCCACGACACCTGGCTAATTTTTTGATTTTTTGTAAAGACGGAGTCTCACTATATTGCCGAGGTTGGTCTCAAATTCCTGGGCTCAAGCGATCCTCCTGCCTCAGCCTCCCAAAGTGCTGGGGTTACAGGCGTGAGCCACCATGCCTGGCTGATTTTATACCTTTTAATTGAGGTCTTGCTCTGTGTCTTCAATGATGAGATGATTTGGAATTTTATTTCTGAAGAAATGCTTTCTTCCTGAAGTTTGAACTTTAATATCCAGTGTGTCTTTTTTTATAACATTATTTATTTAACCTAATATATAGCTGTCTATGAAAATGTGTAACTATTAAGAGCAAACTTTCCCTAGGGTCAGTTTTAAAGGATTCTTTGCTGCTCTGGTCATTGTGACAGGCTGTGGTGAGTGGTCTCTCTGTTCTGTGATATAAACTAACTATCCTACTGCCTGTACTCATTTGACTCATTTGTGCACATAAATGTTTTTATTTTTATTTTAATGATAACAACCAATAATACATTTCACATCAAAAAATGTAATTGAAAAATTAACTTGCCTTAACTAATCTTTGCATTCTTATTATTTTACCCGGTATTCAGAACATTCTAATAATTATTCAGGGAATATAAAGGATATAAAAGATGACCTTGTTCTCGGGGATTAGACTGAAGTCCAAATTGCTAATGACAATTTATATACAGATTTAGAGTGATTTCTTGCTGAATTCTTGTAGCTTAATTATAACAAACAGCATAGGCCAGGTGCGGTGGCTCAAACCTGTAATCCAAAGCACTTTGGGAGGCCAAAGATGGCAGATCACTTGAGCTCAGGAGTTCAAGACCAGCCTGGGCAACATGGCAAAACCTGTCTCTACTAAAAATACGAAAATTAGCTGGGCGTAGTGGCATGGGCCTATAGTCCCAGCTACTGGGAAGGCTGAAGCAGGAGAATCAATTGAGCCCAGAGGTGGAGGTTGTAGTGAGCTGAGATCACATCATTACACTCCAGTCTGGGCAACAGGAGTGAGACCCTGTCTCAAAAAGAAAAAAACAAGCAAACCAAAAACCAAAAAAAAACAGCATAGACAGAGATATACATGTTAGAGCCACCATGAACCAAACATGGGCCCTTGATAATATTGTATTTGTATTTATATTTACATTCATTTTTGTGAATATTGTATTTATATTTACATTCATTTTTGTGATGCTTATTATTTGCCTGTTATGCATGCAACATTTACATAATGACATCACATATTTCAAACTTATAAACTTATTTCAAACTTCACACTTATAAACCCAGACAGACATGGAGCCTGTTCACTTACAGGGCCAAAGATATCTTAAATGTAATAAAATTATATAATTGTGGCTAACCTGAAGTAAAATACAAAGAATAAGGATATTTTGGAAGGAAAATAACATAGCTATTAGTCGCAATGGGTTTCCCCTAAAAAGTCTTTTACTTATAGCTTTTTCGCTTGTTGAAAAAGGATTTCTAAACCCCTGATTGTTAGGTTCCAAACTGGCTATGCATTACAATTACCAAGAGAACTTTGTAAGAAACTACAGTTCTCAGCCTCCAGCCTAGAAGAGTTAAATTAGAAACTCTAGAGGTGGGTTCCAGAAATCAGTATTGCTTAAAAATCCGTAGCATTTGCTGTCTTTAGGAATCATCATGGAAGTATTTGGTTTCAGTGATTTAAAATAATAGGGTTTAGGGGTTCAGGCAGATGTGTGGAATCCACCTAGACCCATACCTCCCCTAAACTGTGTATACAATATAAGAAGAAGGCTGGGCACAGTGGCTCACACCTGTAATCCCAGCACTTTGGGAGATGGAGGTGGGAGGATGGTTTGAGGCCAGGAGTTTGAGACCAGCCTGGGCAACATAACAAGACCCCATCTCTAAAATTAGCTGGGCACAGTGGTAAACACCTGTAGTCCCAACTACTCAGGAGGCTGAGGCAGGAGGATGGCTCAAGCCCAGGAGGTCGAGGCTGCAGTGAGCCATGATTACCCTGCTGCACTCCAGCCTGAGTGACAGAGTGAGACCCTGTCTCAACAAAAGAAAAAGGAAGAAGAATGAATGAAGCACCCACAACTTATCCCTTTAGCAAAACTTTGAGACAGAAAACACACAAGTCATGTTGGGTAAAAAACAAGCAGCATCCAGAACAAATGTGGAGAGCCATGGTGTGCAGGGAGGAAGCCCAGGGTCCAGGCATGGCCGAATCACCACGACCCCACCTACCCTCCCAGAATCAGCACATAGCTATTCCAGGCAGAGTGGGCCACAGCCTTAGTGGGAACTTTTGTGGGCACATCCGAGTGCAGAGCGGGCAGGCAGTGCCAGGAGAAGCTGGGAATAAAGGCATGGAAAGTGCACAGGGAATGGGGTTGGAGAGCTGTAGAACAGGCATGGCTTGCAGAGAAGCAGGCTTAGCTTGCAAGGTGGAGTAGCATCCTTGCCGGCCCCCGCTGACAGTGTAGGGAAGGAAGGAAGCAGCAGCAATGGGCGCTCCTGATACAAGGAAGGGTCTGAGAGTCAGGAAATCTGGCCACCAGACTCCCTGTATGTAACATACACTGTTCGTCACTTAGCAAGAGGACACTGTTGGGATAAAAGTTGGGAAAGCTACATTAACCATTTTCCCCTTCCAGGGATTTGTCTTATTAATAGTTGATATAGAAAAATGCAATTTTAAGAAAAAATATAATTATTTTATCCATAATATAAAGAAGAAAAATAAAAATTTCTCAATGGAGGGAGAAAAACGCACCAGGAAAATGTCACTACAAAGTGGAGAAAAATTGACAGTACTTTCAACATTGATTTTGTAACTTAGTTAAGCAGTGAGTTCACAAAGCGGAGGTAAAGACACTCAGAGCAGAGATGGCTAGACAGTAAGAGCACGTGAAGTAAGAATTGACAGACTAAGAAAAGAAATTTAAGGAAAAGATAAAAAATCATTTCAGAAATGAAACCAAAGCGCAAGGAGCCAAAGAAAGAGCTGATCCCACAGAGAGCACGGGGGCAGAGTGTCCTTGTGTCTAGGAAGGGTGTCATAAATGTTTGCTTAATAAGTGACTAAATGAAACTATCAAGGAAAAAAAGCAAAGAGAAAGAAAAATAAAGAGAGACCTCAGTTTTCCAGTCTAGCATATAAGGAGTTTACAAGTCACCATTGCATCCTGGCAAGTAAAAAGCTGAACAAAGTGAAAACTAAACAGCTCTTCTTAGCTCCATCAGAGAAGTGAGGTCACAGGGGCAAACTGCTCCACCAAAAACTGGCGAAACAGGTGGATGCCGAGAATTACAGTCGTGCATCTCTTCACATCACGGATGAGTTCTGAGAAACACATCATTGGGCAGTTTCATTGTGCAGACATCATAGAGGTGCTCACACACACCTAGATTGTGTAGCCAACTACACCCCTGTGCTCTATGAGACAGCCTGTTGCTCCTAGGCTGCAAAGCTGTACAGCATTACTGCACTGAATACTGTAGCAATTGTAACACAATGGTGTTTCTGTATCTAAACATAGCCAGATATAGAAAAGGTACAGTAAAAATATGGTATTATGATTATGATCTTGTGGGACTGTGCCTATGCAGTTTGTTGTTGACCGAAACTTTAAATATGAAGTGTGGGGGCTCACTGTGGACAAGCCAGAGAGACTAAAAACTCAATGGGGACCCAGTCATAGGGGGCTCTCACACTTTTGTGAACTTTACCTCTAGGAGCTCTACCAGGTCTTCATGGTGAATGTCAGAGACAACTCCCCTCATGCTTCTCATAGGTTCGGGGGAAGGAACCATACTGAATTCCATCAGAGCCTTCTGTTCTTGACAAGGCCTGCCCTCTGGAGAAATTGCTTTACCGGAGCCTCTCCTGCAAGGGGTTTATCGCAGCCCCGCCTACCCGGAGCAAGGGAGATGCCTAGCTCCAGCTGGTTCTAGCTTTCAGCGTTGGGGAAGGGAGATAATCAGCTGCAGCTTCTGCTGGCCATCCTGGCCAACTGAGAGCGTGGGGATGGGAGGCACTGGTGCAGTTCACAGTCCAAAGGCACAGGCTGGCCAGAAGGTTGAGCCTGCTCACAGGCGTGTGCTCCCCAGCACCTCCCACCACATCCCTAAGGCCTGTTCATTCCAGCTCCTTTTACCTAGTGCAACGTGTCCGCCTGCCAACAAAAAATGACAAAGCATGATGACCTTTTTTTTTTTTTACTTTTCCTGTTACCATTTACTTTAAAATACTGAAGCATTAAGTATATATAACTGTAGGTTTTTAGGTTCATAGGTTAATCAGATCAGCATCCTATTTTTAGAGATTTCTGAGTCAATCAGGGAATACTCATTTGTAAGCCTTTATAGTGATTATTATGTTTGAAATTTGTAGGTATTTAACTTTTACTGTCTGTTTCCTGTATGCTTATACTTTTTGAATACAGAAAACATGCTCTCAGGGAGATGATAAGCAACTCATGCAGAATAATTTTTTTTCAGAGCTTCCAAATATTCTACTTTCATATCTGTTTGACTCAACATCTTTAAAGAAATGGATAATGATGAAAGACTCCAAAAAGTGTTAAGGATTAATTTGAAAGAGAAGTTATATACCCTGAATAGAAGAATTGAAGAAAGAAGAAGCTAGATATTTGGAGAAATTTAAAAAGTAAAATGAGGCCAGGTGCAGTGGTTCACACCTGTTAATCCCAGCACTTTGGGAGGCTGAAGTGGGCGGATCACAAAGTCAGGAGTTCGAGACCAGCCTGACCAACATGGTGAAAACCCGTCTCTACTGAAAATACGAAAAGTAGCTGGGCATGGTGGCACGTGCCTGTAATCCCAGCTACTCAGGAGGCTGAGGCAGGAGAATCACTTGAACCCGGGAGGCAGAGGTTGCAGTGAGCCAAGATCACGCTACTGCCCTCCAGCCTGGGCAACAGAGCGAGACTCTGTCTCAAAAAAAAAAAAAGTAAAATGAAAAATAGTAAAAGTCAGAGTAGGATATTAGACAAAGACTAGAATATTGAAGAACCTCAACTTAAACATGAAAGAAATGTTTCGTTTGCCCTTTTCACCAGCATGTCATTTCTGTCAATCCTTGTTCCTATAAAAGACTTTAGTAAATAAATATTTATACTTTTTTTTTTTTTTTTTTTTTACTTAGCTGTCATATTGTCTTCTCGAACCCAGATGTAAGGACATGCTTCTTTAAGAAGCCATATAGGCCCTTCTCTGGAGATTCTCAGATTCATTTGAAGACATGAGTCTGTTCTTTATCCAGAATAGAAAGGTTGGTGGGTGGTGAACCACACACGCCCATTGTACTGGTCGCCTTACTCTGTACTGTGTGGCTGCTCCAGAAATGGTGAGTTCACTCACCAGTTGGTTGGTCAGTTGTAGGGTTGTTCACTAAAGAACATTGAAAAATTGGGAAAAATAGAAAAAAAATAGGAAGAAGAGAGTATAAAGTTCAGAAAAGCAATCATTTGGGATAACATAGGAGAAATGATTTTACAAGAAGTAAAAAGAAGAAGATCCAAGTTAGGATCTACAAGGGAGAATGAATACAACCTTGGAATGAATGAAAAGTAACTGAGGATGAGTAGGAAGTGATGTATCTTCTGTTGTCTGTGAATAAGAGGTATTAAATCACTGTGCCAGGACAAGCACCAAGATAACATGTACAAACTTGGTTTCTGTTCTTTCCTCCCTGATTTCTCTGTCTTGGTTTTATTTTGTTTATTCATTTTTAAGAAATGTATGAAATGTATTGTTTTGGTGTTACCCCTTTGGAAACATAGATTTATGTAGAAGAAGGTATTTTGTGTAATTACAAATAATGGCCTGAAGATAAAAGGAAAAGATAATAATGCTTTTCTTTTGGGGTGGGAAATTATTCCAGGCATAGCCCTTTTGTACCTGCAGTTGTACCGAGTCACATGTGACCAAACCTACCTGCTCCGATCCCTGGATTATGTAAAAAGAACACTTCGGAATCTGAATGGCCGCAGGGTCACCTTCCTCTGTGGGGATGCTGGGCCCCTGGCTGTTGGAGCTGTGATTTATCACAAACTCAGAAGTGACTGTGAGTCCCAGGAATGCGTCACAAAGTGAGTTTTAGAACTGGAAACATTTTCTCCCAATTCCCAGTGGAAGCTCTTGCTGTAGAAAGATATTCAGAAAGGAAACTTTTTCCATTCATCCATTGTTGTAAACAGATCGCTCCAAAATGTTAATCTTGAGCGTAGTGGTGGGATCATATGCCCTCTTTTTATCCAAGCATGTGTGTGCCTTAATTTTGGGAAGAATAAATATATTTCTTTATTTTAACCATCTTTCCTAAGCAATTTTTTTGTTTTCTTCAATGCATGAAAATTAGCTTACCTGCTTTAGATTCACCATAATAACTAAACTGATGTTAGGTTCAACCCTTAAGTAACTGATTAGATATGCTAATGATGGAACAATTAGGGAATGTAAACTTTTACTGCACCTATTGGTTTACATTCCTTCTTGAAGAAGCAGAAATCACAGTTCATTCCTAGGGTCTGGTAGAGTATCTGGCATGTGCTAGTCAGTTAATGTTTGAAAGATAAGATGACGCTGGGTATGGTGGCATGTGCTAGTAGTTCTATTAACTTGGGAGGCTGAGGCAGGAGGATCACTTGAGCTCAAGAGTTCAAGGCTGCGGTGAGCCATCATCCTGCCACTGCACACCAGCCAGGGCAACAGAGCAAGACCCTGTCTCTAAAGAAAAAGAAAGAAAAAAGAAAGACAGAATGACAGTCTAATTCCCAAGCATTGGTGACATTGCAGTCCTTTTTTTTTTTTCCGAGATGGAATTTCGCTCTTGTTGCCCAGGCTGGAGTGCAATGGCGCGATCTCAGCTCACTGCAACATCCGCTTCCTGGGTTCAAGGGATTCTCCTGCCTCAGCCCCCAAAGTAGCTGGGATTACAGGCACGTGCCACCACACCCAGCTAATTTTGCATTTTTAGTAGAGATGGGGTTTCACCGTGTTGGTCAGGCTGGTCTTGAACTCCTGACCGCAGGTGATCCACCTACCTCGGCCTCCCAAAGTGCTGGGATTACAGGCGTGAGCCACCATGCCCGGCCTGCAGTACCATTTTTATTTAAATTTTAAATCACTTCCGTTTACTTCTGGATTTCAAAATAAAATTTTATGGTTTAAAATAGATGTAAAGGTAGAAATTAACACAAAGATGTTTTGTTTTTAATTTTGACATTCAAAAGGGGACTAGTAAACTGGAGACATTTTTGTTGTGTTCTGGATTTGGAAGTATTTTTAAAAATCATAGTTTTAAATTTTAAATAAATAACAGGTAATTCCTAAAGCAACAAGGTTAGTGTTTCAGGAAGAAGTACTTTAGACTTCCACTGGGAAAAAATTAATTTTTCTTATTGGTTAGACTTTTGCAGCTCCAGAGATCGGTTGTCTGCCAAGATTCAGACCTTCCTGATGAGCTGCTTTATGGACGGGCAGGTTATCTGTATGCCTTACTGTACCTGAACACAGAGATAGGTCCAGGCACCGTGTGTGAGTCAGCTATTAAAGAGGTACTGTGGGGTATGGGTAACTATGGGCGTCTCTACCATTCAAACCTATTTGCTAGCGTTGAGTTGTATTAATAGCTGGACTTTGCTTCTGGGTAGCATTACTTTTTTAAAGCAACTCATCAAAAGTAAGAAATAGTCCCTGTTTTTTTCTAGGAACATTAACAAAAAAACTGCATTCTCTTTCATCTTTTATTAATTTATCTGCTTTTACTGGAGCTAAACAACAGCAGCTTCAGAAAGTTAGAATGTTTATTTATCTTTCATGAGATGTCTCAGCTGGTAAGCATTTCAGGCTGGTATGAGTGGGGACCAGCTTCTTCTGTCTCATTCTGTCTTATCCTAGGGGCATACCCTTATTTGCAGGACCAAAGCTGGTTTAGCCCCTCAGCCTATGAAGGGAAAAGAGCAGGTGGAGGCAACACAGCTTCCTTGTTAGGGACTCAGTCTCCAAGTTGCCCACTTTACTTCTGCTCCCATCCCAGTGCCAGAACATCATCAAGTGTCTGTGTTCAGCGGTCTCTAACTAGGGAGCCAGATGCCCAGCTAAAACTTGGAATACTTTCCCAAAAAGAATGAAAGGAGATAGACGTGAGGAAACAGTCATCCCAGACATGATATTCTTTTGATCTAACTGAAATCCTTCATGCCACAGCAGACCTCATATCATTAGCCTTTTATAAATAAAGCCAGTTCCTCCAGCCTTTCCTGATAGGTGTATGTGCTGCTCTTTTGGGGAAAAATACTGCAGCTACGAAGCAACTAAGAAATCCAAAACAGTCTTA
Source organism: Nomascus leucogenys (assembly GCF_006542625.1). Classification (NCBI taxonomy): domain Eukaryota; kingdom Metazoa; phylum Chordata; class Mammalia; order Primates; family Hylobatidae; genus Nomascus; species Nomascus leucogenys. The sequence goes on along the minus strand of NC_044397.1, from coordinate 50,297,407 downwards.
TAAGAAGTTTTTCTAGATTTTTGGTTGACTTTTTATACAAAGAATTTTTTATTTCTTAGACTATATCTTTTCCTACTCTGACATTGGCTCCTGATTTCTTTTTGCCTGCATTCATTAATTTATAAAATAAATATAACTATATTAGCTGCTAACTGCTTAAAGACTTTTAGATTAAGGTTTCTGCCTCTATATATGTCATATATATATATGACATACTGTTAATTAGACTACAACAGGGTACATATACTGTCTTGTTATCTCTGTAGGTAGTCAATGCTATTATTGAATCGGGTAAGACTTTGTCAAGGGAAGAAAGAAAAACGGAGCGCTGCCCGCTGCTGTACCAGTGGCACCGGAAGCAGTACGTTGGAGCAGCCCATGGCATGGCTGGAATTTACTATATGTTAATGCAGGTAGGTAAGAATACTCTTACACACTACAGTATATTTGAGCAAACATGAAATGGGAAATGAATCCTGCATATAAACAAAGCAGGCTGGATTGAAATACCCTACTTTGAATTGCAGATGCGTAACTCTGCCACATAAACCACAGGCAGTGGATTTCTAAGAGTCCAGTGAGTTCCTGAGCGCATTTGGTATGGAGTCTTATAGCAGATTAGTTATCTCTTCCCCACACTTTTCTGTTTTTTTTTGTTTTTATTATACTTTAGGTTTTACGGTACATGTGCACAATGTGCAGGTTTGTTACATATGTATCCATGTGCCATGTTGATTTCCTGCACCCATTAACTCGTCATTTAGCATTAGGTATATCTCCTAATGCTGTCCCTACCGCCTCCCCCAACTCCACAACAGTCCCCGGAGTGTGATGTTCCCCTTCCTGTGTCCATGAGTTCTCATTGTTCAATTCCCACCTATGAGTGAGAACCTGCGGTGTTTGGTTTTTTTGTCCTTGTGATAGTTTACTGAGAATGATGTTTTCCAGTTTCATCCATGTCCCTACAAAGGACATGAACTCATAATTTTTTATGGCTGCATAGTATTCCATGGTGTATATGTGCCACATTTTCTTAATCCAGTCTATCGTTGTTGGACATTTGGGTTGGTTCCAACTCTTTGCTATTGTGAATAGTGCCGCAATAAACATACGTGTGCATGTGTCTTTATAGCAGCATGATTTATAGTCCTTTGGGTGTATATCCAGTAATGGGATGGCTGGGTCAAATGGTATTTCTAGTTCTAGATCCCTGAGGAATCGCCACACTGACTTCCACAATGGTTGAACTAGTTTACAGTCCCACCAACAGTGTAAAAGTGTTCCTATTTCTCCACATCCTCTCCAGCACCTGTTGTTTCCTGATTTTTTAATGATGGCCATTCTAACTGGTGTGAGATGGTATCTCACTGTGGTTTTGATTTGCATTTCTCTGATGGCCAGTGATGATGAGCATTTCTTCGTGTGTTTTTTGGCTGCATAAATGTCTTCTTTTGAGAAGTGTCTGTTCATGTCCTTTGCCCACTTTGTGATGGGGTTGTTTGTTTTTTTCTTGTAAATTTGTTTGAGTTCATTGTAGATTCTGGATATTAGCCCTTTGTCAGATGAGTAGGTTGCAAAAATTTTCTCCCATTCTGTAGGTTGCCTGTTCACTCTGATGGTAGTTTCTTTTGCTGTGCAGAAGCTCTTTAGTTTAATGAGATCCCATTTGTCAATTTTGGCTTTTGTTGCCATTGCTTTTGGTGTTTTAGACATGAAGTCCTTGCCCATGCCTATGTCCTGAATGGTATTGCCTAGGTTTTCTTGTAGGATTTTAATGGTTTTAGGTCTAACATTTAAGTCTTTAATCCATCTTGAATTAATTTTTGTATAAGGTGTAAGGAAGGGATCCAGTTTCAGCTTTCTACATATGGCTAGCCAGTTTTCCCAGCACCATTTATTAAATAGGGAATCCTTTCCCCATTTCTTGTTTTTGTCAGGTTTGTCAAAGATCAGATAGTTGTAGATATGCAGCATCATTTCTGAGGGCTCTGTTCTGTTCCATTGATCTATGTCTCTGTTGTGGTACCAGTACCATGTTGTTTTGGTTACTGTAGCCTTGTAGTGTAGTTTGAAGTCAGGTAGCGTGATGCCTCCAGCTTTGTTCTTTTGGCTTAAGATTGACTTGGTGATGCGGGCTCTTTTTCGGTTCCATATGAACTTTAAAGTAGTTTTTTCCAATTCTGTGAAGAAAGTCATTGGTAGCTTGATGGGGATGGCATTGAATCTATAAATTACCTTGGGCAATGTGGCCATTTTCATGATATTGATTCTTCCAACCCATGAGCATGGAATGTTCTTCCATTTGTTTGTATCCTCTTTTATTTCACTGAGCAGTGGTTTGTAGTTCTCCTTGAAGAGGTCCTTCACATCCCTTGTAAGTTGGATTCCTAGGTATTTTATTCTCTTTGAAGCAATTGTGAATGGGAGTTCACTCATGATTTGGCTCACTGTTTGTCTGTGATTGGTGTACAAGAATGCTTGTGATTTTTGTACATTGATTTTGTATCCTGAGACTTTGCTGAAGTTGCTAATCAGCTTAAGGAGATTTTGGGCTGAGACAATGGGGTTTTCTAGATATACAGTCATGTCATCTGCAAACAGGGACAGTTTGACTTCCTCTTTTCCTAATTGAATACACTTTATTTCCTTCTCCTGCCTGATTGCTCTGGCCAGAACTTCCAGCACTATGTTGAATAGAAGCGGTGAGAGAGGGCATCCCTGTCTTGTGCCAGTTTTCAGAGGGAATGCTTCCAGTTTTTGCCCATTCAGTATGATATTGGCTGTGGGTAGATAGCTCTTATTATTTTGAGATACGTCCCATCAATACCTAATTTATTGAGAGTTTTTAGCATGAAGGGTTGTTGAATTTTGTCAAAGGCCTTTTCTGCATCTATTGAGATAATCATCTGGTTTTTGTCTTTGGTTCTGTTTATATGCTGGATTACATTTATTGATTTGCGTATGTTGAACCAGCCTTGCATCCCAGGGATGAAGCCCACTTGATTATGGTGGATAAGCTTTTTGATGTGCTGCTGGATTCGGTTTGCCAGTATTTTATTGAGGATTTTTGCATCAATGTTCATCAAGGATATTGGTCTGAAATTCTCTTTTTTGGTTATGTCTCTGCCAGGCTTTGGTATCAGGATGATGCTGGCTTCATAAAATGTGTTAGGGAGGATTCCCTCTTTTTCTATCGATTGGAATAGTTTCAGAAGGAACAGTACCAGTTGCTCCTTGTACCTCTGGTAGAATTCAGCTGTGAATCCGTCAGGTCCTGGACTCTTTTTGGTTGGTAACCTATTGATTATTGCCACAATTTCAGAACCTGTTATTGGTCTATTCAGAGATTCAACTTCTTCCTGATTTAGTCTTGGGAGGGTGTATTTGTCGAGGAATTTATCCATTTCTTCTAGATTTTCTAGTTTATTTGCATAGAGGTGTTTGTAGTATTCTCTGATGGTAGATTGTATTTCTGTGGGATCGGTGGTGATATCCCCTTGTTCATTTTTTATTGCATCTATTTGATTCTTCTCTCTTTTCTTCTTTATTAGTCTTGCTAGCAGTCTATCAATTTTGTTGATCTTTTCAAAAAACCAGCTCCTGGATTCATTAATTTTTTGAAGGGTTTTTTGTGTCTCTATTTCCTTCAGTTCTGCTCTGATTTTAGTTATTTCTAGCCTTCTGCTAGCTTTTGAATGTGTTTGCTCTTGCTTTTCTAGTTCTTTTAATTGTGATGTTAGGGTGTCAATTTTGGATCTTTCCTGCTTTCTCTTGTGGGCATTTAGTGCTATAAATTTCCCTCTACACACTGCTTTGAACGTGTCCCAGAGATTCTGGTATGTTGTGTCTTTGTTCTCGTTGGTTTCAAAGAACATCTTTATTTCTGCCTTCATTTCATTATGTACCCAATAGTCATTCAGGAGCAGGTTGTTCAGTTTCCATGTAGTTGAGTGGTTTTGAGTGAGTTTCTTAATCCTGAGTTCTAGTTTGATTGCACTGTGGTCTGAGAGACAGTTTGTTATAATTTCTGTTCTTTTACATTTGCTGAGGAGAGCTTTACTTCCAACTATGTGGTCAATTTTGGAATAGGTGTGGTGTGGTGCTGAAAAAAATGTATATTCTGTTGATTTGGGGTGGAGAGTTCTGTTGATGCCTATTAGGTCCACTTTGTTTAGAGCTGAGTTCAATTCCTGGATATCCTTGTTAACTTTCTGTCTCGTTGATCTGTCTAATGTTGACAGTGGGGTGTTAAAATCTCCCATTATTATTGTGTGGGAGTTTAAGTCCCTTTGTAGGTCACTCAGGACTTGCTTTATGAATCTGGGTGCTCCTGTGTTGGGTACATATATATTTAGGATAGTTAGCTCTTCTTGTTGAATTGATCCCTTTACCATTATGTAATGGCCTTCTTTGTCTCTTTTGATCTTTGTTGGTTTAAAGTCTATTTTATCAGAGACTAGGATTGCAACCCCTGCCTTTTTTTGTTTTCCATTTGCTTGATAGATCTTCCTCCATCCCTTTATTTTGAGTCTATGTGTGTCTCTGCACGTGAGATGGGTTTCCTGAATACAGCACACTGATGGGTCCTGACTCCTTATCCAGTTTGCCAGTCTGTGTCTTTTAATTGGAACATTTAGCCCATTTACATTTAACATTAATATTGTTATGTGTGAATCTGATCCTGTCATTATGATGTTAGTTGGTTATTTCGCTCGTTAGTTGATGCAGTTTCTTCCTGGCCTCGATGGTCTTTACAATTTGGCATGTTTTTGCAGTGGCTGGTACTGGTTGTTCCTTTCCATGTTTAGTGCTTCCTTCAGGAGCTCTTTTAGGGCAGGCCTGGTGGTGACAAAATCACTCAGCGTTTGCTTGTCTGTAAAGTATTTTATTTCTCCTTCACTTATGAAGCTTAGTTTGGCTGGATATGAAATTCTGGGTTGAAAATTCTTTTCTTTAAGAATGTTGAATATCGGCCCCCACTCTCTTCTGGCTTGTAGAGTTTCTGCCGAGAGATCAGCTGTTAGTCTGATGGGCTTCCCTTTGTGGGTAACTCGACCTTTCTCTCTGGCTGCCCTTAACATTTTTTCCTTCATTTCAACTTTGGTGAATCTGACAATTATGTGTCTTGGAGTTGCTCTTCTCAAGGAGTATCTTTGTGGCGTTCTCTGTATTTCCTGAATCTGAATGTTGGCCTGCCTTGCTAGATTGGGGAAGTTCTCCTGGATAATATCTTGCAGAGTGTTTTCCAACTTGGTTCCATTCTCCCCGTCATTTTCAGGTACACCAATCAGACGTAGGTTTGGTCTTTTCACATAGTCCCAAATTTCTTGGAGGCTTTGTGCATTTCTTTTTATTCTTTTTTCTCTAAACTTCCCTTCTCGCTTCATTTCATTCATTTCATCTTCCATCAGCGATACCCTTTCTTCCAGTTGATCGCATCTGCTACTGAGGCTTCTGCAATCTTCGTGTAGTTCTCGAAACTTGGCTTTCAGCTCCATCAGCTCCTTTAAGCCCTTCTCTCCATTGGTTATTCTAGTTATCCATTCTTCTAATTTTTTTTCAAAGTTTTTAACTTGTTTGCTATTGTTTTGAATTTCCTCCCGTAGCTCAGAGTAGTTTGGTCATCTGAAGCCTTCTTCTCTCAACTCGTCAAAGTCATCCTCCATCCAGCTTTGTTCCGTTGCTGGTGAGGAACTGCGTTCCTTTGGAGGAGGAGAGGTGCTCTGCTTTTTAGAGTTTCCAGTTTTTGTGCTCTGTTTTTTCCCCATCTTTGTGGTTTTATCTACTTTTTGTCTTTGATGATGGTGATGTACAGATGGGTTTTTGGTGTGGATGTCCTTTCTGTTTGTTAGTTTTCCTTCTACCAGACAGGACCCTCAGCTGCAGGTCTGTTGGAGTTTACTAGAGGTCCACTCCAGACCCTGTTTGGCTGGGTGTCAGCAGCGGTGGCTTCAGAACAGCAGATTTTCGTGAGACCACAAATTCAGCTGTCTGATAGTTCCTCTGGAAGTTTTGTCTCAGAGGAGTACCTGGCCGAATGAGGTGTCAGTCTGTCCCTACTGGGGGATGCCTCCCAGTTAGGCTGCTCAGGGGTGAGGGACCCACTTTAGGAGGCAGTCTGTCCGTTCTCAGATCTCCAGCTGCGTGCTGGGAGAACCACTACTCTCTTCAAAGCTGTCAGTCAGACAGGGACATTTAAGTCTGTGGAGGTTCCTGCTGACTTTTCGTTTGTCTGTGCCCTGCCCCCAGAGGTGGAGCCTACAGAGGCAGGGAGGCCTCCTTGAGCTGTGGTGGGCTCCACCCAGTTCGAGCTTCCTGGCTGCTTTGTTTACCTAAGCAAGCCTGGGCAATGGCGGGCGCCCCTCCCCCAGCCTCACTGCCGCCTTGCAGCTTGATCTCAGACTGCTGTGCTAGCAATCACGAGACTCCGTGGGCATAGGACCCTCCGAGCCAGGTGCGGGACACAATCTCCTAGTGTGCCGTTTTCCAGGCCCGTTGGAAAAGCGCAGTATTAGGGTGGGACTGACCCGATATTCCAGGTGCCGTCTGTTACCCCTTTCTTTGACTAGGAAAGGGAACTCACTGACCCCTTGCGCTTCCCGAGTGAGGCAATGCCTCCCCCTGCTTTGGCTCGCGCACAGTGCGCTTCACCGACTGTCCTGCACCCACTGTTTGGCACTCCCTAGTGAGATGAAACCGGTGCCTCAAACAGAAATGCAGAAATCACCTGTCTTCTGTGTCGCTCAGGCTGGGAGCTGGAGACCGGAGCTGTTCCTATTCGGCCATCTTGGCTCCACCACCTTTTTGTTGTTTTTTTTTGAGACAGAGTCTCACTCTGTCGCCCAGGCTGGAGTGCAGTGGCAGCGTGATCTCGGCTCACTGCAACCTCCACCTCCTGGGTTCAAGTGATTCTCCTGCCTCAGCCTCCCGAGCAGCTGGGACTATAGGCGTGCACTACCACCTCCAGCTAATTTTTGTATTTTTAGTAGAGAGGGGGTTTCACCATATTGGCCAGGCTGGTCTCAAAACTCCTGACCTCATGATCCGCCCACCTTGGCCTCCCAAAGTGCTAAGATTATAGGCATGAGCCACCGTGCCTGGCTTGCCCACCCTTTTCTTCTGTGCTTGTCTTCCTGCTGATTGCAGTAGGAACTCTTAATAGGGAAAAATCTTCAGGGAGCAACAGGGCCTGCAGAACCCAGCTGAGGCAGAGACTTTGTCATGTCCTGATAACTTTGCTTGCTGTCAGTTGTCTTCTGTGTTTTTGATGAGTTTATTGCTGTGGTTATGATCTTGTCTCTCAAACATCCCTGACACCTATTAAGTACTGACTCTTCAATCAGGCCAATAGAGACCCCACAACTAAACATTGCTTCAGGCTCTGCTTGGCTTGAGCATAAGCCTAGGGCTTCAGCCTAGCCTGTGGCCTAGGTTCTCTTCCCTGCTAGGCACACAGTCGCCTCTGCCACCGCCTGCTCCTCCTCCTTCTCCCCCTCCTCCCTCCTCTACCTTTCCTCCTGCCCACTGTTCCCTCCCCTGCCTTCTCCCCCCGACCTCTCCTCCTTCTCCTTCTTTCTTCTTTTAAATTAAGCTTTCTTTATTCTGCAAAACTACAAAACTAGTAAGTCAAAGGGTATGGATTAGAATTTAGATATCTTAGACTGGAAAACCTATATATTACTTTTTAAAATTTTACTTCAGAGGCTGGGCGCGGTGGCTCACGCCTGTAATCCTAGCACTTTGGGAGGCCAAGGCAGGCGGATCATGAGGTCAGGAGATCGAGACCATCCTGGCTAACACAGTGAAACCCCATCTCTACTAAAAATACAAAAAATTAGCCGGGCGTGGTGGCAGGTGCCTGTAGTCCCAGCTACTCGGGAGGCTGAGGCAGGAGAATGGCGTGAACCCAGGAGGTGGAGCTTGCAGTGAGCCGAGATTGCGCCACTGCACTCCAGCCTGGGTGACAGAGCAAGACTCTGTCTCAAAAAAAAATATATATATATATATATATTTTTTTTTTATTTCAGATTCTTTTTATGTCTAACCTACTACATCATGTTCTCACTCACTAAAGGAAACCAGGAAATTCATATCTACACAGGATTAAAACTTTTTCTAGTTATTATTTGTCTTTGTTTATTGTTGTTGAAAGTAAAACATGCATATATGCATATAGTTCATTTTATGAATTTTCTTTCTTTTTCCTTTTTTTTTTTTTTTGAGTTGGAATCTTGCTTTGTCGCCCAGGCTGGAGTGCAGTGGCGCCATCTCAGCCCACTGCAACCTCCGCCTCCTGGGTTCAAGCCATTCTCCTGCCTTAGCCTCCTGAGTAGCTGGGATTACAGGCATGCACCGCCACACCTGGCTAATTTTTGTATTTTTAGTAGAGATGGAGTTTCGCCATATTGGCCATGTTGGTCTCGAACTCCTGACCTCTGGTGATCCACCCACCTCGCCTCCCAAAGTACTGGGATTATAGGCATGTGAATTTTCTTCATGATGCAGGTACACACTTTCAAAGTAACCAGAATTCCATACCTCATTTAAAAATGGCACTGTTATTTTGAACAGTTAGATTTTGTATATGTGTTAGAGTTCTCCAGAGAAACAACCAATAGGAGATAAATATTATATATGAGATGGGATTTCTTAAAGGAATTGGCTCATGCAACTATGGAGTCCCAGAAGCCCCATCATCTGTCATCTACAGGCCTAAGACGCGGGAATGCCAGGGCTGTAACTCCACTCCGAGTCAGAAGACCAAGACTCAGCAGAGCCAAATCCCAGTCCAAGGGCAGGAGGAGACTGTTGCCCTGGTTGAAGCTGGCAGGCAGGAAGGAACAGATGTTTTCTTTCTCCACCTTTGGTTCTGTTCAGGCCTTGGAGGGACTGGATGAGGCGCACCCACTTTGGGGAGGGCCGTCTGCCTGACTGAGTCCACCGCTCAATGCTAATCTCAACTGGAAACACCTTTAGAGACACACCCAGACACCATGTTTAAGTTGACACATAAAATTAACTATCATAGTGTATTCTGTATTTTCTCAGACAAATGTTTTAACGGTGGTTCAGGAACTTTTTTTTTTTTTTTTTTTTTTTGAGACAGGGTCTCACTCTTGCCCAAGCTAGAGTGCAGTGGCACAATCTCGGCCCACTGCAAACTCCATCTCCCGGGTTTAAGCGATTCTCCTGCCTCAGCCCCACGAGTATGCTGGGATTACAGGTGTCTGCGACCACGCCCAGCCGGAACTTTTTTTTTTTAATGCTAATTCCCTTAGGGGAACATAGTAATGTAAGAACCACGCCAGTGTTGTTCATGTGTTTAGGCTGATTTTGCTGTATATTAGGGACTTCCTTGAGAGGAATACAAATCATAAAATATTCCACCGATCTGCTTTTAAAGTGAGGAACGTGGAACACTGTGTAGTAAGTACTTGACTTAGAGATTGAGCCAGGTTTTCTTTCAAGATGCTTAGGCAGTGGCGTGGTGGAGCCTGCTGGGGAGTTGCCTGCATCTCTTCCCTGCTGCACAGTTCATGGCTGTTGTCAGTGCAGAATGACGGTTCAGAAATGTGGAAAGGAGGGCTTTGTTCTCATACAGGGTTGCAGCCTGCAGGGTCGCCGTTCTGATGGCTAATCGTAGCCTTGGGCTAGAAGCCAGAAACAGATATTCTGAGGAAGTGGAAAGGGAGCAGGAACGTATGCCAAGCCAGGTGGCCGAATGTATGTGTTGGTGAGCTGCAGGAGGAGTGGAGTATTTGCTAGAGAAGTGTGTGCCTGCACAATTGGACTTCATGCTCCTTCTTGAGACCCATGTTCAGAAAATGGTGGCATTTTCTCATGGGGATCCGAGGGTAGCATTTTCCGCTCTCTGAGTCAAAAGGTGAAGCAGAGGAACAAAACCCCTCCCTGCGTGTCCTTCATAGGCTGGCCAGAGCATCCCTGGCACCTTCTCAGGAACAAGTGCTGGCTGCTTGGGTTGTTGAAGCCACAGAAGATGGGGGAACAGTCAGGTGGTTGTCACTGCCAGTGCAGAGTCGGGTGAAAGGGCTGGTTCCCGCTTAGCCCTTAGGGCAGAAAGCCTCATGGGGTCAGCAAGGGACGGGCAGAGCAGGGTGAGCCCCACCTCTTAGCCTGTCATGACTGGGAGCTTAGCTTCAAGGTTGCCTCAGGCTTCCTTGGCCAAGAAAGGGTCTGCTCAGTGAGTTTGGGGGCTTAGAATTTGGTTCTTATTTCTCATTTTCTAGTAGTTTAGTCATGTAAAAGTGGTAGTTTCAACTGACGGGTGTCCTTGGAAGGCTATCAGAACAATATATGCAAAAACTCTTAAAATATCGCTTAAAAAGAACTCCACTTTCATGACAGCAGAATAAAAACAGTTCTCCTCTTGAAAATCATCTCAAAACAACAAAACAGAAACCGAAGTTCTTTGATGAAGCTAGGGGACATGTGGAGCTCCAGCTGCAAACCTGTGAACTGAAGCAGGTGAAAGAATGACAGCTGACCTGCTGGGATGAAAGATGGTGTCAGTGCCCGAGGGGGAGGGTGCCCACGAGAAGCAAGTCAATTTGTTCTACAGAACCCCAGAACTGAGGAGGGGAAAGCACCATGTCCCCAGTAGGCAGTGCCACACGTGGGCTTGGGGGGCGCTCTGGCACAGGAGGCTTCTTTGAGCATGTGCAGTGGTTGGACCTCTGTGGGCACCTGCACCCAGCACAGGGAGGGAACTGCCTATCCTTCAACTCGAGCTGGAGACAAAAGGAGCTAGGTCTGGAAAAGCTGACTAGGCTCTTTTCAATTCAGGAAAGCCAGATGTAGAAGAGAGTTGGAGTGAAACACAGAACTAAAAATAGGGAGCGAGAGTGAGTGTCCATGGTCCAGGGTGAGACCGCCTCTCTGTCACCACCAGCCTCAGGCATCATCACCTCTCCCTAACCCCAAAGGGCAGCGCCACCTCCACCCCACTTGGGGCTTGAAGTCACTTTTCTGGAGAAACAAGTAGCTGAGATAAAAGTTTCATAAGTACAGTATTTGAAAGCCCCCATTAAAAAGTTAGTCTGCCATCCGTGATGGTTAATTTTAGGTGTCAACTTGGCTGAGCCCTGGTGCCCAGACATGTGGTCAGACATTCTGGATGTTTCTTTGAGGGCGTTTTTGAATGAGATTTACATTTAAGTTGGTGGACTTTGAGTGAAGCCAGCTGCCCCATAGGATGTGAGTGGGCCTTGTCCGATCAGTTGAAGGTCTGACTAGAACAAAATGCTGGACCCCCAGGCAAGAGAGGATTCTCCAGCACTCTGCTTTCAGACTCCAACTGCAGCTCCTTCCTGAGTCTCCAGCTTGCTGGCCACCCCAGGCAGTTTGTGGACTCATGAAGCCTCTGCAGCCAGTTCCTTGGAGTGAATCTCTTTCTCTACTTTGACACATCCCATTGGTCTACTTCTTTGGAGACCCCTGGCAATCCCCCATCCAGCCACTCCACAGTGATTCCCACCGTTCCGCAGCCCCTCCGGTGCGCTGAGGGCAGCGAGGAGCTGTGCCTTATGCGTGAGCACAGACCAGTAGCCGATGAGCAGACGTGGCAGAAAAGCCCGAGCTTGAAAGATGGAGACCTGCACAAGTAGAAATAAAAACAAAGAGAAAGCAGGAAGTGGAAGAAAGCTTCGAAGAAATAATAATTCATAATTAATATCCTCAGGGAAATAAGAGAAGCTGTTGCATCCAAGAAACAAACATTTGAGGGAAAAAGAGAGCTCTTGAAAATAAAAAATATAATAGCTGAATTTTTAATAAATTCATGAAAATGTTTGGGAAGCAAAGTCAAATATCTTAGAAAGCAGGCAGAAATAGACAATGGGAGAGGAAAACATAAGAAAGTAAGAGGATTAATCCAGGAGGTTTAGCATGTGACTAGTGGGACACCTAGTGAGGGAGAACACACAATAGGAGGGAGGAAAATAACACAAAAATATGCTCTAGAAATGAGGGACATAGGCTGAGCGCTGTGGCCCACACCTATAATCCCAGCACTTTGGGAGGCTGAGGCGGGCGGATCACTGAGGTGTCAGGAGTTTGAGACCAGCCTGGCCAACACAGTGAAACCCCATCTCTACTAAAAAAATACAAAAAATTACCTGGGCATGGTAGCGGGCCCCTGTAATCCCAGCTACTTAGGAGGCTGAGGCAGGAGAATCGCTTGAACCCGGGAGGCAGAGGTTGCAGTGAGCCGAGATCACGCCACTGCACTTCAGCCCAGGCAACAGTGCAAGACCCTATCTCAAAAAAAAAAAAAAAAAAAAAAAAAGAAATGAGGGACATAGTTGCATGTTGGAAAGACCTACCAGGTTCCTACACAATGAATGGAGACAGACAAATCCACATCATGCCCGTCATTGTGAAAGCTTAAGATAAAGGGATAAAGAGACAGTGCTTAAAACGTTAGACAGGAAATAGCTGGGTGTAGTGGCGTGCACCTGTAGTCCCAGCTACTTGGGAGGCTGAGGCAGGAGAATTGCTTGAACCTGGGAGGCGGAGGTTGCAGTGAGCCGAGATCGTGCCACTGCACTCCAGCCTGGGCGACAGTGAGACTCTGTCTCAAAAAAAAAATAAAAGAAAAGAAAAAATCAGGTTATGTACAAAGTCCAAAAATGACATTGGACTTTGCAACAGTTTCATTGAAGCTAAAAGATAAATGGAAATGACTTCCAAGTGTTTTTTTTTTTTTTTTTAGACGGAGTCTTGCTCTGTTGCCCAGGCTGGAGTGCAGTGGTGCGAACTTGGCTCACTGCAAGCTCTGCCTCCCGGGTTCATGCCATTCGCCTGCCTCAACCTCCTGAGTAGCTGGGACTACAGGTGCCTACCACCATGCCCGGCTAATTTTTTTTGTGTATTTTTTAGTAGAGATGGGGTTTCACCGTATTAGCCAGGATGGTCTCGATCTCCTGACTTCATGATCCGCCCGCCTCGGCCTCCCAAAGTGCCGGGATTACAGGTGTGAGCCACCGTGCCCGGCCGACTTCCAAGTTTTGAGTAAAAATGATTTCCAACATTGCGTTCTGCCCAGAAAGTTACCAATTAAATGTGGAGTAGAGCGAAGACTGTTTAAAACATCCCATCCCCCAAATTTAATTCCCCTGTACTCCATCTCAGGAAGCTGCTGGAGGGTGGTGTCTGCCACAACAAGGGAGTGCTCTGAGAGGATCAGATCCAGGGAAGAGGGGCTCCCGTAGAAGAGAGGGGAACAGAATCCCCAGGAAATTGACAGGTGCAAGTCACAGGACAGCAGTGTCACAGAAGACCTGGAAAGCAGCCAATTATGGAGAGTCGCCCCCAGGGAAAACAAAGTCATAGTAGATTTGACCATGTGGAAAATCTTATCGAGAGATTTTATGGAGCTGTTGGTGGGTATGAAAAAGCTTAGGTACTGGTTTAAAGAAAACTAAGCAAATAAAATGTGAGAAAGTTACTCCAGGAAAAACTAAAAGGTGTGAAAGAATATCTGTAATTCAATATATTTCCTGGTTCAGGAGCAAACAATATTTGCATAGTATAGTCTGTAAAGAACACAGGATTATGGATGGTGACCAGAGTGAAACTAAAAATGGTGACCAGAGTGAAATTCTCTTGGGAAGATTAGAGGAAGGAAAGTGTCCCTCATCTGCCACAAGGGGAAACCTAGAATCAGTAACTCAGGGCACAGCCATGCATGGATTGTTTAGAAATACCGTGGTAATATGAATAAGCAGCTAACAACCACCACAACAAAAAGGAACTCAGTTGTGTCCTAGGAACGACATGGTCTGTTCGTCTTTGAGATAAGCTCCTCAGCATTTTTTGACATTTTAAAGTGGTTCTGTATTTATTACCTGTAAGAAAGTAATTTTAAAAGTACCATGTAGCCTTTTGGAAATAAACTTCGTGACCTATAGTTTTTAAAAAGCTAATACATTCTCTAAGTGTGTATCAGGAAAAACACCTAAAGATTTTCTACTAAGTATAGTTTTATTTCAATGAAATTTAGAAGTATTGATATTCCTTAAATTAGCTTTCCTTCATTTTTAATAAAATTCACTTTTTGTTGAAGAAATGAGGTTTTTATTTCATTCTGTAGGAGATGTCATGTTGTAAACTTTGGTGCTTATGGAATGATGAGAATTTAAAGCAATGCAATATTTTATTTCAGTTTTGAGAGTACTTTACATCACCCCTGACATGTGCAATTAAAGCCAAGTGAAAAATTAGTGGCCAGAGATGGGTTCTCTATCTCAGACTTTACCAATATGTGGATTTATATAGTGCTAACGTGTCACTTTAAAGACATTGTGTGGTGTTAACATGTCACCCTGAGACGTTCTGTGGTGCTAATATGTCACCCTGAGACGTTCTGTGGTGCTAATATGTCACCCTAAGACGTTTGTGTGGTGCTAAACTGTCACTCTAAAGATGTCATGTGTTGCGAATGTGTCACCCTAAAGACATTGTATGGCATTAACATGTCACTCTAAGGATGTCATGTGGTGCTAATGTGTCACCCTAAAGATATGAGGTGTTAACATGTCACCCTAAGATGCTCTGTGGCGCTGTCATTCTAAGGATGTCATGTGGTGGTGACATGTCACCCTGAGACGTTGTGTGATGTTAACATGTCACTCTAAAGGCATTGTGTGGCATTAACATGTCACCCTAAAGTCATTTTGTGGCATTAACATGTCACCCTAAGATGGCGTGTGGGCTGGCAAGGCACCCTAAGACGCTCACTTAGCCCAGCCTTGCCATCTGACTCTTCTCACCAGGGTTTTTCATGGGAAGCTGTGCAGTAACTTGAGACTCTTTGAATGTTTTTATTTAAGTCCTTTCAAAAAAACAGTGCCTCAAGATTAGCAAATATTTTCCAAGTATGTTTTTAGTTTTAGTCCCTGTAGTAAAACTTTAACACACAAACGCAATAATAAATTCTAGTAGGTAACATATAATGAGTGCTTTCAGTTAGTAAAAGGCAGTATTGCCACAAATTGTTGGATGAAGGAGTGAGGCATGCATTTTTTTCTCCTTTTTTCCTTACAAACACCTTAGGAGTTGAGTACTATGATTATTCTATTTTAGAGATAAAGAAACTGAGATTAAATAATTTGGCCAAGTAACAAAGCCAGTATATAGATTTGGGATAAGAGGGGTACCTGGCTTTTTAGGAGGTGTGAGCCACATGGAAGGAAATCAAGTATTGGTATTTTAACAAAGCAAAGCAACAAAACAAAACCTACCTACTCCTAGGTTCACTTGCCATTTAATCATTTCCTTTACTACTCTCTAGGAGTGTAGTCCTAACCCACCAAAGAAGAGACAAAATACATTATAACACTAAGATTTCAAAAAGTCGAAACAAGTTCTGCCTAAGTCTTAAATAACCAGATAGTTGAATTAATTCTAATTTTATGTGCTCTTTCATTTTCCAGGTAATTGATGTTTTGTTAGCCATGATACAATGCAAAAGAAATAACTTCAGAAAAAATAATTTGTGTTTTATTTTTGTTTGTTTAAAGCCAGCAGCGAAAGTGGACCAAGAAACCTTGACAGAAATGGTGAAACCCAGTATTGATTATGTGCGCCACAAAAAATTCCGATCTGGGAATTACCCATCATCATTAAGCAATGAAACAGACCGGCTGGTGCACTGGTGCCACGGCGCCCCGGGGGTCGTCCACATGCTCATGCAGGCATACAAGGTCAGTGCCTCTGCCGTCATGGCCGTCCCCTGTGCGGGGAGTCAGGTTTCCCTGTCAGGTTTTGGGTCTTGCTTTCGTAAGGCCATTTGACTATACACTAAAAACCTTTTAGAATGATTGTTTTTATAAAATAAAGTCTCTGTATTTTACCACTCATTACCGCTGTCATTAATGTTACAAGTCTGTGTGTGTGTGTGTGTGTGTGTGTGTGTGTGTGATTGTGTGTGTTAACAGGGTTTATATTCATGTGTAAAAGAAAACCTAGATGACAGAGCAGTGGTGAGATGATTTTCATTCTAATGAGTATGGATATCCAGTAAGGTAGTGGACAGGATTATAACCAAAGTGCTTTTTTGTTCATTTTCACATCATTTTATTTTCTTGCTTGAATAAGCCTTTATTGCTGGATTATGATTGTCCAAGAACTTTTGAGTTTAAAATTGTTATATTATTCTCAAGACATAGGTGGTACTCAAATTTGTATACATCTGGGGTACTATAGGAAAATAGGCTGAACCTTCACTGATTAATTCTGGTAGGCTTTAAATATATTTGGGCATAAAATTAAGAACGCTATTGATTTCTGTCCTGGACTAAGATTTATCATTTAAGATTTATCATTTAAGTTGAAGTGATGCTTCTTTTATAATTTTATTTTGAATTTAACACATCTGTGTTTGTAATAATTGATATTGGAGATTGTTGCTCATACATCAGAGTATATAGCTGTAACACAATGATTGCTCTGTTCAACACAGTATTTGGCAAGTTCTCTTTGTTTAGGATAGATAGGTGGAATTGATGGAGCGGAACTCATATTTCTACCTGGAAATAATAAGAACTGATACCTGAGTCAATTTTATTTTTTCTTTACAGCTACCATAATAAATTACTTAGAAAAATTGTGGGGAATTATCTCTCATGATTTAGGCTAATTTCTCAGAAATTTTTAGTCCTCTTACAACAATACCAAAATATTCAAATCGTATAAGATATTATTATTCAAGAAAACAACTCAGAAAGTTACGACGTTTGGTCAGTGAAACACAATGAAATGTATTTTTTGAAAATAAGATGTATCTTACCTAACAGTACCCTCACTTTTACATTAAAACATAATTCTGTTCAAATCACTGCCTCCCTTTTTTAGAGTTTTGGAGCAGTTATAACTTCAGTGTCATAGAGGGACATCTGTAATATAAATGTCCAACAATAACATGTGAGCACAATATTGACTGTACAGACAGGGGCCCTCTGATACTTTTAAAACAAATGTATAACTGCTAAAATGTGGAAGCTCTTTTTTGTCAAACTCCTTTTCCCTTCACTTTAAAGAGGCTCAGCCGACACAGCTGGGTTTTCCTGGTGGCTGATCTCTGCTGCTGGGTGTGCTTTTCCACTGTGTTTCAACTGAGCCCTGTGGAGAGCAAGCAGGTTCCAGGAACCAGGCTATCCTGTGGGGACCCTTCCTCCTGGGCAGTTCCATTTTCATGAGTTCTGCAGACAGTGGCCACCATCTGTTTTCACCACTACTGGCCACTTGGGAGCAAGCCAGCACGGCTCTGCCGCTGACAGGCTGCAGGTGGCTGCGGCCAGCTCCTCCTGGCAGGGCTTCTGCACAGAATACCATTCAGACACCTTGCTTTGCCCTGCTGTTTCCAAAACAAATTTCTCTCCTCCAGAAAGCATAGAGCCAAAGATGTCAAGATCCCATACTTAGTCTTTAAAACTTAATTGTGTCCTCTACATTAAGATTCTTGAACATGAGGAACAAGGAGGAATATCAGAATCTTCTGGGGGTAGGATGGCATCAGTGGTAATTTGAAAAAGCATATAAATTTTATATTTCAAAATAGCTAGAAGATTTGAAATGTTCGCACCATAAATAAATGATAAATGTTCAAGGTAATGGACATCCTGAATACCCTGACTTGATCATTATACATTGTATGCATGTATATCACATGTACCCATAAATATGTACAATTATTATATATCAATGAAAAATTTAAAAAGGAAAAAGCATATGTAATATGGTCTTACAATTAGGAGTAAAAATACATCTTCTTCATAGTATAAACTACAGAAAATAAGTGTAGACTAAAGCTCTCTGCCAGCAGAGAAACAGACCATGCACCGTGGAGTCTGCACATCTGTTTGCGTCTCTGAGCAGAGGGCGGGGTTTGTGTTTGACCAAGGCAGGGGCTACAGTGGGGGAGGCAAAGCTAGGGAAGTACAGCTCCACACTGTTTTCTCTCAAGTTACAGTTAAATCGAGAGGGCCTCCATTTATTAAAGCTGTCTCTTAAAATTAGGTAGGAAATGCTCAAGTTTGATGTAATAACAAGCTCTAACATTTTCTTCTCCTGGCATGTGAAGTCCTAAGTTGTTCAGGCATGCTTATGAAGGTGTAAAGTGTTCAAGCACTTGAAAAAATATTATTAATTATCCTTCACAAAGAAAACTATAAGTTCAGTCCAGACTCACAAAATTTATTTTCCCTCCCTGTAGATGCTCATCATGTGTTAGTATTTAGTAGGGTATACTCTTCTGTGTAGGAACGTGTATTACTTGTTAATTTAAAGTTATATGGTATTTTAGATGGCCTTAAAATGTAAAGGTTTGGCCAGGCACTATGGCGCACACCTGTAATCCCAGCACTTTGGGAGGCCAAGGCAGGAGGGTTGCTTGAGCCCAGGAGTTGGAGATCAGCCTGGGCAACATGGTGAAACCATGTGTCTACTAAAAAAAAAAATACAAAAATTAGCTGGGTGTGGTGGCACGCACCTGTAGTCCCAGGTACCTAGGAGGCTGAGGTGGAAGGATGGTTTGAGCCTGGGAGGCAGAGGTTGCAGTGAGCTATGATCATGCCACTGCACTCCAGCCTGGGTGACACAGCAAGACCCTACCTCAAAGAAAAGAAAATAAAAGAAAAAGGGCAAGGTTTTAACAATATTCTACATTGTATTAGGAATTTTATTAATTGTGAATGATTTTCTAACAAATTACATCTGTGGACCCTGTAACTGGAAGCTATTTTGATGAGTAGTTACAGCCAGCTCTTGATTATCTGACAAAAAATCATGGGTAATGGTGGCAAATTCTTCCTTCTATTCACGTTTTGAGTTCTCGGGCATTAGGAATTTGTGTGGGTTTAGCCACTGTAAACAAATACATTTGTTAAATGAGATTTATTTGGAAAGGTAAATGCGATGTCCAAAAAAGGCATATAATACCCCCACCAGAGTGACACGAGTGCAGTCCTTAGATGCTGAACTGAATCTGGCAGCAGCCACAGCATCACTGCTTGTGCCCACACGCCTGCCCTGGGAAGCCCCAGATAAAACTGCATTGGGAGTGCCCCCTGGTGGCCAACTATTGTATATATGTCAGAAAATGCTTTCATACAAATTCTGTTCCCGAAGCTTGTTTGCAAGTTGGTTATTTGAAACATGGAATGTTTTTCAGGGGGTATCAGAATTACTTGAAAAGATTTTTTTAAGCTATACTTTTTTTCCTCCTTACTCAAGATCCTGATACCTTCCTAATTTTAAGCATCACTTAAATAAATGTACCATAGTTTGAAATGTACCATAGTTTATCATTGTTTTTCTTTCTTTTTTTTCTTTCTTTTTTTTTTTTTTGAGACACAGTGTCGCTCTGTCCCCCAGGCTGGAGTGCAGTGGCACAATCTTGGCTCACTACAACCTTTGCCTCTTGGGTTCAGGCGGTTCTCGTGTGTCAGCCTCCCAAGTAGCTGGGATTACAGGCACACGTCACCATGCCCAGCTAATTTTTTGTATTTTTAGTAGAGACAGGGTTTCACCATGTTGCCCAGGCTGGTCTTGAACTCCTGACCTAGATGATCTGCCTGCCTTGGCCTCCAGAACTGCTGGGATTACGGGCATGAGCCACTGTGTCCGGCCAGTTTATCATTGTTTTTCATTGGTTTCCAGGTTTTGGCTATTAGGAACAAGCTGCTATGAACATTCCTGCACAGGTCTGTCTAGAGACATA